>NC_141927.1:41312655-41627160 GCF_057802395.1 Ceratotherium simum simum | reverse complement strand
CTGATGGATGGACAAACTGTGGTACGTTCATACAATGGATACAACATTCAGCAATAAAACAGAAGGAACTGCTGATGCAGTCAACAACATGGATGAACACTCAAATAAATGTACTGTGCTAAATGAAAGAATCCAGTTTCAAGACTTGAAAGATACTGTAGGATTCCATTTATATGGTATTCTAGAAAGGAGCAAAGCATATAGGGAAAGACAACAGACAGGGGTTAAGGGTGGGGGAAGAGTTGACTACAAAGAGCAGCTGAAGGGAGTTCTGGGTGCTGGAGCACTGTTCACTGTATCTTGATTTTGGTAGTTGCACAGCTCTATCCATTTGTCCAAAACAGTTGTAACAAGAGGAAAACAAATACATCATTTCTCACCCATCAGATTGAGTAAAACTTTAAAAATCTGACAATGCCAATCTGACAATTCCCAGGGTAAGGATGACTCATACACTTGTTGGCGGGAATGGAAATTGTTAAAACTTCAGAGGATGTTGGCTGCAGCTCGTCAAGTTGCAGATGCACATCAGCCTTTGGACCAAGCAATCTACTCACAGGCAGGTGTCCGATGGGAGTCTACACGTGTACTCGAGGGAGACACGCACTGGGATAGTCATTAAACATGCTAGGGAGATGAATTAATTGTGGTTAGTAGTTATTTAAAAAGAAAGAAAAAAAAAATGCATATGGGAAAGAATCAACCCTGCTGGCTACATATATGATCTGAGAAGGCAACCACATTAGTTTGTCTCCTTAATGATGCGTGGCGCCAGAGAGCACTATTACTAGGAACCTGGAGACAAGCATCTGAGCATTTAGTTCCAACTCTGCCACTAAGATGCAAGTCAGACCATAGATGACTTAACTCCCAGAAACTTCACTTTCCATTTCTTGGAAATTGAAGAGGTTAGGCTCTACAACCACTAAAATTATTTCCAACTCAACAATTCTATGATTTAATAAGTCAACAATCAAAAAAATTATATTCCAAAGTACCTATGTTGAGAAACTTTGTTTTCCCAGACACCCTGAAATCAACAACTATCAGAGAAATAGGGCGTCTTAATACATTGATACATAAAATGGTCCAAATTTCTTAGAATGTCTATGACCAGCTTTTTAATCAAGATCATGTAACTCAGAGCATATAAACAGCTAAACCCACCATATTGAGCTTGGGTCACCCTCAGGTAAAACTAATATATCTTTTCCCATTTAACATTCCAAAACAAGTTCACAATACTAATGAGTCCATCTTGTCAAGTTCAGGTCTGTCTAGCCAATAAAGTCACTTCATGTGTATGATAAGATTTATTTGATAAAAGATAAAATGATGAATGGCTTTTTGTATTTTGCCTGTTTCATCTATATAAAGATCCTGACATTATGAATTTAATAGCTTCAGCCTGCTACAATAATTTAAAGAGCCTTTTGAAACTTGTAATATGCCATGTCCAACAGGATCTAGTAAAAAAAATCAGTAGTTTAGAATCGAAAAATCTTAGTTAAAAATTTCCATTACCGCCAATACTTACACTTCAAAGACACCAATAACCAACATGTCATTTTGTTCCTACTGGAGAATTTAATAGGTTATGAACTTCTGGTATCATCCAAAAAGCATAATTAGAGATTGCTATCATTAAAATGTATTTTTAATCAGAAATATTAAAACTAATGAATTAAACTAAATGATTAAATATTAAAACTAATGACAACTAACAATCTGTTGTCTTTCCTTATGGTTTAATCTTTTCTAGAATATCATATAAATGAAGGAAATCCTACCATATTTGGCCTTTTTGACCTTTTCACCTTGTCAGTCAAATCAAACTTTCAAAATTATTGTTCTATGGGCTTTCCAAATCTAAATTCTTACGATTCTAAATAGATGTGCACGGAGACAAAACACACACTACATACTACTTCTAAAAAGCTCCTCCTTATCCGATTTTAATTTTAGCACCAACTGCCAAGAGAAAAACCTTTCCACTGAAACCTAGAATTCCATACACATTATGTCAATCATCAATCATCAATCTCATCTTAACCAAAGGTGAGTTATTATTAAGGAAGTTACATAATTTTCCACCAAAAAGATTGTTTAAAAGCTCCTTTCATTAAATGCAGTTTACAACAATTCATAGGCTTCAAAGTTCACCTTGCAAATATAGAGTCAATTATCAGAAACCAATGCGATTAGTTTTCTATAAAAGTGGTCCCAAGGAAGCAGGAACGCTTATTTGTTTAAAGAACGCAACGAGGAGCCCAATAGCCTGAGCGGAGTCAGGCAGAGGCGCTGACCACAGGCCATCTTCTGAAGGGAGAGTGTTCACCCGGGAGTCGCGACCTGGCCTAGATGGGGTGGGGTGGGGCGCGAACTTAAGGAGCACGGGCAGAGGGCAGGCGACTCCCTGCCGCCCCCTGCACCTCCGCTGGGTGGGCAGGAGGCACCGCTGTGGTGGGACCCCGCCAATGCAGAGGGACCGGCCAGCCAGGCGGCGCTCCTCTGCTCCTCGTCAGGCGTTGGGCTCCCCCGCCTGGGACAGCCCGCCAGCAGTCCCGGCCCCCGCCCCCGCGCTCCCCGCCATCTGTGGCGGCGATCTCCACCCCGAGCCAGCCGCCCACCACCTACCTCAGCGCCGCCTCCTGCCCAGCGCTCCTCCACACTGCAGAAAGGAGAGCTCCCCAGCGCTGAAAATTCTCGAGGAAGGATCCAGAAACCGCCAATCCCCCCACACAACCCAGCACGGCCGCCACCTCCGCACCAGGGACCCTGCCTCCAGTGCGCGCGCCCCGGGGCTCTCTAGTTCGCGGGCCCCTGTGCCTCTCTGAGCGCCAGTGCTGCGCATGCGCCAGCCTCGGGGATACTATGGGAACTGCTGGGGGAGAGCCAGGAGGGGAGAGGGGGGAGGGGGGAGGGGTGGAGACCCTGTCCTTGAGACAGATGGCGTCAAGCCGGCTGGCGCTGTGCAGCCCTATGACTGTGCTTTCCCTGGATCACCGTCAGCTGCTGGAGATCTGCCTTCCCTTGAGGTGGCTCCTCCTGTCCTGAAGCACGTCACAGGATCTAACATTTGTTTAAAAAAGAATTATGACATCCTTAACACCCGATGTGTGTCGTGTCCCCAGAAGACTAGACAGCAGCAGCTGGGACCGAGTTCTGACCCAGGAAGGAAGGACGCTGAGGCCACAGCTGTCTCCCCTCTGTCGGCTCCTTCCCCTAATCTGTGGCCCTGATGGGGCGACAGCGCTGGGGACTCGTGCAGGTGGCAATGCTCCAGTGTTTGCCCACGGTATTACATTTCTTATGGTTTAGTGGATTTAAAACGGGAGGCTAGCTGTCAGTTTTCATATTTCACTTGCAGAAATGTCTTTGGACAAAGCAGTTTGTTTCCTTAATTTCTGATTTTTCTAATCAATAACAATAATTAAAATACTTATTTTCTTAATCTCATTGGCCTGCTAAAACAAACAGGTCACTTGGATTACTCCAAATTGGCCCACGTTTTCATTAAAACTTTGGAAGTATTGCTGTTTGAGGTAAAGACAGCGTTTGGGAAGAACAATTACCCTTAGATAATATCTTCCCAGATAAATGTACAAACACACAGTTATGAGCCGTTTTGAGGGGCCTGGCAAATCCTGTTTGAGTTCTACAATGGATCATACAAAGTAAGGTTAAATTAGGAATTTTCTGAGGAGTTTGCAAGTAAATGTTCATGTTGCCTTCATCAAATAGGTCTGGTGATTTAAATAAAGGTTGAGTTTAATGATAAAGGTTTTCAGGAGACTGAGAAATATTAAGTAAATGTACTTAAAATAAAAAGGTGCAAATTAAAGTAAAGCATGCCATTATCCTCCTTAAAACAGTCACAGTAGCACTATTGTCAAGGTATGACAAGGAATAGAAATGCTTTATAAAGTCAATTCTTCACTTCTATAGGACCTAACGTGACAATCTAGAAGTCTCCATAGTCTTTCAGTCATCTACATTTAAATTGCTCAATTTATATTTTAAAGACTAATGAATCGGCAAAATATTCAAGGTCATTGTTTAATTGTTTTTCATTGTTGCAAAGTACATGGGTATAAAGTGTGGCTGAAATCCGTGGTCTTGGAGAGGAAAAATATACAGAACTTATTTATTAATCTCACAGTGTGTCCTGACTTAATCCTACAAATGTCCCAAGAATAAAGCCTCAGTGAATTCCATTCTCTTCTTAGATATGACAGCTTTCATTTGTAATGAATATTCTCAAATTAGGCTCCAGCTAGTAATTATGTTCCTGATGCAAATAGGCAATAAAAAAGAATCCATGCTTGATTAAATTGGGCTCAAGAGGACTACTTAGAACCAAAATCTAATTTTTGCTTTGTTTTTCTTTATTGATTTCTTTCTTTCTCCTCAGTGGAGTCAGCAGATAAATGACACAGAAAGTTGAGAGAGACTGGAGGGCAGGGTCTTGAAAGAATATGGGGTTTCCTCATCTTCAAGATCTTTTTATCTTTAAAATTCTATAACTTTTGCTATTTATATTGGGGTTCATTTTTTCATTATTTCTAATAGTGATCATAATAGTGAGACTAACAAAACTTAGCACATGTGGAACAATTTTCAACATAAAAATTTAGGTTATTCTGACAACTGTTAGTATTTTTAAAAGGCCATTAAGAGCTAATCTGATGCTCAGAGGATTTTTAGGGTAGTGAGACTGTTCTGTACGTAATGGTGGCTACATGTCACTATATGTGTGTCAAAACCCATGGAACTGTACAACACAGAGTGACCCTCAAACTAGGGACTGTAGTTCATAACAATGTTTCAACATTGTTCATTCATTATAACAAAAATATCACACTAATGCAAGGTGTTAGTAATAGGGGAGATGGCGCTTGGGAGAGAGGGGTAGGGCAGTGCGGTGGGTGTATGGAGCTCTATGTACTATCTGTTCAATTCTCTGTAAATCTAAAACTGTACTTTTAAGAATAAAGTTTTTTAAAGTTTTTTTGAAAGGCATCGAAAGTAAGCTAACACTGTAGGGCATCTATTTTGTGTAGAAGGGCAAGGAAGAAGAAGTTGAAATGATTTAAAAAGTTCACCTTGTGACAGTTTGAATTGCGGTGTGTTTCTGAAGCCTTAGACAAGGGCAGGACGTAGAATTTGAGACATGGATGAGATAAAGGAGAAGGAAGACATCAGAGTTATCAGACCTGATCAATTAGTATTTAGGACAAATTACTAAATTGGATGGATTTGTTTTATTTTCTTTGCTTTTTAGAAACATTACACCTTTCTATGAAGGCACCGTGCACAAGCGTCAACAGGTATGTTTCCTACCCGGCGGCAGCTGCTTCTCTCCCTCTGCATCTTCTATTCCTTTCGCCTCCTCTCACCACCTCTGACTGATGGTCGGCTGTGTCTATCTCCCTTTCTTACTCTCCCTCTGTCCTGTTTGTTTGTTTGTTTCTTTATCTTTGTGTTTTCTTTCTTCTCTAACACATCAGACTAACCATAACCTTCCTGGTCATTGTTTAGTTCCACTGAAAGAACTCAATGGTTTCCATCAAGAAATGACAGATCAGTATTCTGGGAAAATTTTCTCTATTTCAGCTACTTCTCCACCCTCAATCTGAAGCAGGAAAACTTCTTGAATGTTGAACCAATCTTTTATGTTTTTTCTTTTTTGAACCCAAATTTCAGAGCTCCTGGTCATATTCGAAAAATTCCTGAAGATGGCTGCCTGAAGTTGAGCCGATAGTTCTTCCTATGGCCATAAAGGAGAATCCTTATTTTGTCCATGGGGCCTCAGGAGAAGCCCGCGTGAGAGAGGAATCCTTGCTAACCCTATGTTGTACCTAGGACTGGCTTCTCCTAAGACAGTGGTTCTCGAACTCCAGTGTGCATTAGAACCGTGTGGAGGTCCCCTGCAACACAGAATGCTGAGGCCATCCCAGAGTTTGTGATCCAGTAGGATGGCGGACCCAAGAATTTACATCTCTGACCATTTCCCAGATGATACTGCTGACCAGCTACACATTGAGAACCACCGGCTTAGAAACCCTAGGTTTCAAAGGATGCTTTGCTTGAGCAGACAGCCAAAAGTATCAAAAAGCTTAATCAAGATTCACCAACAACTTGAATGTGTTGGCACTTGGATCTAGAGGCTCCTGAATTTTCAGGGGCTAAAGCAAACATTACTCTGAGTTCAAGGTTTGTGACTCTCCTAAGTGTCGCCCAATTCCTTTGCTTGCTTCCCTCGAAGCCTACCTGGCTAGAAAGAATATTAAAAACAAAGCCAGCTTTGATTATTTAATCCTCAATTAAGACACTTTTGAGTAAGATTTTTTTGACAGAATAGCCAACTTTCTTTTATCTACACTATTGGAAACGAATTATTAGTGATAACAATGGTTATTTACTGAGGACCTAATATGTCTCAAGCCCTTTACAGACTTTTATTGCTCTGCTTCTCAGAACCCTACGGCATCCCAGGTGTGTTGACTGTTTCTCCACCACTCCTCTAAGGAACTCCCCAGAGCACACTCATATTTGACTTCACCATGCCTTCTCTCATTTAATTTAGCAGTAGATTAAAATTACAGAAGAAACTTGAAGGGGTCTTGAGCCCCAGCAGGAGAAGGTCTAAAGTCTATCCAGGACAAATGGCCTAATGTTTGTTTCTGAGAAGTTTCCAGGGACAAAGACTCCACAACCTTCAGAAACCAGTTTTCTTGATTTTTAATATCTCTAAACAATGATATTCATTAATTAATTGGTTTTTATTGATTGGTTGATTGTCTGCTATATTACTTTGCCATATAATAAAATTTTTTTTGTGTTTAGTTAAATAATTTTCACTTTATATCCACTTTTAAATTTAGCCTTCTATGGACTTCTTCATACATTAAAGATGGTAATTGCCACTTATTAGCATTTTCCTCTTCAGTTTAGATAACCTCAGTTTCTTTACTGTGTTAAAAATATTTAATGTGTTGTGCTTTTTCTCCCCTTCTTCTCTAGGTTCACTTTATTGGGTAGTATAAGTGGAAAGATGACTTCAGAGGTCCTGTGTGGTAAAGAATCATCTTTGTACTGTATTCAATGTGAATAAAATCTCTATTAGTTTTGTGTTCAGTCTAATCTGGAATCTGAACCTTTCTTTACTTCCTCCCTCTGTTGTCTGGAATAGTTAATAATCCCAGACCTAGATTTTTGCTTGTGGAAAGTGTTTGTTGTTTTTGTAGGTTAGTTGGCTTGATGTTTTAACAATTCATTTAGTAGATATGTGAGTTTTCCTATTTTATGTTATTTTTTGTATCAGTTTCAGTATATTGGTTTTTATAAAGTGAATTTTGACCTTTGTTGTCTAATTAAGTAGTCCTAAGTATTTCACAAAATGGTGTATCTCGTTAAGATCTAAGCACTCTGTAGAGAATACTTATTTGATTTCTGATACTCATCATTTGTGTTTCATTTCTTTTTCTTTTCCTTAATCGGTTTTGCTAGTGGTTTATTAACATTATTAATATTTTAAAAATAACTTTTAGCCTGATTTGTTTCTTTAGTATTTTTCTATTTTATTGATTCTTATCTTTATTATTGTTTCCATTCTGTATTTTTTCCAGTGTGTCTCTTTTAATTCTTGAGACAGAAGCTGAGATTATGGATTTCCTGTCTTTCTTCCATACTCATACATTCATTTAAGTTTACACACCATTGCCTTCTCTTTATTTTTTTATGTTTGGTTTATTGCAGTAACATTGGTTTATAACATTGTATAAATTTCAGGTGTGCATCATTATACTTCTATTTCTGCATAGACAACATCATGTTCACCACCCAAATACTAATTACAACCCATCACCACATGCTTGTGCTGAATTATCCCTTTCACCCTCCTCCCTCCCCCATTCGCCTCTGGTAACCACCAATCCAATCTCTGTCTCTGTGTTTGTTTGCTGTTGTTATTATCTACTACTTAATGAGGGAAATCATACGGTAGTTGACCTTCTCCCTCTGACTTATTTCACTTAGCATAATAGCCTCAATGTCCATCCATGTTGTCACAAATGGCTGAATTTTATCGTTTCTTATGGCTGAGTAGTATTACATTGTGTATATATACCACATCTTCTTTACCCATTCGTCCCTTGATGGGCACTTAGGTTGCTTCCAAGTCTTGGCTATTGTGAATAACGCTGCAATGAACACAGGGGTGCATGTATCTTTACCCATTGGTGTTTTCCAGTTCTTTGGATAAATATCCAGCAGTGGAATAGCTGGATTGTATGGTAGTTCTAGCCTTAATTTTTTGAGGATTCTCCATAGTGTTTTCCACAGTGGCTGCACCAGTTTGCACTCCCACCAGCAGTGTATGAGTGTTCCCTTCTCTCTACATCCTCTCCAACACATGATGTTTCGTGTCTTGTTAATTATAGCCATTCTGGACGGGCGTGAGGTGATATCTCATTGTAGTTTTGATTTGCATTTCCCTGATACTTAATGATTTTGAACATCTTTCCATGTGTCTGTTGGCCATCTGTAGATTTTCTTTGGAGAAATGTCTGTTCAGGACTTTTGCCCATTTTTTAATTGGGTTGGTAGTTTTTTTGTTGTTGAGATGCATGAGTTCTTTATATATTTTGGAGATTAACCCCTTATCTGATGTATGGTTTGCAAATATCTTCTTTCAATTGTTAGGTTGTCTTTTCGTTTTGTTGATGGTTTCCTTTGCTATGCAGAAGCTTTTTAGTTTGATGTAGTCCCATTTGTTTATTTTTTCTATTGTTTCTCTTGCCCAGTCAGACAAGGTCGCTTGAAAATATGTTGCTAAGACCGATGTCAAAGAGTGTACTGCCTATGTTTTCTTCTAGAAGTTTCATAGTTTCAGGTCTTACATTCAAGTCTTTCATCCATTTTGAGTTAATTTTTGTGTATGGTGTAAGGTAAGGGTCTACTTTCATTTTGTTGCATGTGGCTATCCAGTTTTCCCAACACCATTTGTTGAAGAGACTTTCTTTTCTCCATTGTATGTTCTTGGCTCCTTTGTCAAAGATTAGCTGTCCATAGATGTGTGGGTTTATTTCTAGGCTTTCAATTCTATTCCATTGATCTGTGTGTCTGTTTTTGTGCCAGTACCATGCTGTTTTGGTTACTATAGCTTTGTAGTATATTTTGAAATCAGGGAGTACACACCATTGCCTTCTAAGCACAGATGTAGCTGGTATCTCTTGTCTTCCCTAGTGTATTTCTAAACTCTGTGCTGCAAGCCATGTCTGCCCCATAGGATCTCCAGCCCATGAACCTCAACCATGCCAGCCCTCGTGTGTCTCCATCCCTCTACCTGAAGCTCATATCTTCTGTCCAGTGTCACCATCTCATATGATTACAGCCCATGTCTGCCCTTTTGTGTTGTCAAGGTTTTCTCTCCCCTCTGTCCATACCATCTCTCAAAAGTCTCCATTCCTTGTTCCTGTAGCCCTTGCCAACCCATATGAGTCTCCATCCCCTCTCTCTAAAACCCATGTCAGACAACTAATGCCATTCTCTCACGTACCTGCAGCGTGTATCTTTCCTCGAGTGTCTCTATCTCCTGTGCCCACATTTGATACAAGCCCTCACGTGTTTCTCTCACTCCATGTGTCTACATCCTTTTCCATCCCTGAGTGTGCCTGTCCGCTGTGCTTCAGCCCATGCCAGCTCGTGTTTGTCTACGTTCTCTGTTCCTCCAGCCCATCTAGACAACCAGTACTTTCATTTACTGTTCCTCTAGCCCCTGTCTGAACTCGTGTGTTTCCTTACGCTGTGCCTGTAGCCCATGTGTGCCTCAAGTGTCTTCCCCCAGTGTCCAACACTTGGGTATCATTCACCTGTTAAAGGACATCTTGGTTCCTTCTGGGTTTAGGCCATTGTGAATAAAGCTGCTTTTTAGATGTTCTTAGTGGTCTGTGTGTGCATGTATATTTTCACGGTAGTTGGAGAAATACACTGGTGCACCATATAGTGACACTAAGCTTCACAAGAATTAGCAAGGTGTCTTCTTAAGAGATTGTACTGTGCGTATTCCCTCCAGCCACCCTCAGTGCACAGTTCTGATCATTCTTGAGCTTCCTGTTGGTGTTTCTTTCTATAAAAACAAGCCATTGTGAATGCATATTTTTGTACGCATGTTTGTCCTTGTAACGAGCGGTCAGACTCCGCACTTTTTGATGTATGCTGACAGCTTAAGCCTCTCCTCTCCCTCTTTCTCTCGTGTCCACGCCTGGACAAGCTGAGGAACAAGTCCGGAGGCTTAGTTCTCTGGCATTGGCTTTGGATCCAACCACACAATCCCTGTCTGTGTGCAGAAGTCTTGCCCTGGTCTCAGCCCTGGCAAAGATTTTTCGCTTTGACCAAACTTTAGTCAGGCCCCTGAACCTTCTTGTATGCCTGTCTGTGCACTTCCTTGTAAAATCCAGTTTTAGCAACAACCTTGCAAAGTCAGTTTAACCAGAACCCACACACGAATGTCTGATCACACTTGAGATCTGCTCAGGCTCCTCCTCCTCCTCCACCATCCCTCAGGTGTTGTCTGATCACTCTGGCCTGTCTCTGCTAAGAATCCTATTAGGTCAGGTTAGCCAGAAACCCCAACACTTGAGTTTCTCTTAGTAATTTTCCATCCCCTGACCCCCATCATGCTGCCTGGCTGTGAAAACCCACTTGCCCATGCTGCATTTAGAGTCAAGCCCAATCTCATTTCTCCCCCACTGTGAATCACATCACAGTGGTCTCTGCGTATCACAGTGGTTCTGAATAAAATATGCGTTACCATCTTTGACAAATTTCATTGAAGATTTTTTGTTTAAAACCCCAAACCACAATAAAAACCCAGGCCAGGCTCCTTTCCTTGCTCCCTCAAGCCATTTCAGAGCTGCATGTGATTCTGGCCCTGCTCTCCTCAGAGACCTCTATTATGTGAGTCATAAGACTTTTCCTAACTTCTGTGTGTGTGTGGAGGGGGGCACACACCAGCATCAGTCTCTCCATGGGAATCACAGCACTTGCCAGTGAGCAGTCATATTTTGAAAGAAATCTCTTTCTCTGAGTAGTAGGTCTCAACAGTGGGCTCAAAATATTCAGTGAACCGTGTTGTAAACAGATGTGCTGTCATCTGGGCTTTGTTCTTCCATTTGAGAGTTGACTTTAACTTAAAGTTACCAGACGCATTACCCTTAACAAGAGAGTGAGCCTGTACAAAGTCCTGGGGGTGGATTGGATGGGGAGGAGAGAGAACAGGATCAGTTAGAGGGACCAGATGTCAGAGTGTGAGAGAGGAGTTGGAGAAGGGGCTAGAGCAGTCAGTAACAGCACAGCAGCCAGGTCAAGGCCCTGTGCACCAGGTTTGGGAGTCAGGATCTTCTAATAGCAGTCAGTGGGGGAGCCCCACTTTTGCTTGGATCTCTGGGGGACAAGAAGACAGTGTCTTACCACGTCTGTCTGTCCACAGCTACCAGACCCTGGCCAGGGAGCATGAAGCGCTGATCCAGGAGTACCTGCACCTGCTGCAGATCGTGGAGGCGAGAAGACAGTGGCCAAGCAGCTACGGCAGCAGATCGAGGATGGGGAGATCAATATCGAGCGGCTGAAGGCAGAGGTGACTGCTGGCTAGGGGTGCAGAGGAGGCTGGCCAGGAAGCCCAGGGCACAGGCCCAATACCTCACACTCCAGGCTCCTGCAGGACCAGGGGGCACATGACGGGCAGGGGGAGCAGCTTCCAGTCACAGCTAGGCCAGCCTCGAAACTTAAATTTAGTGATGCTGGCAGAGTGGGAAGGGCTTTAGTTAGATCTGAGTTCAGATCCTACCTCTGCCACTTGACAGTTGCAACCTGGAGTACATCCCCCCATCCTCTGTGCCTCCATTCCTTCATCTATAAAACAGCCTTTTTATACTTGCCTGGCAAGGTTGTGAGGATTGAGTGAGGTTATTTATGGGCGAGTTTTTAGTTACTTTTCTGATGACCACATTGACTAAGCATTCCCACATTATCAGCTGGAGTCCAGGGACACAGAGTCCCGGGTAGGTCGTCATAGTGTGGGATCCTGGCTCAGTTCCAAGCATTCGTTCCTTCTGCCTGTTGTAAGAGCTCCTACAGGGGCTCACCGCGCATGAGTCTGGAGGCCACGCTGCTCCTAGGTTAAGCCTTGTAGAAATTCACTACTCAAACTGTGGTCCATGAAGCAAGAGCATGTTGGAAATGCAGAATCTCAGGCCCTGCCCAGACCTCCAGAATCAGAATCTGCACTTTCACAACATCCCAGTCGATTACCATTTACATTAAAGCTTGGGAGGCGTTGGCTCTCTGTCCCTTAGATGCCCATCACCAGCTGTCTAACCCAGCACCGAATGATCTGATTGCCTCTCACCCCTCATCTCACCATGCTCACCAGATGTTCAGAGCCATTTGGCCACATCACACGAGGACCGTGGACTCTCAGCTGAGGATGGGAAAATGGAAACATAGATTCTAACGAGGGTCGGATGCATGATTTGTAGGGCCTGATGCAAGGGAAAAATGCAAGGCCCTGGGTGGAGTCGGGGAAGTCGACCTCCCCTTCTCACAGCCCACCAACCCACCCATGGCAGACAGGCGACCCCCCAATTTCAACCTCCAACCTCCTCTAACCTCTGTGCCATGATACACTTGGTACCTAGATGAGGGGTGGGCAAGATGCCCGTGCTGAGTCACCCACTTAGTGCCAGACACTGTCTCCTCACTCTGCCCTGAGACACCATCGGGTGTGCACTGCACTCACCCTTTCTGCACCTACCCCAAGGCCCCTGCAGAGGGTGGAGGGTGACTCACAGTGGGAGGTGTGTCTTCCTGGCTGACTGAAACCATTTCCTCCCAGACAGAAGGTAGACGAGGTCATGGGTTCTGGGGTGCCGGCGTTTGGGGAGCGACCAGCTGAGAAACCATCCCAGGGAGGCAGCAGGAGGCAGTAACACATGAGGGCTGAGGCTCCACGCCCCTGGGGAGTGCTCCATTGTTCCATCAGATGTTACTTGTGAAAACAAATTAAAAGAGAAATGATTAAGAACTTCAGGGTGGCAACTGCAGAACTTGAAGCCCCAAGCATTGGGCCTTCTGAGCATAGAACCCCATCACACGCCCTTGAAGCCAGCTCTGCCTGGAATGTTCAAAGATCCAAAGTTTCCAATTCCACCTTATGGTACCGCTGCCAAGCTCTGAACTAATGGTCACATCAGCTTGGAACTTGAGCTTGAACAAAAGTTTAAGATTCCACACACCTCCTCTACCCTGCACCAGGCACTGTCAGACAAGCTTCCTTAGTCAGTCCCCATAGCCATCTTCATAGGATCAAAAGACGAAGCAGGTTCAGAGAACTCAAGTCACCTGCCCAAGCTCACACAGCTGGGAGGTTGCAGAGCCAGGACTAGAACCCAGGTCTGAGTGTCTACTTGCCAGTCTTGCCACTCGTAGCCTCTTCTCACATGGCTTCTGGGATGAGGGCTTGTTCCATGTCTAAACCATCTGGTTCATTCTGAGATCTATCCTAGCCCTACACATATCCCTGAAGCCAAGTTGAGTCCTTGTTAGGGACCAGGGAATAGGTCTAGGGACCAGCACCAGATTAGTGGCTTCATGATCAAGGGTGTCATTCATTCACTCAATCACTCGTTCACTAACTGCCTAAGATCAGCTGACCACTGCCTCATCCTCTGCCCCAGGCTCCTCTTTCCCCATCACTTGGGGCTCCAGCCAGTGTCCCTGGTCATGAGCTGTGCACCTCTTGGCCTTGGCACATGCTGGGGCTTCTGTTTGGAGTACTCCTGCCACCCCCACGCTTTTTTGCCTGGTGGAATCCTACCAAGCTCGAATGCCTCCTCCTGGGGACTCGCATCACAGAATGTGCTCCACGACCCCTGCTCCCTCGGCTTTCCCACCCTCAGTATGCCACGTCAGAGCCAGGTTCTTGGGTGTCTGTCCCCCATCCAGCCTGGTGGGACCTCCTTGAAGGCAGGAGTGTCCTTTATCACTGTGTCCCTTCTGCCTCGCACATAGTAGGTACTCTGTAGGGGCTTGATGAATGAATGGACATCAGGCTCTGTGGTAGGCAGTAAGAGATGGAAGTTTCTACACTTAAGGTCTGATTGTGGTAAAGTGTGACTGGCACCATAATAGAGCTTTCGGTGTGAACCCAGGTAGAAAATGAGTCACTTTATGGCCAAAGAGGGTGCGGGTTCATGTCGCATATGACCTTGAAAGGTTTCGGGTGTTGATAGGCCAGAGAAGGGATGGGTGCAAAGGGCAGGGCCCTCTCTGGTGCTGGAGAGCACCAAACTGGTCAGTTTTGAGTGAAAGTGTGTGTGTGTGTGTGTGTGTGTGTGTCAGTGTGGCAGCAGAGGCCTTTTTGGTGGGAATTTGGAACAACGTTTCCAACTGAGTACATTACTCTCCAGGGCAAACGATTTCTTTAAACAAGACTTTAAAAGATCAGCTTGGTAAAGCTTTCTGGCTATAGTCTCTCTCTTTCTCTCTCTCTCTCTCTAACACACACACACACACACATACACATCCTGCAGGGCAGAGGGCACCTGTGTGCTCTGGAGGGGCTCCAGGAAGGTGAAACAGAGCACATTTCCCAGGAAGTAGGCCATCAGGTAGGCAGGAGGTGCCAAGGAGACAAGTAAGTGATGAGTGACGCCCATGACAAAGACAGAGTGTCTTAGAACGTCAGAGCTGGAAGGGATCTGAGAACTCTGAGGTCCACAGAAGAGGAAGGGACTTATCCAAGGTCACTCCAAGGTCACTTCCAGCGCTGGAATCCAGGCTTAACCTTGAGTCTCCTGGCTGTAGATCCTTGACCTGTACCTGCCCCACAACTGATTCCTTCCTTGCTGGGGAGATGGGCCATCTAAAAGGTGCATGTTCAGGAACCACTGTGTCACCTGGATGGCCTCAAGCTCTCATGGTCCACCCGATAGCCAGAAAACTTCCTCAAACACCATCCCACATATTCCTGAGGATTGTCAGGGTCTTCCATTTTCCTGGCCATGTCTGGTTTCCAATTCTGCTCTCCTGACTTCTAATATCACTTCTCACAGTGGCTGTCTTCACTCAGTCTTGACTGCTCCTTGCCCCCGTGTGGTCACTCCACGTGCCCATCAGGTGGAGCTAGATTCTGCTGCAATTACAAACAGCCTCCGAATCTCAGTGGCTTAAAACAACAAAGATTGCTTTCTCTCTCACATTGTGTGTCCATTGTGTGTTCTGCTCCACAACATTCTCACTCAGAGACAGGGACTCAGTCTGATGGGGCTCCACCATCAGGAAATTCACCAGTCCCATGGCAGGGGAAGGATCATGGCAAATCATGCCTGACAGCTCTGCTCATGTTTCACTGGACAAAGTGAGTCACATGACCACACCCGGACTTCAGGGGCCTGGGCTGTACAGTCCTGCCTTGTACCAGGAGGAGAACCAGAGTATCCAGGAAAGCCCTAATGACACCCAACTGGCTCCCACTTCAGTCCCCAAGCCCCTGACACCAGCCAAGTATGGACCAGACTGTCTGAATGGTTTAGATACAGTCAAGGGGTTTTCCAGTACTGAAACAGAAAACAGCTTAAATGTGAATAGAAGACATCCTTGCCCTCCTGTCACTCAGCCTTTTCTGCTACAGGGATTTCTTGCTGACCTCCTCTCTTCACACTGGCCTCTCTCCACACGCTCCCAACTGCCATTTTGTTGGTGGTGGGGGTGTTCATAATCCCTCTATCTGTCAAGACCCTCGTCCCCGTCCAGTGATGTGCTGGAGCTGGCTCATACCACCTTGCAAGTCACTTGTGCAATTTTCAAGAATCTTGCAAGCTTGTTATTCACCCTTCGGTAGCTTAAAATGGGCCAAGGTAGGAATGTTTACACCATGGAAATCGGCCGGTGCTACCAGTCAGAGTTTTTATTTGAGAGAGCTGGTGGTTAATCATTTAACAATATACGATTCTCTATACCTTTTTTCAGGACCAGCTAAATACTTTGCTGGGCCCAGTGCAAAATGAAAGTGCAGTGCTATTAAGAATTTCAGGGCAGCAACAGCGGAGCTTTAAACCAGGTATTAGGCCCTTCTAAGCGGGCTGTTCACAGGTCACACTTCGAGGACATCGGCCCTGTCTCTACTCCCTCTATATTCTCCAGCCCTGGAGCCTCCACCCATAGCCATCTCTTCCTAGAGGTAATGGGAGATGACACATAAACAAAAGTCTGCACAAAATTTATTAAGCAAAACTATCCAGCTTTGCTCAGTCTCTTCTCTTCCACCTAACAGGCCTCTTGGACCTCATCTTTTGTAACCAGAAAGCTCCAAGGACCATCTAAAACAAAGGGAGCATCCTCCTCTGAGAAGAATCCTTCCCTCCCCTAGAATCTTCAGTTTGGCACCATTTCATTGTTTTAATAGCTATTTTTCTCCCATTTATGATTAGAAGTAAGTTGGGATGGCTCAAGCAACCCTAGAAGGCAGGGTAGGAGTTTAGAGATGGTCGTGGTATTTTCCTGGCTTGGAAGCACTCAGAATCCTGGAAGGCTGACTCTGCAAGAAACTGCACAGATCTTAATTCAGGGTTTAAGGTAAAACTGTAGCCAAGGAATCAGGTTTGCAAACTAACTTTGTCAGGGAGAGAGCCACCTTGACCCCTCCCCAGTCAGCCCCTCTGCAGGGCCCACTCTGTGCCTTGAGTCCTGTTTCCTATGTTCCTCCTGCCATCCCCACCCCTGCTGCCCTGCATCAACACCCTGTCGTACTCTGCATCTTTGTTCACACCATCCCCTCTGCTCCAATTCCTTCCATTCTATAACACACCTGCTGGGCTCCTTTTTGTGTGTGTGAGAAAGATCAGCCTTCAACAAATATCCATGCCAATCCTCCTCTTGATGCTGAGGAAGACTGGCCCTGGGCTAAATCTGTGCCCATTTTCCTCCACTTTTATATGGGATGCCACCACAGCATAGCCTGACGAGTGGTGCATGGGTGCAGGCCCGGGATGAGAACCCCAGGCCGCCAGCAGCAGAGCGTGTTCACTTGACCACTACACCACAAGGCCAGCCCAATTGGGCTCCTTTTTTGTCCTGCTAAACCTCTGGGTAGTGCTTGTGGCTTCCATGGTGAGACCCTCCCGCTGCAGGAGGTGTGCACCTCTGGTCTGGCCTCACCTTGTTGGAATATAAGTTACCTCTGTGGGTATCTGACCCCCTTCTTAGGCTGGAAGTTCCTCCAGGGAAGGGATCTGACTTATCCACCTCTGGCTGTGTCTCACCCGTGCCCAGCATGGTGCCCACCACAGAGACTCCATCAGGACATGCTGACAGGGTTGGCACAAAGGGAGACAGAGATGGGCATCTCTTAGGCTTGGAACAGGTCAGAGGGAATCGAGAATGAAGGAGAGAGAACTGAGTTGTGTGGCAGCTGTTTAAAAAGAAAGAATTACAGAGATCTTTAGCAAAACCTTGACTGCTAACAAAAGAGAGAAAACCATGGACTAATTCCTCCATCAATGACGGCACTGACTAAATGAATTCTGGATTAAAGACACTGTCTCTAGAGAGGGGGGTGGGGTGGGGCAGGAGCCAACGAGCAGTGCACCTAAGGGGTGTGGCAAACGAGGGTTCGACTGTGATGGGCCAAGAAGGCCAGACTGTGGGGTGGCAAGTGAGCAGGGCTCAGCTGAGATGCCAGGCATTGAGCCAGGTTGGGCAGCCAGAGCTAGAGTGTAGCCGGAGAGTTGGGGTATAAGCCAAAGTCCCAACTCTCCATGGCCATCGTTGACAAAGGTCAACTGAGCAGGCTTGGATGTTAGCCAAGCCAACCCAGATCCAAAGCAAATGCATCCCCAGAAGGGACCTGCAGGATAAGGGAAAGGCAGCCTCTGCGAGGTCAGTGGGGCTGGCGCTCTTGCCGCCAACCTGACACTGGCTCGTAACAGAGGTGGGCCGTGTCCCAAGGCTTCTGCAGGGTCCCCAGGCTCACAGCTTTCCAGAGCTTTGCCCACCCGGCCCGATCCTTAAATTAGGCTCCCAGACTACCAGTGCTGCTTTTGCAGGGAGCAGAGAGCCTGACCTGACTGCATCTGGTTTTTGCTCTGGTCCCTGGGGTGTAGGTGTCCTGTAGATGTCTCTGAGAAGAGCGCCATCAGTTTAACATACAGACTACATTTACACACACACACACACACACCCTGCCATCCTAAAGAGAAAAGAATACCACGTGCAAATCCCAGAACTGGCCAAGAGAGCAGACTGGGATGGGGGTGCCGACATGAGGGCAGTGAGGGTGCTGACTGGGCATCCACGAGTCTCTGAGCTCTCCACAAGCGTGTGTGTGTGAGTCCCTTAGCTCTTTAGAGTTCAGATCTAAGAACAGCCATTATTTCATGTGCCAAGGTTCTCAGAGAATTGAAAAAACAGAAAAGCCTGCATCAGCCCTGAATATTTCTCCATTAGATATTTTCAGCAGCTCTTCAAGCACAGGCCGGGGTAGTTTTAGCAACCCGAAAATGGAGATCGGGTAACTGTCCCATTTTGCTCTCAAAGTGCTCCATTGGCTCAATGGTCAGAGCCCATTCATCCTGCAGTTCAGCAAGTGGTCTTGAGGGGACAAAGCCACATGCCCTGAAAAGGGAGGCGAGTTGGCTCTGTGGCATGTTTGTGATTTCCTGAGCTATTATCTTTGGACGTCTGCCACACAGCTCAGGGTTGTCTCTGCGCCCACTCAGCACCTTCCACCCCCTGCTCTTATTGTACTCAGTGAGACCCCAGGGTGGGGGTTTGCCCTCAGCGCACAAACTGCTGGGAGAGGGCACAGCCCCCTGTGACAGCTCCCCAAGGAGGACAACACCAGGGGCCTCCAACAGCCAAAATGCTGGGTCATCACAGAGAGATGGAGCAGAGAGCACACGTGGAGAAGGGGACCAGGGAGGGGCATCTGATGTGGCAGAGAAAGACAGAGACCACTGCAGGTAGAGGGGGACAGGCTTCTAGGCTGGGGCTGCCCTGACTCCCAGGGGTTTCACTCTTTCTCTCTGAGCCTGTTTGCCTGTCCACAAATGGGGTGTATGACAGAGTCCCTTTGGCTTCCATTCTGTTGTTCAGCTCAAATCCCAGACACATTGGGGAGGTTCCCAGGTCTCCAGGGTGGTAGGAGCTGGGGGTGTTGAGCAGGGGCAGAGGAGGAACAGTTGGGAGGGGAGGGGGCTGCAGGAAGTAGCAAAAGTGTCTCTGGCATCCTTACAGCTCATCCTAGGAGAGGAGACTCAGGCTGTGTTCTGGAGCTGGCTGGCCGGGTAGCATGGGCGGGGAAGAGGGTGCTGGGAGGGGAGCCACGGCAATGTGGCTGGAGGGTGCTCAGAGACCCATTACCCAGCCTGGTGCTAAGCTGCCAGTGAGGAGGCATGTTCCCCAGGGCTCTTGAGGTGGTGACAGGTCAGGTGCTTGGGAGAATCTGGGTGTTTTTGCTTTTCTAAGTTCTCCCCAAAAGGGGGTGGTGGAGAGCTAGCATTTACTAAGCACCTTCTCTGCACCAAGCGCTCAAATTTTCCCATTACATACAGGGGTGACCTCATTTCCCCTTCATGTTTTACGGGAAAGACCTGAGGTTCAGAGATGTTAGGCATCTTGCTGGAGGTCACACAGCTGAGAAGCAGCATAAGGCGGATTTGAGCCTGCTCTGCGTGGGTCTCAAACCCTAGCTCTTTTCACATCATCAGTGGCATTTCCTCTGAATTCTCCAGAGCCCTGAGTTCCTCTAAGATCCCTTAGGGTTACCCCAGCAGGTGTGCACTGAGGGTGCCAGGAGGGCTGGCAACAAGAACAGCTGCCATCCTCTGCCAGCTTCTGGGGCGTGTGACCCATGTTTACAAAAGTCTGTGTTTGGTTTAGTGGTCTGCTGTCACCATCTTGAAATTTTGTCATTTTTTAAAGGGGTCCTGCATATTTTCTCTGCACTGGGCCTCACAAGTTACATAGTCCATCCCGCTGATGGGGTTTTCACATAAGGTGTCACTTGAGAAAGGTGTTTGCTGCTAGAGTCCCACCGGTGGTGGCAGCCCCTGCCCTCTCCCTGGTCCCCTCAGCTCTGCTGGACTTGGGGGCGAGGGCCCCTTGGAGGGGCAGGAACTCCGTGGCCAGAGCTTACCCTGTGCCTCCTCTGTCAGTGAGGCCATCGTGTGTTTGCACCAGATCTCTACCAAGGGCTGAAGGCCTGCGTCTCCAGCTGGCCCACTGGGGCCTGGGTGAGCAGGCAGCCCTGGCAGAGGTCCCCAGGCCTCCTGCTCCCGCCTCCACCTGAGAAGTCCCTCTCCAGGGCCCACTCCTCCAGGCTGGCGGCACTTCCATCCTCCCAGAGTGTAACAGCGGCCCCTTAAAAACACAGAATCCCTCAGAGGGAGCAGAAGAGGAAAGACAAGTTGGCAAAAGCTGTTTTTCTAGGAGGAAGAGATATATTTTTAGTTTCTTATCTACATTTCTCTTTTAAAAATAATATATATGAACCCATTTGAGAAAATCTGACAATCTAGAGAAGCAGAAAATGTTAAAAGCTGTATCAAGCATAGTTCTGTTTCTCAAAGATAACCACTGTAAACACTTTGTTGTGTTTTCTTCAAATTTTTTTCTATGCACAGATCTTGGGTTTTTTCCCCATTTTATTTACATAATGTCACACATATGAATATTGAATTTGAACCGTAATGTGTTTTTTTTTTTTACTTAAGATTGTAGCACAATTGTTTTCTCATGCTGAAAGTATGCTTTTTGATGGCTGTATGATGCCCCAGTACCTGTGAGCATGCCATCATCCATGCAGCCATCTCCCATCCTTGGCTCTTAAAGTTGTTGCAAATTTTTGTTACTAGAAACACTCATCTCTGCATCTGAAATGTTCATATGAGAAAGCGTCTCCTTGGGACAGGTTTCCAAAAGTAGAATGACTGAAACAAAAGGTAGAAGCACGGTCAAGGCTCCCACTCCGTCCACCCTGCGTCACTGCTCTCCGAGCTGGGTGAACCGCCCTGATGGCCCCGAGGGCTGCACAGCAGGACCCCTGCATCGCGCCTCTCCCACACTGAGTGTGACATTTTGTTGTTCACTTTCCCTAAGTCAGAGAGCCCCACTTTTCCCCAAGGTCACAATGGGAAGTGGCCCTAGAAAGACGAGGTCTGCACTTCCTGTAGTTGCGTGGTTGAAGGTGCCGTCCCTTGGGTAGTGGAATGCCCTGTGTAACCTCCCACTTAGAGTTTATCGCAAAGGAGGCATGTTTTTCTTTTTCAATGGAGTTTATAAGCAGAGGTGTCAGTGGACCCATCCCTGCCAATCAAGTACTGAAGGGCAGGTTTGGGGAGATTGGCTGGGCTTTTGGGGGTTGGAAGGCAGGGTACTGTGTTTCCAAGAGGTTGGGGCAGAGCAGGCCAGCAGCAGACCCAAGTTGCTGAACCTTGGGAGGCATGGAAGGACAGGGACACGTGGATAAATGGACAGACAGCTGAGGGGAGAGACTCGGGAGGGCATGTCATGTGGGGGAAGCACTGGAATGGGGGACTCAGGAGACCTGGTTCCAAGCCAGCTACTGACTCACCTTATGACCTCGGATGGGTCAATTCTGTCACTGGCGGGGCACTCTGGGAGGGAGGCCTCATGGGGGAGAAAGGGCTGAGGGGGATGTGGAGCTGCAATTCACTTACCACAGAGACCTCAGCCAACCCCCCCAAAGCTCCAGAGCTGGGTGGCCCTTCAGACCCTTCAGGCGGCGAGGCACACCACAGCACCCACAACAGCCCTCTCCGACCTTCCAATACACAGGAGTCAGACTAGTCGGGGCCCCATCTCTATAAAGATCTGTGACTCTGATGTTGTCCTGATACCTGGGTCCACCTATCTGGCTGTGGATAGGGCAGTGGTGCCAGAGTCATCCCCAAAGGCAAGGGTGTCTCTGGGTGGGAGGTCTGAGCCTGGCCCTGACCTCCGTGGGTGGGGCTGGGTGACCAAGGGCTTGTGGGGCATCCCACTGAGCAGACCTGTTGGCCATCCTGCTGCCCATGGTCAATTTCTATCAGGAGTTGGTCTCCAGCCACCAGTACAGCCTGCAGATCCTGGCTCACTGCAAGCAGAACAGTGACTTTGACAAGCTGCTGAAGCACTATGAGGCCAAACTGACTGCAAGGAGATAGTTCTGGAGACCTTCCTCACTGACCCCATGCTCCAGCTGGCACCTAGCCCTGTCCTTGAGGGCGCAAGGCTGGGGAGCCTGCTGGGGGGCCATGGCAGTGAGGGCCCCAGCTGGGAGGAAGCCACAACTGGGGGCACCAGGGGGCCATGGCCAGGAGGCCCCAGGCCCTAACAGGCCCCAGGTCTGGGCTGCCTGGAGAATGGAGTTAGAGCCAGCCCCTGACCCAGTGGACCACAGGCCTGTCCAGCTTCACAGAGCAGGCAGTGTGGGAAGGCAAGGGGGAGCTCCTGGTCCTGAGCCCACCTCCAGGCCCTTCTGCTTGCCGGCTTAGAGCCTCAAGCTCTGGGCTCTTGGCCCAGACAAGACCCTGGAAGAGCCTCCACGTTAGAGTCTGAGATCAGAAGTGCTGTGGGTGTCCATCCTCAGCCCTGCTCATGGGAGTGCTGGGAGCTGCGAGTACCATTCTCCGTCCACTTGGTGTCTCTCTCTCCCTCTCTCCATTGTTGCTCTATCTCTGACTTGTTTCATCACTGTCTCTCTCCTTGCCTTTGTCTCCCTGTCCCTCTGTCCTTCCCCATCCTTGCCTCTGTCCCTGTCCCCCTGCCTCTCCCTGCTGCAGATTCCCAGGCACATTCTGACACTGCACGAGATCCTGGCCCACTTTTCATGAGCACATCGAGCCAACAGCTTGGAGAATGCCAGGGCTAAACTGGGGGTGCTGTCTGGGTGAACCCAGCTCCCAGGTGCCCCCCCGGTGGACAGGCCAGGGCTGAGGATGCTCCCCAGCGGGAGTTTGCTGAGCCCCAGATGGTAAAATGTCATGTTCAGGTTAGGATCCCAAGAGGTGGGTGTTCGGGGACCCCCAGCCTGTCCCACCTGGAAGCAGGGACACGGAGCAATCTGAGGAGTTCACAGCTCAAGCCCAGGGGGCACTTGGTGGGATTGTGTGGGTGGTGTGCTGTCCCTGGCACAGATGGGGTTCGAGGAAGGGCCATGAGCACTCACGTGGGCCCACCTGCCAGGGTGGGGATCCGCCAAGGGACTCACAGGCACTCTGCCAACTTCCTCTGTTCTCCAGTGCCAGTGTGTCACAACCTGTGGTATAGGAGCCCCAGAGGGGGTCCTGGGTGATGGGCCTTCAAGTGCCAAAGGCTGCAGTAAACAGCAGGCAGTGTCATGGGTGGACAAGCCCATGACTTGTCCAGTGTCAGAGGCCCCAGCCCTCTGGTCAAGGCCCCTCTGCTGCCCCTCTTTCAGTCCCCAAAGCCCAGGGGGAAACTTCCTCTGCCGGGGCAGAAGCAGAGGGATCAGGGAGGAGGCGCCTACAACAGCACAGGCAGCAGTTGACGGTGGCCTACACCAGGTGGTGGTATGAAGGTGAGCAGGAGGTTCAGATTCTGGGTGTGTTTTGAAGATGGAAACAACAGGATTTTCTGATGCATTAGATGTGGGGAGAGAGAAGATGGGAGTCAAGAGTGATTCGAGAGTTTTTGGTTGAGCAAGCAGAAGGTTGGAGTTGCTGCTAACCAAGATGGAGAGAGGTGCAGGAGGGGCAGGTGTGGAGGGGAAGTCTTTCTTGCTTCATTGGAGCTTTACTGGGGGTGTGTTGAACTTGAGATGGACAACAGTGGTGGAGAGGACAAGAAGGGAGGAGGGCGTTTGGGTCTGGAGTGTAAGGGAGTGAGCCATTCAGGAGCCATCAGGTCAGAGATGGTATTTAAAGTCACATGAGTGGTGCGATCACCAGGGGAGTGAGTTTAGGCAGGACCGAGGTGCGTACCAGGAGCTGAGCCCTGGGGTCTGCACCTTATGGAGGCCAAGAGATGATGAGCAGCCTCATACGCAGTGATGGGCTGCCAGAAGCTACAAGGGAGTGTGGTTCTGCAGCATGTGGGGTACAGTCCCCAGCCCTGCCAACCACTCAGTGCCCTAAATGTCTTCCCGTGTCCAGCAAAAGGCAGCCAGTAGGGCCATGTCTCCCAGCCTGGCAGTGGGAGGACCAGGCTGGACTAGGGCAGAGCACAGGCCCCGGAGTGGAGGTTCATTCAGGGAGCAGATGTAATCAGAGCGTGATTGCAGACTAACAGAAACCATTGTGGGGTGGGGACCCCAGTCCTCTCATACCCCAAGGAGCCAAATCCTGCACACTTCCCCAAGGAGAAGACTTGGGGCTCCAGCGAGGCTCCTCATCCCTGTGGGATGCCCTGTCCCAGTGTGGGTAGTAGTGAGGAAGGCACATGGGTGCCAAGGGGATCACCCTTTCCCAAAGCCTACTCATCCTTTGTTCCACCTGATCACCTGCATCTGGCCTGAACACAACCTTAATGGCACAGAAGTGAGTTTTCCCATCGCCCTGACAGCAGCCCTTTCATGCTCCTCTCTCCCCTTGGAGGACTGAGGAAAGCTCCCAGCCCGGCATGAAGCCATCAGATAACCAACCCTCCCCAGCTGTGCTCAGAAACACTCCTCCCCAGGGGCTGGATCTTTCCTACCTCTGGCCTTTGTCCCGCTTTTTCTCCTGAATCTCATCTCTTGGGCTCACTGTAACCCAGGTCGTCAATTCCAGTTCCCCCGGGACCCTGCGTCCCTGGGAACTCCTCCCCAGCTGCGTGGACGGTGTGGCTCTCAGCACAAACCCCAGCCGGGGCTGGCAGGAGTCCTGAGCAGCTGCAGCTGGCACTTGTCTAACAGTGAAACTAGTGTTGCTACTGTGGGATCGCCCCCTTGTTTGTAGCAAATACAGCCCTCCTCAGCAAAATCCCCACCCTCGTCAAAAGAAATGGTTCTGCTTACTTTTGCTCACCTCCAAATATGAATCCCTATCCAGGGAACTAGCATATCCTTGAAAGGTGCCACCCTGTGCCCAGTCCCTTCCAGAAGAGGGCTAGGGCCTGGGCTGCTGAGAAGAGCATTGCTGGGAGAGACAGACTGAGGCTCCTAAGGAAGAGACCCCATCTCCATGCCCCAGTCTGATAACCAGAAAACAACAGATAATAATAGTTTTATAATAACACCTTTGCAACCAGTGATACTAGCAACAGTGATCACGGCCCTTTACACAAGCTCCTGCCGTGTGCTGGGCCTGAGGTCAGCAAGTGAAATGCATTCTCTTCCATCCTCACTCCGACCTTCTACAGGTGAGCAAACTGAGGGTCGGAGGGGCCCAGTAATTTGCTCATCACGCTGAGTTCATTAATTAGAGATCCAGCTAGACCAGTGTCATCTCTCATTGCTGGGAGGGTTAAACTGGACAGTGTCTACCACCACACACATTAACCAGCCCTCTTGGTGATCTGGTCGTGGTTGTAGAATTTGAGGCATCAGCAGACAAATAAGAGGTTTTGTGTTTTTCTTGGAGTAGGTGGGGTACTTTCTCCAGAAGCTCCTCCCCACATGATTACTAATCTCCTAAGACTCCTGAAAACCCACCAAGGCTCTTAGCAAAGTTGGTAACTCACAGGCTTCTTTTCCCACCACTGCTATTTTTTTCTTTTTGTTTTTGGTAAGGAAGATCAGCCCTGAGCTAACATCCATGGTAATCCTCCTCTTTTTTTCTTTTGCTGAGGAAGACTGGCTCTGAGCTATCATCTATTGCCAATCCTCCTCCTTTTTTTCCCCAAAGCCCCAGTAGATAGGTGTGTGTCATAGTTGCACATCCTTCTAGTTGCTGTATGTGGGACGTGTCCTCAACATGGCTGGAGAAGCGGTGCGTTGGTGAGCACTGGGGATCCGAACCCGGGCCACCGGTAGCGGAGCTTGCACACTTAACCGCTAAGCCACGGGGCCGGCCCCACCGCCAATGCTATTTTTAAAAAGCAGTTAAATGGCGCCACCTCCTGGAGGAGGGGTGTTGCGGCAGTCAGAACAGGACAAATAAGAGAGTTGTCCTTCTTTCTAGATTAAGGGGCAAGGTGTGTCTTGCTCCCCTCAAGACATGCTGGAGCCTACTGGAGTCAGTCTTTCCGTGAGCCAGCTGGATTGCCAGGTTCTCCAAAACTAAGTCATTCCAGGGCCCGAACATTAAGGAAGCAACTGTATAAAGTGCATTGGGGGAGGGGTGGAGACATTAAGTGCAAAGGCCCTGAGGCAGGATGGGTGGGTGGAGTTCTGTGGATGGAGATAAGCCCAGTAGTGGTGTGGAGATCAGAGTAATGAAGAAAGCTTCTTTTCTGTACTCCTGTCCTCCCAGTTTTGCCATCTCTGTTCCACGTGGTTCAGACTTTTAAATCAGACCTGCTTTCTAGCTATTAATCTCCATTTACATTTCCAACACCTGTCTCCTTGGGCTATCAAAAGGATGATGGGAGATCATGCCCATAGAGTGCCCGGCAGAGCGAGCATTCAATATGCATGCTCTCTCCCCCTTTGTGAACACAGGCTCCACCTGAGAATCCTAGGCTTTCTTCCTAGGTCTGGCCAGAGGCCTGGCATTACCTTCTCGCTGAGAGGTGGGGGCAGCCTGTCTCTGACATTTTCTGTCTCCACAGGATAATGCACAATGAAGTAAATGAAACAGAGAGCATCCAGGAAAACATAGCCATGGGGGGCATGATTGTCGAAGGCTGTGAGACCCTCCTGGACACCAGCCAGACTTTTGTGAGATGGGGCATGGCACCCTGCCTCCTCCCACCCTCATGGTAGGCCCCAGCAGTGGTGGTACTTGGGGACACCACCAGTTGGTTTGGCTCCCATGTGCTAAAACCTGCCAGCGTGATTGTGGAGTATTCCGGGGCTGCTGGAGGAATGTGACAGCTGTATGTAGATGTCGGTATCTGCACACATGGATGCAGATATTACTGGTTTTCACAGTTCCCTTCTCTCCAGATGTACACATGATTCTTCCCAGATGCCCTTGATGTGTCTGTGGATGTCATAGTAAACACTGACATGTCCTTTTGGGGAGAAAGGAGTGGAGGAGGAGGACAGATACTGATTGGCCCCGTGAATCACAAGCATGTTCAGCATCCGAGGGGAAGTCATGTGGGTCAGTCCCTCTGTCCCTTTCTCATCATCCTTGGCCCCTTGCGGGAGGCTGTGATCACAACGGTTCTCAGGGGTAGGAGGTTGCCTTCACCCTCAGCCTCCATTCTCCTTGGGAGCGGTGTTTGAGAGGCACAGCCCTGTGAGGGGGCAGCTAGAGGCTGTGACTGAGGGGACTGACTTCCAACTCGGAGACGTTAGAGCCGCAAGGAGTTTGAGAGTCAGCTCTTCAGATTCCACTTGCTGTGGGACCCGCAGCTTCTGCTTGCATGCCCCCGAGGTGACCTCCACCTCAGATGGGCCTCCTGAGTTCCTTCTATCCAGCCCTGGGACTCTCTGAGCAAATGGAAAGCTCGCCAGCACGTCCTGCGGCCTGCGCAGCTGCCTTTGGCCCCTGCTGCCCTTAGCAAGGGTATTGTCGACTTGGAGTTTTGCCCCGAGCCCCTCTGTGTGGCCCCCTGTGCCTTTTCCCTAGGCCCACCCTGTGACCTGCTGAGCCCAGAGCCAGCCTCCCTGTGTCCTGGCTCCCCCTGAGCTGCATTGGGCCCAAGCTGGAAGAGGCCCAAAGAATGACCTCTCCTGGGGTGGGCAGTGTCACCACAGTCCAGGAATCTGCTCCATTGCCCTGAGCCTAAGCATTTCCTCCCCTCCTGAGGGACTGGACTGGACATGAAGTCCAGACAAGGGGGCCCAGCAAGGTGCCAGGCAGTGATGGACGTGGGCAGGAGGCAGGGTGGTGGCCTAGAGCAGGTCTGGGGAGATAGAACGTCAGGGAGGGCTTCCCAAGGAGGCATCACTGGAGTCAAGTCTTGAAGGGTAAGGTGAGCTCACAAGGTGGATGGGGTGAAGGAAGGCCCTTCCAGGCCAAGGAGCAGCACTCAGGAGCCACAGGTAACTTGCCCTGGAACTAGAGTGGGAGCAGAGAGGGGAGGCGATGGTAAGGAAGGAGAAGTGATCCCAGTGGTATAGCCGCCATTAATGGCTCATTTGTTGAATGATTCAAGTCCTACGTGATAGGAGTTCAGACAAGACTAATCCAGTCTGTTTCTATCTCTTCTGTGTTTCTCCCAGTACAAACAGTAAGTACAGGAAACTACATATATAAATAATATATGTATATTTTTTGAATAATACAAATCACTATACTGAATAATATATTGAATTAAATAATATAAATATATATTTAATGAATATATAATGAATATGTATAAGTATGTTTATATATATTTGAATTAAATAATATAAATGTATATATGATTTAAAGGAATATTCAGACATAATAACAGTAATTTACAGAATTGATAAAAGACTTCTACTCTAGATTCAGGCAGCTGAATACATCTCAAGCACAACTAAAAAAAAAAAAATCTAGAGCCAGATCCATCCAGGGAAACCAAAGAAAACTAAATACAAAAGAAGATATTCAAAGCTCCACAGAGGAACAGAACACTTACAGAGACTTACATTTAGACCTATGATACATTTCTTAACATTGGAAGGCAAGAGAGAGTTGGAATAAATCTTCGAGGTACAGAGAGAAAAGAACTTTCAGTGTATATCCAATCAAACCATACCTCAAGAACTAGGGTGACTTAAAGATATTTTTATGCAAACATTTACTAAGAGTATTACCACCAACAAATGCTCATTAAGGATCTTCTAAAGAATATACTTTAAGGGGGCCAGCTACCCGGTGTAGTGGTTTAAGTTCAGCACGCTCCGTTTCCAAGGCCTGGGTTCGTGGGTTTGGATCCCAAGAGTGGATCTACAACACTCATCAGCCATGCCATGGTGGTGACCCACATACAAAATAGAGGCAGATTGGCACAGATGTTAGCCCAGGGCTAATCTTCCTCAAGGAAAAAAACTTAGAAAGTGAAAAAGAATATACTTTAAGCAGAAAGAAACTGATAGAAGAACTGCTAAGAGGTAAAAATGGATCATGAGGATAAAAAAGGGTAAACATCTGAATAAATCATTGAAAGCATGACTTCACGAATCAATAATAATATTGACAATGTATAACTGATGAAGTTAAAAACTAATGAGAAGGGAACTTCTGTTTTAGAGGAGACTAGGACAGGAAAGCACTCCTGCTGCAAAACTGGACAAAGCCAGATAAATTATAGATATATTTTTAGAGCATCAGACAACTTCAGAATCAACCAACTAAAATTCCAGAAAGATGAAAAAGTATTTTATGTGAGCAAGGATATTTATCTTTCTTTCCCCTGGAGGCGTTTTCTGATTCTAGCTGGTTGCCGAGGATCTGGCTTGCTCAGTCAGAGCCTCGGCTAGGGAAAAGAGAAACTAGCCAAACTTGTAGTGATTCTGCAGGACTCGTGTGGCAGAGGAAACCTGAGGGCTTGCAAACACACAACTGCTCTTTCTCACAGCACATGTGCTAAGTTTTGGTTCCACACAGGAATCTGAGGAACTAGGCCAAATCTTCCACAAAACAAAGTGAAACGTCCAGAAGTGGTGGAAGTGGCCTAAGTCCAGCATACTGCTAGTCTGACCTTCAGGGAATGTGCCATATTGTGAAGCGATGTAAGGTAGGAGGCTGGAGAGCTGCGCTGAGATATCTGAAGGGCGTAGCTGAATTTTCTGTGGGCTCCCAAACCTGAAGAGAGAGAGATCTACCAGACTTAGAACCAGACCCCTGTGCGGGGGAGAGGAGCACAGCAAACAGGAACGGGGAAAGCGGAAGGGCTGGGTTTACTAAAAGTGAGACCCGGCCCCAACTCTGATCAACGTCTGATTGGACTCAGGTGCTCCAACCTCACTCTGTTTCTCATCCAAGGAAAATAAGGTCATGTGGAGCCTCTCGAGTTATGTTACACAGACCTTCCAAAGACACTGGTGAGAGGATGGAGAAGGCAAGCCACAGACTGGAAGAAGACCTTTGCAAATCACATATCTGACAGGACAATAAATAACTCTCAAAACTCGGCAATAAGAAAATCCAAGTTTAAAATGGGCACAGATTTGGACACTTCACTAAAGAAGATAAACAGATGGCAAATAAGCACATGAAAAGATGCTCAACGTCATTAATCGTGAGAAAAATGCACATAAAAACCACATTAACATACTGCTACGTACCTATTGGAATGACTAGAATTAAAGAGGATGACCATAAGAAGTGTTAATGAGGATGGAAAGTAACTGGAACACTCCTACATTGCTGGTGGGAACACAAAGTGGTTGGAAAACAGTCCATTATTTATTTATTTATATTTTTGTGAGGAAGATCAACCCTGAGCTAACATCCATGCCAATCCTCCTACTTTTTTTCTTCCCCAAAGCCCCAGTAGATAGTTGTATGTCATAGTTGCACATCTTTATAGTTGCTGTATGTGGGACGTGGCCTCAGCATGGCCAGAGAAGCAGTGCATCGGTGCACGCCTGGGATCCGAACCCGGCTCACCAGTAGCAGAGCGGACGCACTTAACCGCTAAGCCATGGGGCCGGCACCTGGACAACAGTTTTAAAGTGGAGTTTGTTATGCTGCTGTAACAAACTAGCACAAATTTCATGGCTTAAAACTACTCAGAAGGTGTGTTTTGTTGATGTCTGCGTGTGTTTAGAGAATTCAAGTCACTGTGGGCTCTGAGTGGTCTGTATGTGTGTCTGAGTTTGTGTGTATGTTCTGAGTATCAGTGTGCATTATCAGGTGTAGTTTACAGTCTGAATGCTGATGGTCATTTGCAAATAGTGTGTGTGTGTGGGTGTGTTGTCAGCATTTCCATGTGTTCAGAGGATGTCTGTCATTGTAGGAATGTGTGGAATAAATATGTTGTTACAGACTAGCATGGGCACCAACACTGTTTGCCTGTTACTAGTTCAACACTCAACATCCCTGAAGAAACATTGAGTCCAGACATTCACAGGCCCCATCAGGCCCACAGAGATCCTACTCAGCTGTTTTCTTCCCGTCACAGAAATATGAACAGGTAGCCAAGGACCACTTGATATTTGAAGAGTTCCTCTAGCATGAAAAATGGAGCAAGAAACACATACACTGAAGTGAGGGACTAAAGGAGCAGCAAGGAAATCCAGAGATCATAGTGAAACTTCAACTGCATATCTAGTAACATCTTCAAAACAATTAGACATGGGCCGGTCCCATGGCCTAATGGTTAAGTTCAGAGAACTCCACTTCAGCAGCCCACGCTCCGTTCCTGGGAGTGGACCTACACCACTCATCAGTGGCCAGGCTGTAGTGGTAACTCACATGCAAAATAGAGGAAGACTGGCACAGATGTTAGCTCAGGGTGAATCCTCAACAAAGAAAAAAAAAAAAGATAAAACATCCATTAAGTGTATATGTATGTATTGATGTTACCGCACAATATTGGGGTTCTCTTTCCCAATGCACATTAAGAAAGCCAATTACTCTGGCATCAGCTTTTGGGGAAAGAATTGTAGCTTTATTTTGTGAGATTTATCTACAAGGAGACAGGGCTCATGTGTCTGTCTCAGATCTGTCTCCCCGATCCAGGGCTTGGGGCACAATTTATGGGATGAAGGACAGGGTGGTCTGACATGTGGAGGTAGATGATTGGAAGTAAGGAGAAGTGACGTAATTGATGATCTTCACAAGCAAAGTCAAGCTTTGTGGCTCTTCATCGGATGTGTGTTCAGAAATTGGCAGTGTTATGATGATCTGAGGATGGAGCTTTTAGCTCCTTGATATAAAAAATGTCATTTGGGCCGGCCCTGTGGCTTGGTGGTTAAGTGCGCGTGCTGCAATGCTGGTGGCCCGGGTTCGGATCCCGGGTGCGCATCGAGGCACCACTTCTCCGTCCATCCTGAGGCCGAGTCCCACATACAGCAACTAGAAGGATGTGCAGCTATGACATACAACTATCTACTGGGGCTTTGGGGGGAAAAAATAAAATAAATAAAATCTTTAAAAAAAAAAAATGTCATTTATTGAGCATTTGCGCAGGCCTAGTTGATGGGTTGGTGGTCTCAACTGGCCTTAACTGGACTAGGGGTCTCAGTTCCTGAAAGAAAACTCTTAACTACTCTGTTGATAAGGAGTCAGTTGAACTGGTCCTGGAGGGCCCATGGTTATGTTGGTATATGCATATATATGCATATGCATGAGATTATCTGTATGTGTGTTAAATATAGAGTATACACAAAGCTAGACTCTAGTTAAAGTGGTCAGGACAGATTTTAATCAGTAATATACCACTGCAATAGGGAAGAGGGAACAGGGTGAACTGAACTCAATTTGATTTGTACAGAAGTGACTGGCCATTTGAAAGGGAGAATGAGGGAGCAGGCAGAGGGGTGAGCAGGGGCTCAGTCGAGTCAGGGAGGGGAAAGTTACAGTGTTGGTCAGTGCAGTGTGATCTGGCCAGTTGTGTCTGCTGGTTGGAAATGATCAAAGTTTCACTTCTCTCCTCTCACAGAGTCTGGGACAGACACCCTGTCCTCAGCTCAAGGAATGGCTCTCAGGACCTTGAGAAATGCACTCCTGGGTTATTGGAGACACATATAGAACTGAAAAGGACAAAGGAAATATCCACAGTTGTAAGCACTTTTGGGTAAATGCTCTAATAAAAGGATGTCAGGGGCCAATGATCGAGTGTTGGCCAGAACAAACAGTCAATTCTTTTGGCTGCTTTGAGCTTTCTCTGGCAGGCACTTTAAGGGGGCAGGGGTCATCCTAAGGATGTGGATTTGAGCTGTTAGAAAGTATGTCAGCGTTTAAGTCTTATAACGTGTGTGGGGGTGTGAAATGATTTGTGCTGAGAGGCCATAGTTATAATTGGCCAAGATTGAGACCTAGTCAAGAAGAGGGCTCAATGGAGCCTGGCTTGAGTTTGGTCAAGTACAGGATCATATATAGAAATAAGATATGTACATTTTTTGAATAATATAAATCATTATATTGAACAATATGTTGAATTAAATAATATATATTTAATGAATATATATTGAATGTTTATAAATAAGTATGTGTATATATATTTGAATTAAATCATATAAATATATAGAAGAGAGTGACATCAGCATCATGGCAGAGTGAGCTTCCCCTATTGAACTCTCCTCCTCTAAGACACAAGAAAAAAGACATTCATATTCCAACAGAAAGTATTCACAAATAATATAAATATATATATGATTTAAAGGAATATTCAGACATAATAACAGAAGATTCCAGGGCCAGCCCCATGGCTTAGCGGTCAGGTGCACGCGCTCTGCTGCTGATGGGCCAGGTTTGGATCCTGGGCGTGCATCAATGCACCCCTTCTCTGGCCATGCTGAGGCAGCGTCCCACATACAGCAACTAGAAGGATGTGCAACTATGAAATACAACTATCTACTGGGGCTTTGGGGGAAAAAAAAAAGGAGGAGGATTGGCAATAGATGTTAGCTCAGAGTCGGTCTTCCTCAGCAAAAAGAGGATTAGCATGGATGTTAGCTCAGGGCTGATCTTCCTCACACACACACACACAAAAAGAAATTTCCAGAATTGATAAAAGACTTCTATTCTAGATTCAGGCAGCTGAACACATCTCAAGCACAATTAAAACAAAAAAATCTAGAGTCAGATCCATCCAGGGAAACCAAAGAACACCAAATACAAAAGAAGATATTCAAAGCCCCACAGAGGGACAGAACACTTACAGAGACTTACATTTAGACCTATGATACATTTCTTAACAATGGAAGGCAAGAGAGAGTTGGATTAAATCTTCAAGGTACAGAGAGAAAATAACTTTCAGTGTATACCCAATCAAACCATATCTCAAGAACTGGGGTGAATTAAAGATATTTTTATGCAAACATTTACTAAGAGTATTACCACCAACAAATGCTCATTAAGAAACTTCTAATGGATGTACTTTAAGGGGGCCAGCCACCCGGTGTAGAGGTTTAAGTTCAGCACGCTCTGCTTCCAAGGCCTTGGTTCATGGGTTCAGATCCTAGGCGTGGACCTACACCACACATCAGCCATGCCACGGTGGTGACACACATCAAAATAGAGGAAGATTGGCACAGATGTTAGCACAGAGCTAATATTACTCAAGGAAAAAAAATAAAAAGTAAAATGAATGTACTTTAACAAAAAATTGATAGAAGAAATGCTAAGATGTAAAAATGGATCGTGAGGATAAAAAAGGGTAAACATCTGAATAAATCATTGAAAGCATGACTTTATGAAACAAAAATAATATTGACAATGTATGACAGATGGAGTTAAAAACTAATGACAAGAGAACTTCTGTTTTAGAGGAGACTAGGACAGGAAAGCACTCTTGCTGCAAAACTGGACATAGACAGATAAATTATAGATATATTTTTAGAGCATCAGACAACTTCAGAACCAACCAACTAAAATTCCAGAAAGAAGAAAAACTCTTTTATGTGAGCAAGGATTTTTACCTTTCTTTCCCAAACAAGCATTTTCTGATTCTGGGTGCCTGCTGAGGATATGGCTTGCTCAGTCAGAGCCTCAGCTAGGGAAAAGAGAAACTAGGCAAACTTGTAGTGATTCTGCAGGATTGGTGTGGCAGAGGAAACCTGAGGGCTTTCAGACACACAACTGATCTTCCTCGCAGCACCTGTGCTAAGTTTTGGTGCCACACAGGAATCTGGGGAACTAGGCCAAAAGCTTCCATAAAGCAAAGTGAAACCTCCAGCAGTGGCGGAAGTGGCCTAAGTCAAACATACTGCTAGTCTGACCTTCAGGGAATTTGCCATATTGTGAAACGAGGTAAGGTAGGAGGCTGCAGAGCTGCACTGAAATGTCTGAAGGGTGTAGCTGTATTTTCTGTGGGCTCCCAAACCCGAGGAGACAGAGATCTACCAGACTTAGAACCAGACGCATGTGCGGGGAAGGGGAGCAGAGCAAACAGGAACAGGGGAAAGCAGAAGGGCTGGGTTTACTAAAAGTGAGACCCAGCCCCAAGACTGATCAACATCTGATTGGACTCAGGTGCTCCAACCTCACTGTTTCCCAACGAAGGAAGACAAGGTCACGTGGAGCCTCTCGAGTTACATTACACAGACCTTCCAAAGACACTGGTGAGAGGATGGAGAAGGCACGCCACAGACGGGAAGAAGACCTTTGCAAATCACATATCTGACAGGACTATAAAGAACTCTCAAAACTCAGCAATAAAAAAATCCAAGTTTAAAATGGGCACAGAATTGGACACTTCACCAAAGAAGATAAACAGATGGCAAATAAGCACATGAAAAGATGCTCAACGTCATTAATCATGAGAAAAATGCACATGAAAACCACATTGAGATACTGCTATGTACATATTAGAATGTCTAAAATTAAAGATGTTGACCATACCAAGTGTTAATGAGGATGGAAAGTCACTGGAACACTCCTACATTGTTGGTAGGAACACAAAGTGGTTCAGCCTCTTTGTAAAACAGCTTTCAAGTGGAGTTTGTTATGCTGCTGTAACAAATTAGCACAAATTTCATGGCTTAAAACAGCTCAGATTTGTTTTACAGTTCTGTAGGTTAACAGTCTGACACGGGTCTCCTTGGGCTAAAATCAAAGTGTTGGCAGAGCTACGTTCTCTTGGGGGGACTCTAAAGGTTAATCCATTTCCTAGCCTTTTCAAGCTTCTAGAGACCACCACATTCCTTAGCCTATGGCCCCCCTCCTCCACCCTCAAGACCAAGAACTCGGCATCTCTCTGGCCCTGCTTCCCTTGTTGCATCTTTTTTCTACTCGCCTGCTGTTCTTTCCCTTTTAAGGGCCTTTGTGATGCACTGGGCCCACCTGGATAATCCAGGATAATCTCCCTATTTTAAAGTCAGTTGATTAGCAACCTTAATTCCATCTGCAAACTTAATTCACCTTTGCCAAGTAAACTAATGTATTCCCAGGTTCCAGGGATTAGGACATCTTTGTGGGCCATGACTTTGCTACCACAAACAGTTTTTAAAATAAAGTTAAACATACACATACCATGTGACCCAGCAATTCCACTTCTAGGTGCTTACCCAAGAGAAGAAGACTAACGTTCACACAAAAACTTGTTTGCAAAGATTTATAGCAGCTTTATTCATAGTCAAAAAAGACAAAACTGAAAATAACTCAAATGTCCTTCAACTGCTGGATGGATAAACTGTGGTACATTCACACAATAGATACTACATTTACCAATAAAACAGAAGGAACTGCTGATACAGGCAACAACATGGGTGAACACTAAACTGAATGTATTGTGCTCAATGAAAGAATCCAGACTCAAAAGGCCAAATACTGTAGGATTCCATTTATATGATATTCTAGAAAAGACAAACCATAGGGAAAGACAACAGATCATTAGTTGCCAGGGGTTAAGGGTGGGGGAAGAGTTGACTACAAAAGAGCAGCTGAAGGGAGTTCTGGGTGCTGGAACTTTTCTGTATCTCAATTTTGGTAGTGGCACAGCTCTATGCATTTGTCAAAACAGTTGTACAAAGAGGAAAACAAATACATCATTTCTCAGTCATCAGATTGGCAAAACTTTAAAAATCTGACAATGCCGATCTGACAATTCCCAGGGAAAGGATGACTCAGACACTGTTGGCGAGAATGGAAATTGTTAAAACTTCAGAGGATGATTTGGCTGCAGCTCGTCAAGTTGCAGATGCACATCAGCCTCTGGCCCAGCAATCCACTCACAGGCTGGTGTCCATTCTAGGGAATCCACGTGTGCTCGAGGAGACACACACAAGTATAGTTATTAAACATGGTATGGGAATGAATTAATTGTGGTTAGTAGTTATTTAAAAAAGAAAGGAAAAAATGCATATGGGAAAGAATCAACCCTGCTGGCTACATATATGATCTGGGAAGGTAACTCACTGGTTTGTCTACTTAATAGTATGTAGCACAGACAGCACTGTACTAGGAATCTGGAGACAAGCATCTGAGCATATAGTTGCAACTCTGCCACTAAGTAGCAGTCAGACTATGGATGACTTAACTTGAAAAACCTCACTTTTCATTTACTGGAAAATGAAGAGGTTAGGCTCTACAACCACTAAAATTATTTCCAACTCCACAATTCTATGCTTCAATAAGTCAACAATCAAAAATTATATTCCAAAGTACCTATGTTCAGAAACTGTTTTTCCCAGACACTCTGAAATTAGAAACTATCAGGGAAATAGGATATCTTAAAATATTGATACATAGGGCCGGCCCCGTGGCTTAGCGGTTAAGTGTGCGCACTCTGCTGCTGGCGGCCTGGGTTCGGATCCCGGGCGCGCACTGACACATAACTTCTCTGGCCATACTGAGGCCGTGTCCCACATACAGCAAATAGAAGGATGTGCAGCTATGACATACAACTATCTACTGGGGCTTTGGGGGAAAAATAAATAAATAAAATTATTTAAAAAAAATATTGATACATAAAATGGCCCAAATTTCTTGGTACGTCTATGACAAGCTGTTTAATCAATATGGCAACTCAGAAAGAGCGTATAAACAGCAAAACCTACCATATTGACTTGGGTCACCCTCAGGAAAAACATATGTCCTCTCCCACTTTAACATTCCAAAACAAATTCACCATACTAGTGAGTCCGTCTTGTCAAGTTCAGGTCTGTCTAGCCAGAAGTCATTCATGTATATGGTAAGATTTACTTCATTTTTTAACAAAGATAAAAAGATAAATGGCTTTTTGTATTTTTGCCTGTTTCATCTATAAAGATCTTACATCACAATTTAATAGCTTCAGACTGCTACAGTAATTTAAAGAGCATTTTGAAACTTGTAATATGCCATGTCCAACAGAATCTAGTAAAAAAATCAGTAGTTCACAATCCAACAATGCTTATTTAGATTCATTACCAACAATCCTTACACTTCAAAGACACCAATAACCAACATGTCATTTGTTCCTCCTGCAGAATTTCATAGGTTGTTAAATTCTGGTATCATCCAAAAGTATAATTAGGATGCTATCAATAAAATGTATTTTTTTCTCAGAAATATTAAAACTAATGATTTAACTATTAAACTAAATGATTAACTAAATATTAAAACTAATGGCAATTAACGATCTGTTGTCTTTCCCTATGGTTTATCTTTTCTAGAATATCATATAAATGAAATCCTACCGTATTTGGCCTTTTAACCATTCACCCTCTCAGTTGTGGGAGGTCAAGATTTGGCCACCCTGAAATCCATCTCTTTACCTTGGTTGTTTTCTCTAGGGACATTTGACCTCCCCCACTAACTAAAGAATTTGACATAGTAACTCCTTCCTGGAACAGATCTATCATGATGGCTGTAAAGATAATGTAGGATAAATGTTACAATAGGAAAGGCACCAACAAGCCCATCTTATCCGAAGTTCTGTCTCTCTGGCCACCTTCTCTGGATGGCCCTGCGAGAAGTTCCCAGACAATCATTTACATTTATAAGGAAAATCTCCATTTGTAAAGGTATCTCCCTCTCTGTTTTGGGAAGAGGGGGGAATAGCCTCATTTCTAGAGGCTTATCAATGTGAAACGTGAGGCCTTAAATCTGCATAATAACCTTACTCTTGTTTACTGTGCTTTAGTGGTAATCTCCTGTAACTGACTCCCCCCATCCCCAACACCCTCCTTTGTCTTTGGCTGAACATGGTACTTAAGACAAGAATTTCTGCTATTGTGTTGAGAAATGCAGTGTCCCTGCTTTCTCCCATGTATACATGTTAATAAACTTGGTATTATTTTCTCCTGCTAACCTGTCTTGTTAATTATTTGGCCAGCCATAAGAACCTTAAAGAAAAGGGCAGAGGGAGATTCCACCTCTTCCCCCGACACAATCAAATCAAAATTTGAAAATTCTTGCTCTACGAGCTTTCCAAATCTAAATTCTTACAATTCTAAATGAGTATGGAGACAAAACACACACTACATACTACTTCTAAAAACCTCCTCCTTATCCGATTTTAATTTTAGCACCAACTGCCAAGAAAAACCTTTCCACTGAAACCAAAATTCTGTACACATTATGTCAATCATCAATTGATCAGTCATAAGTCTATGTTAACAGAAGGTGAGTTATTATTAGGAAGCTACATAATTTGCACCAAAGACTGTTTAAAGCTCCTTTCATTAAATGCAGTTTACAACAATTCACAGGCTTTAAAGTTCACCTTGCAAATATAGAGTCAATTATCAGAAACCATTAATGGGATTAGGCTTTTCTATAAAAGTGGTCCCAAGGAAGTAGGAACACTTATTTGTTTAAAGAACGCAATGAGGAGCCAAATAGCCTGAGAGGAGTCAGACAGAGGAGCACTGACCACAGTCCATCTTCTGAAGGAAAGTGTTCACCCCGGGATGTCGAGACCTGGCCTAGACGGGCCCCGGGGAGCACGAACTCAAGGGCTTGAGTAGAGGGCAGGCGACTCCTTGCCGCCCCCTGCACCTCCGCTGGGTGGGCAGGAGGCCCCGCCAGGGTGGTGCACCGCCAAAGCAGAGGGACCCGCCGGCCAGGCGGCGCTCCTCTGCTCCTCAAAGGGACAGAGTTGGGCTCCCCCGCCTGGGGCAGCCCGCCAGCAGCCCCGGCCCCCGGCCCCATCCGCCGACCCCCCCACCGCGCTCCCGCCATCTGCGGTGGAGATCTCCACACCGAGCCCGCCGCCCAACGCCTACCTCAGTGCCGCCTCCTGCCAAGCGCTCCTCCACACTGCAGAAAGGAGAGCTCCCCTGTGCTGAAAATCATGGAGGAAGGATCCAGAAACCGCCAATCCCCCTACACAAACCTCCGAGACAGCCACCTGCGCACCTGGGGCCCCACCTCCAGTGCACACGCCCCGGGGCTCTCCAGCTCGCCAACCCCTCTGCCGCTCTGAGAGCCAGTCCTGCGCATGCGCGGCCTCCAAGAACAATGGGAGCCGCTGGGGGGCACCGGGAGGGGGATGGGGGTGCGGGGACCAAGGTGTACCTGAGAGGGAGAGCGGGAGCTGGCTGGCTCTCTGCAGTCCTTGACTCTGCTGTCCCTGGATGACCATAAGTTCCTGGAGAAGTTCTGCCTTCCCTTGAGGCGGCTCCTCCTGTCCTGAGAAGCACGTTACATGATCTAACATTTGTTTAAAAAAGAACAATGACATCCTTAACACCTGATGTGTCGTGTCCCCAGAAGAATTCTCTGCTTCCCCAGAAGACTAGACAGTGAGCAGCTGGGACTGAGTTCTGACCTAGGAAGGAAGGACGCTGAGGGCACAGCTGTCTCCCCTCTGCCGGCTCCTTCCTCTGAGTTGTGGCCGTGATGGGGACTCGTGCAGGTGACAACGCTCACATGTTTGCCCACCATATTACATTTCTTATGGTTGAGTGGTTAAAATGGGAGGCTAGCTGTCAGTTTTTCTGACGATTTCACTTGCAGAAATGTCTTTGGACAAAGAAGTTTGTTTTCTTTTTTTTTTTTTTAAAGATTTTATTTTATTTATTTTTCCCCCCAAAGCCCCAGTAGATAGTTGTGTGTCATAGCTGCACATCCTTCTAGTTGCTGCATGTGGGACGCGGCCTCAGCATGGCCGGAGAAGCAGCGCGTCGGTGCGAGCCTGGGATCCGAACCCGGGTCGCCAGCAGTGGAGAGCGCTCACTTAACCACCAAGCCACGGGGCCGGCCCCAGAAGTTTGTTTTCTTAAGTTCTGATTTTTATAATCAATAACAATAGTTAAAATACTTATTTTCTTAATCTCATTGGCATGCAAAAACAAACAAGTCACTTGGTTTTCACCAAATTGGCCACATTTTCATTAAAACTTTGGAAGTATTGCTGTTTGAGGTAAAGAAAGCATTTGGGAAGAACAATTACCCTTGGATAATATCTTCCCAGATAAATGTACAAACACATAGTTATGAGCCGTTCTGAGGGTCCTGGGAAATCCAGTTTGAGTTCTACAATGGATCATCTGAAGTAAGGTTAAATTAGCAATTTTCTAAGGAGTTTGCAAGTAAATATTCACATCACCTTCATCAAATAGGTCTGGTGATTTAAATGAAGGTTGAGCTTAATGATAAAAGTTTTCAAGAGACTGAGAAATATTAAGTAAATGTACTTAAAACAAAAAGGTGCAAATCAAAGTAAAGCCTGCCATTATCCTCTTTAAAACAGAGTCACAGTAGCACTATTGTCAAGGTATAAGAAGGAATAGAAATGCTTTATAAAGTCAATTCTTCACTTCTAAAGGACTTAACGTGACATTCTAGAAATGTCCATAGTCTTTCACTCATCTAGATTAAAATTGCTCAATTTATATTTTAAAGACTAATGTATCTGAGGGCAAAATATTCAAGGTCAGTGTTTAATTGTTTTTCATTGTTGCAAAGTACATGGGTATAAAGTGTGGCTGAAATCCATGGTCTTGGAGAAGAAAAATATATAGAACTTATTTATCACTCTCACAGCATGTCCTGACTTAATCCTACAAATATCCCAAGCATAAAGCCTCAGTGAATTCCATTCTGTTCTTAGATATGACATCTTTCATTTCTAATGAATATTCTCAAATTAGGCTCTAGCTAGTAATTATGTTCCTGATGCAAATAGGCAGTAAAAAAGAATCCATGCTTGATTAACTCGGGCTCAAGAGGACTACTTAGAACCAAAATTTGTTTTTTGCTTTGTTTTTCTTTATCGATTTCTTTCTTTCTCCTCAGTGGAGTCGGCAGATAAATGACACAGAAAGCTGAGAGACTGGAGGGCAGGGTCTTGAAGAATGTAGGATTTCCTAATCTTCCAGATCTTTTTTATCTTTAAAATTCTGTGATTTTTGCTGTTTATATAGGAGTTCATTTTTTTCATTATTTCTCATAGTGATCATAATAGTGAGACTAACAAAACTTAACACCTGTGGAACATTTTTTGTGGTAAAAATTTATGTCATTCTGACAACTGTTAATATTTTAAAAAGCCGCTAAGAGATAACCTGATGCTCAGAGGATTATTAGGCTGGTGAGATTGTTCTGTACATAATGGTGGCTACATGTCACTATATGTGTGTCAAAACTCATGTAACTGTACAACACAAAGAGTGACCCTTAATCTAGGGACTGTAGTTCATAATGTGGGAGATCAAGATTTGGCCACCTGAAATCTATCTCTTTACCTTGGTTGTTTTCTCTGAGGACATTTGACCTCCCCCACTAACTGCCTAAAGAATTTGACATAGTAACTCCTTCCTGGAACAGATCTTCTGTCTGATGGCTGTAATATAATGTGTAATAGATGTTACAATAGAAAAGGCACCAACAAGCCCATCTTCTCAGAAGTTCTGTCTCTGGCCACATTCTTTGGATGGCCCTGCAAGGAGTTGCCAGACAGACATTTACATTTATACGGGAAATCTCCATTTGTAAAGGTATCTCCCTCTCTGTATTTGGGAAGAGGGGGGATGACCTCATTCCTAGAAACTTATCAATGTGAAAAATGAGGTCTTAAATCTGCATAATAACCTTACTCTTGTTTACTGTGCTTTAGTGATAATCTCCTGTAACTGACTCCCCCCACCCCCAGCATCCTCCTTTATCAGTAGCTGAACATGGTATTTAAGACGAGAATTTCTGCTATTGTGTTGAGAAACGCAATGTCCCTGCTTTCTCCCATGTATACATGTTATTAAACTTGATATTATTTTCTCCTGCTAACCTGTCTTGTTAATTATTTGGGCAGCCATAAGAATCTTAAGGAAAAGGGCAGAGGGAGATTCTCTCTCACTTCCCCAACAATAACAACGTTTCAATATTGTTCATTCATTATAACAAACGTATCACACTAAAGCAAGGTGTTAATAACACGGGAGATGGCGCTTGGGAGAGAGGGGAGAGGCAGTACGGTGGGTGTATGGAGCTCTATGTACTGTGGGAGATCAAGATTTGGCCACCCTGAAATATATCTCTTTACCTTGATTGTTTTCTCTGAGGGACATTTGACCTCCCCCACTAACTGCCTAAAGAATTTATACATGGTGGCTCCTTCCTGGAACAGATCTTCTATCATGATGGCTGTAAAGATAATGTAGGATAGAGGTTACAATAGGAAAGGCACCAAGCCTCTTTTATCAAAAACTCTGTCTCTCCTGACCACATTATCTATAGATGACCCTGAAAAGAATTGTTTTCCTGCCCTCTGAAGTCCCAGGCCACTACCCACCCCCAACACGCTCCTCGCCTTTAGCTGCGATACTTAAGCAAGCAGCTTAGACAGAGTGACGAGTTGCTCATTTCTGAGTTTCTCCCATGTATACACGTTATTAAACTTGGTATTATTTTCTCCTGCTAACCTGTCTTGTTAATTATTTGGCCATCCAGAGGAACCTTAAGGGAAAGGGCAGAGGGAGACTCTCTCCCTCTCCCGACATACTATCTGTTCAATTCTCTGTGAATCTAAAGCAGTATTGTTAAGAATAAAGTGTTTAAAGATTTTTTGAAAGGCACCGAAAGGTGAGCTAACACTGCAGGGCGTCTATTTTGTGCAGAAGGGCAAGGAAGAAGAAGTTAAAATGATTTAAAAAGTTCACCTTGTGACAGTTTGAATTGTGGTGTGTTTCTGAAGCCTTAGACAAGGGCAGGACATAGAATTTGAGACAGGAATGAAATAAAGGAGAAGGAAGACATCAGCGTGATCAGACCTGATCAATTAATATTTAGGACAAGTTACTATATTGGATGGATTTGTTTTTATTTTCTTTGCTTTTTAGAAACCTTACACCTTTCTATGAAAGCCACACGTGCACAGTGTCAACAGGTATGTTTCCTACAGAGTGGCAGCTGCTTCTCTCCCTCTGCATCTTCTATTCCTTCCCCCTCCTCTCACCACCTCTGACTGATGGTCGCTGTTTCTATCTCCCTTCCTTACTCTTCCTCTCTCCTATTTTTTTTTTTTTTTTTTTTGCTTTATCTTTGTGTTTCTTTCTCCTCTAACACATCAGACTAACCATAACCTTCCTGGTCATTGTTTAGTTCCACTGAAGGATCTCAGTGGTTTCCATCAAGAAATGATAGATCAGTGTTCTGGGAAAATTTTCTCTATTTCAGCTACTTCTCCACCCTCAATCTAAAGCAGGAAAATTTCCTGAACGTTGAGCCAATTTTTTATATTTTTTTCTTTTTTGAATCCAAATTTCAGAGCTCCTGGTCATATTGGAAAAATTGCTGAAGAAGGCTACCTGGAGTTGAGCCGACACTTCTTCCTATGGCCATAAAAAAGAATCCTTATTTTGGCCATGGGGCCTCAGGAGAAGCCCTCGTGAGAGAGGAATCCTTGCTAACCCTATGTTGTACCTAGGACTGGCTTCTCCTAAGACAGTGGTTCTCGAACTCCAGTGTGCATTAGAACTGTGTGGAGGTCCCCTACAACACAGAATGCTGAGCCCATCCCGGAATTTGTGATCCAGTAGGATGGCGGACCCGAGAATTTACATCTCTGACCATTTCCCAGGTGATGCTCCTGAACCAGCCACACATTGAGAACCACCGGCTTAGAAATCTTAGGTTTCAAAGGATGCTTTGCTAGAGCAAACAGCCAAAACTATCAAAATCTTAATCAAGATTCACCAACAACTTCAATGTGTTGGCATTTGGATCTAGAGGCTCCTGAATTTTCAGGGGCTAAAGCAAAGATTACTCTTGAGTTCAAGGTTTGTGACTCTCCTAAGTGTCACCCAATTCCTTTGCTTGCTTCCGTCAACCCCTACCTGGCTAGGAAAGAATATTAAAAACAAAGCCAGCTTTGATTATTTAATCTTCAGTCAATTAAGACATTTTTGAGGAAGATTTTTTTGACAGAATAGCCCACTTTCTTTTATCTACACTATTGGAAATGAATTATTAGTGATAACAATGGTTATTTACTGAGGACCTAATATGTCTCAAGCCCTTTACAGACTTTTATTGCTCTGTTTCTCAGAACCCTAGGGCATCCCAGGTGTGTTTACTGTTTCTCCACCACTCCTCTAATGAACCCCCCAGACCACACTTATATTTGACTTCACTATGCCTTCTCTCATTTAATTTAGCAATAGAGTAAAATTACAGAAGAAACTTGAAGGGGCCTTGAGCCCCAGCAGGAGAAGGTCTAAAGTCTATCCAGGACAAATGCCTTAATGTTTGTTTCTGAGAAGTTTCCAGGGACAAATACTCCACTAACTCCAGAAATCAGTTCTGATATCTCTAATCAATGATATACATTAATTAATTGGTTTTTTATTGATTGGTTGATTGTCTGCTATATTACTTTGCCATATGATAAAATTTTTCTTTGTGTTATTTAAATAATTTTCACTTTATATCCACTTTTTAAATTTAGCCTTCTCTGGACTTCCTCATACATTGAAGATGGTAAATGTCACCTATTAGCATTTTCCTCTTCTGTTTAGATAACCTCAGTTTCTTTACTGTATTAAAAATATTTAATAAGGTTGGCCCCATGGCTTCGGATCCCGGGCACGCACCGACGCACAGCTTCTCAGGCTATGCTGAGGCCTCGTCCCACATACAGCAACTAGAAAGATGTGCAGCTGTGACATACAACTATCTACTGGGGATTTGGGGGAAAAAATAAATAAATAAATTTATAAAATATATATATATATATTTATAAGTGTTGTGCTTTTTTTCTCCAGTTCTTCTCTAGGTTCAATTTATTGGGTAGTATAGTGGAAAGGTGACTTCAGAGGTCCTGTGTGGTAAAGAATCATCTTTGTACTGTATTCAATGTGAATAAAATCTATATTAGTTTTGTGTTCAGTCTAATCTGGAATCTGAACCTTTCCTTCCATCCTCCCTCTATTGTCTGGAATAGTTAATAATCCCAGACCTAGAGTTTTGCTTGTGGAAAGTGTTTGTTGTTTTTGTTGGTTAGTTGGCTTGACGTTCTAACAATTCAATTTATTTAGTAGATATGTGAGTTTTCCTATTTTATGTTTTTTTGTGTGTGTCAGTTTCAGTATATGGATTTTTTATAAAGTGAATTTTGACCTTTGCTGTCTAATTCGTAGTGCTAAGTATTTCACAAAATGGTGTATCTCGTTAAGATCTAAGCACTCTGTAGAGAATACTTCTTATTTGATTTCTGATACTGGTCATTTGTGTTTCATTTCTTTTTCTTTTCCTTAATCGGTTTTGCTAGTCGTTTAATAACATTATTAATATTTTAAAAATAACTTTTAGCCTGATTTATTTCTTTAGTATTTTTCTATTTCATTGATTCTTATCTTTATTATTGTTTCCTATCTGTATTTTTTCCAGTGTTATTCTCTTTTAATTCTTGAGACAGAAGCTGAGATTGTGGATTTCCTGTCTTTCTTCCATACTCATACATTCATTTAAGGCTACATACAGATGTAGCTGGTATCTCTTGTCTTCCCTAGTGTATTTCTTAATTCTGTGCTGCAAGCCATGTCTGCCCCATAGCGTCTCCAGCCTATGATCTGCAACCATGCCAGCCTTTGTGTGTCTCCATCCCTCTACCTGAAGCTCATATCTTGTGTCGGGTGTCACCATCTCATATGACTGCAGTCCATGTCTGCCCTTTTGTTTTGTCAAGATTTTCTCTCCCCTCTGTCCATACCACCTCTCAAAAGTCTCTCCATTCCTTGTTCCTGTAGCCCTTGCCAACCCATATGAGTCTCCATCCCCTCTCTCTAAAACCCATGTCAGACAACTCATGTCGTTCTCTCAATTACCTGCAGCGCGTATATTTTCCTCGAGTGTCTCTATCTCCTGTGCCCACATTTTATACCAGACCTCACATGCCTCTCTCATTCCATGTGTCTGCATCCCTTTCCATCCCTGAGCATGTCTGTCCGCTGTGCTTCAGCCCATGCCAGCTCGTGTTTGTCTACATTCTCTGTGCCTCCAGCCTATCTAGACAACCAGTGTTTTCATTTACTGTTCCTCTAGCCCCTGTCTGAACTCGTGTGTTTCCTTACCCTGTGCCTGTAGCCCATGTGTGCCTCAAGTGTCTTCACTCAGTGTCCCACGCTTGGGTGTCATTCACTTGTTAAAGGACATATTGGTTCCTTCTAGGTTTTGGCCACTGTGAATAAAGCTGCTTTTTAGATGTTCTTAGGGGTCTGTGTGTGGATGTATATTTTCACAGTAGTTGGAGAAATACACTGGTGCACAATTGGTGCACCATATAGTGACACTATATTTAGCTTCACAAGAATTAGCAAGATGTCTTCTTAAGAGGTTGTACTGTGCGTATTCCCATCAGCAGTGAATGAGATTTCCTATTGTCCTACATCCTCACCAGTAATTAGTATTGTCAGTTTTTGGGTTTAGCTATTCTACTAGAAGAGTAGAGTATCTCATTGGTGTTTTAATTTGCTTTTTCTTAATGCACAATGCATTTTATTTTCCAATAATTTCTTGTTGTTGAGAAATTTATATTTGCTTATTTGCCATGTATATATATATTTTTGGTAACTTGTTTATTCATATTTTGGTCTATTTATTTTAATTTGGGGAGTTTGTTTTCTTGTTGCAGTATTTGATTGGTTCTTTGAATATTTTGCATACAGGTCTTTCTGCAAATATGTGTTTTACAAATGTATTATCCTAGTCAGGAGTTTGTATTTCCACTCTGTGAATGCTGTCTGTCCCAGATTGGATAGTTTAAACTCAACCAAGTCCACATGATCAATTATTTTCTTCATGGATGGTGCTTTTTGTGTTGTATATGAAAACTAATCATCAAACTATAAATCATGAAGATTTTCTCCTGTTTCCCAGAATGATTTTTACAGTTTTGCATTTTATTTTAATTTGATGAGTGATTTTGAGTAAATTTATGTCTAAGGTGCAAAGTTTGTGTCTTTGTTCATTTATTTCCATAGGGTCATCCTTTTGTATCATCACCATGGTTGATGATGACTAGAGACTAAAAGACTAAAGACCTAAAATACTATTATTTTTTATGTTGGAGTGCATTTATTGTCTTGACCAAGATCAAGTTGTCTGTATTTGCAGAGGTCTTTGTGTGGACTTTCCATGATTTTTCATTTATCTCTCTGTCTATTCATTTTATTTTTTTATTTTTTATTTATTTTTTAATTTTTATTTATTTATTTTTCCCCCAAAGCCCCAGTAGATAGTTGTATGTCACAGCTGCACATCCTTCCAGTTGCTGCACGTGGGATGGGGCCCCAGCATGGCCGGAAAAGCAGTGCGTCGGGGTGAGACCGGGATCCGAACCCTGGCCACCTGCAGCAGAGCGCGCACACCCAACTGCCAAGCCATGGGGTCGGCCCTATTTTTAAAATATCACGGTTGCAGATCCCGGGCGTGCACCGAAGCACAGATTCTCCGGCCATGCTGAGGCAGCATCCCACATACAGCAAATAGAAGGATGTGCAGCTATGACATTCAACTATCTACTGGTTCTTTGGGGGAAAAAAATAAATAAATAAAATTATAAAAAAAAAATCACGGTCTCTTGATTATTGTAGTGTTGTAAAATATCACAGTCTCTTGACTTTGTAATTAATCTTGACATTGAGAAGTGTGAGTTCATCAATTTGTTCTTCATCAGGATTGTCTAGACCACTCAAGGTTTCAAATGAGTTCTTCAATATCTACAAAATAGCTTGGTGAGATTTTTATTGGAATTGCACAGGATCTTTAGATCAATTTAAGAAGAATTGACATCTTAATAATATTGTGACTTTTGATCATGAGCAAGGAATATATCTCAATTGATTTATTTTTTCCTTTATTGCTTTTAAGAGTGTCTCATATTTTTTTTCCACAGATACCTGTAAATATTTTATTGGATTTACACTTGAGGATTTCTTTGTGTATGTGTGTGTATTGTTAATGGTATTGTTTCATATTCCGATTATTTGTTGGTATATACAAAATCAACTGAATTTTGTATACTGAATTTGCATTTCGCTTCATGATAGCTCTATAAATTCCCATCTGGGCACAGAACACGGGGCTCCATTTCTGTTTGAACATCCCAAATCATGACATTGAATAATCTGAACACTGAATTTCAGCCATTCACCAGAATTGCTAAGGCACTCAGCCACCACTAATACTGCAGTTACAAGCCTTTTCCGAGAGGCATGCCCTCGGATTCATTAAAGAACGCCCATTTTCCACTCAGCCTGGCAGTGGCAGTTTGGCAAGAAAACTGCAGAGCACTTACAGGCTTGTTCCTAGACCTGAGCCAAATTATCCCTGTCTTCCATTGTTGAAACTGAGTCTGTGCAGAACCTGCCTCAGCTCTAGGTCTTAAGGCTCTCTCACACATAATTTTCAATACACGCTGCAGTGACAAGCCTGTTCCGAGAGGCATGACCTCAGATTCATTAAGAACGCCCATTCTCCACTCGGCCTGCCAGTGGCAGTTTGGCAAGAAGCTGCAGAGCCCTTAGAGGCTTGTTCTTAGAGCCCAGCCAAACTATCCCTCTCTTCCATTCTTGGAACTGAGTCTGTGCAGAACCTGCCTCAGCTCTAGGTCTTAAGGCTCTCTCACACATAACTTCCAAGACATACTGCAGTGACAAGCCTGGTCCAAGAGGCATGACCTCGGATTCACTAAAGAAAGCCAGTTCTCAACTCGGCCTGCCAGTGGCAGTTTGGCAAGAAATTGCAGAACCAGATTGTATGTATAACTGAGATCAAATGGTATTTGTTTTTCTCTGTCTCAGTTATTTCACTTAGCATAATGACCTCAAGGTCCATCCATGACATTACAAATGGCAAGATTTTTCTTTTTTATGGCTGAATAATATTCCATTGTATATATATACCACATTTTCTTTCCTTTTTTTGTGTGTGAGCAAGATCAGCCCTGAGCTAACATGTGCCAATCCTCCTCCTTTTGCTGAGGAAGACTGGCCCTGGGCTAACATCCGTGCCCATCTTCCTCCACTTTATATGGGACTCTGCCACAATGTGGCTTGACAAGCGGTGCATCGGTGCGTGCCTAGGATCTGAACCCCTGGCCACCACAGTGGAGCGCTTACACTTAACCACTGTGCCACCGGGCCCGCCCATACCACATTTTCTTTATCCACTCATCTATTGATGGACATTTAGGTTGTTTCCATATCTTGGCCATTATAAATAATGCTGCAATGATCACAGGGGTGCATATATCTTTTCAAGTTAGTGTTTTCATTTTCTTCGGATAAATACACTGAAGTGTATGTATTTTTAATATTTTCAGGAACCTCCACTGTCTTTTCCATAGTGGCTGCACCAATTTAAATTCCCATGAACAGCGCACAAGGGTTCCCTTTTCTTCACATCCTTGCCAACACTTATTATCTCTTGTCTCTTTGATGATCACTGTCCTTACAGGTGTGAGGTGATAGCTCTTTGCGTTTTGATTTGCATTTCCCTAATGATTAGTGACATTGAGCTCCTTCTCATGTACGTGTTGGCCATTTGGATGTCTTCTTTGGACAAATGTCTACTTAGTCCTTTGCCCATTTTTCGATTGGATTGCCTTTTTGTTATTAGGTTGTATGAGTTCTTTATAAATTTTATTATGGGTTGTATGAGTTCTTTATACATTTTGGATATTTAACTCCTTTTCTGATACATGGTTTGTAAAATTTTTCTCCCAGCCTTTTGATTTTGTTCATTGTTTCTTTAGCTGAGCAGAAGCTTTTAAGTTTGATGTAGTCCCGTTTGTTGATTTATTCTTTTGTTGTTTGCGGTTGTGGTCAGATATCCACAATATCATTGCCAAGACCAATGTCGAGGAGCTTCTTCCCTATGATTTCTTCTAGCAGTTTTACAGCTTCAGGTCTTATGTTTAAGTCTTTGATCCATTTTGAGTTAATTTTTGTTAGTAGTATAAGATAGGGGTCTAATTGCATTCTTCTGCAGGTGGTTAATCAGTTTTCCCAGCACCGTTTGTTAAAGAAACTATCCTTTCCCCACTGGATGTTTCTAGCTCCCTTATCAAATATTAGTTGACCATGTTTGGGGGTTGAATTCTGGGTTCTCTATTCTGTTCCATTGGTCTATGTGTCTATTTTTATGCCACTATCATAAAAGTGTTATTTTTAAAGCATCTTTAAAAGTTTACTTTGTGTTTGCTGATGGAGAAATATAGCTGATTTTTGTATATTGATTTTTTATTCAGCAACCATTCAAAATTTATTATTTCTAATAATCTGTACATTTATTTGAAAGTTTTATGTATACCATCATGTCATCCTGAATGGCAGTTTTATTTCTTTTCAAATCTCTCATTTGTTTTGTTTATTCAAGAACTTCTAGACTGAACAGGAATAATTATTAAGTAGAAAACAGAGTGGTGGTAGTGGCACTGTTTTCTCATTCCCAAACTTAAAAGGACACACTTTCAACATTTCACCATTTTGTCAGATTATGCAAGTTTTCTTTCCTCCATTCTTACTTTCCTGAGAGTTTCTGTCATGAATAGGTGATATATTTTATCAAATGCTTTTCTGGTTATCTCCAATAAGAATATTTTTTCTCCTTTATTCTGTTAATATGGAATATTACATGGATTTAATATTAAACGTTAAGCCTACTTTATTTTCCTGGAATCAACTCAACTTGCTTGTGATATATCATTCTTTAAATATTCTGCTGAATTCAGTTTGCTAGTATTATGTTTGAGATTTTTTCATCCATGTTCAGGAAGGTGCTTGGCTCATAATTTTCCTTTCTCATAATGTCCTTTCCAGATTTTGGTCCCTCTGTTATGTTGGTCTGATAAAATAAGTTGGGGAGTGTTTCCTCTTTTTCTATTCTTTCAAAGAATTGGTGTAAGATTTGTGTTAAAACTTCCTTAAGGGTTTAGGCAGAATTTGTCTATGTAGCCTCCTGAATCTGCAGTGTTGTTTGTGAGACAGTTTTTAGTTTTGAATTTAATTTCAGTTATAGGACTATTCATATTTTCCTATTTGTTTGTCAATTAGTTTCATTTTTTTTAGAGAATTCATCCATTTTATCTAGTATTTTGAAATGGTTGGTATAAAGTTATTTTAATATCTTACTATTTTTTAATGTCTGTATGCTCTGTATAATGTTTCCTTTTTCATTTCTGACATGGGTTAATTGTATGTCTACTTGACAATACTTGTTAGAGGTTTTCAATTTTGTTAGCTTTTTAGAGGACTTCTTTTGAGGTTGTTTTATTAGTACTTTTATCTATTTCCTTCCTTCTCCCTTCTTTGGACTAAACCGCTGGGGGATTTCTCCCTCTAAATTCTTGAGAGGGATATTTAACTTGTTGATTTTTCAGGCTTTTACCTTTTTAATATATGCATTTAAACCTAAAAATTGCTCCCTAAACATTACTAACTCCATCCCAATAGTTATGGTGTATAGTGTTTTCCTTACCATTCACTTCAAAAATATTTTCTAATTTTTATTCTATTGTCTTCTTTAAATAATTGGTGATTTAGAATTGTATCGCTTAATTTCAAAACCTAAGGAGATTTTCTTCTATTTTTTTATTATTGATTTTTAATTTCATTGCATTGTGTTAAGAGAACATACTCTTCATATTTCAGTATGTTGCTATCTGTTGAGATTTACGTAGAGCCCAAGAAGTTGTGAATTTTTGTAAATGTGTTGTGTGTGCTTGAAAAGAATGATTTGGGTTAAATGTTCTACATAAGTCCATTAGGTAAGCTTACTGATTGTGGTCTTTCATATCCTTACCGAGTTTATTCCTTTCATTCCAGCAGCTGTGGGAAGTTATCTCCACTCCACTTGTGGGTGTGTCCTTTCCCCCGGAACTCTGCCTAGTTTGCTGTCTGTACTTTGAGGCCACGTTGTTGTCATACACTTTAGAATTATATATTTTCCTTACGAGTTAAAGTTTTATCAGTAATGTTTCTTCTTTATTTCTTCAGATGATTTTGCCTTAAAGGTTTCTTATTTGATGTTCATATAGCTATGCTTGCTTTATTTAGTTAACATTAACAAGTTATATCATTTTCCTTCCTAGTAATCATAACCTTTTATATAGCCTTATTTTTAATATTGTATCTCTTATAAAAAGCATACATTTGGAGTTCATTTTTTACCCAGTCCAACAGTCTTTTATTTTTTATTGAAATATTAAGTCTATTTACATTTAATACAATTGTTTCAATGGTCAGAGTGAAATACTACTTTATTATGTACTTCTTATTTGTTTCATCTGTTCTATATTCCTTTTTCTTCTGTTTCTTTTTGGTTCATCAAGTATTTTTCACTATTACGTTTTTCCCTCTAGTAGTTTGAAAATTATATACGTTTACCATTCTTTTAGTGACTATCTTTAAAAACAACACTCATTTTTGCTCTATTTTGGTACGTTTACCTGTTTCCAGACAAATCAAACAAATTTTTTAACTTAATTTATTCCACCCCCGTGTGGCATGTTGTTGTTCTTTTATATTAGTTCTCTCTCTATATTAAACCTCATAAGATATTAATATTATTGTTTATACTATCAGTCTTTATGAAATCATTTTTCTTTTCTTCCTTTCCTTTTTTCCTGCATCTCTAGGTTTCTATTTGGGATTATTTTCTTTTTCCCTGAAGAGCACTTTTTTGTATTTCCTTTAAGTGAAGGTCTGCTAGTTGACAAATTATTTAGTCTTTTCTGTCTTAAAATAGATTTCTTTCATTTTCCTTCTTGAAAGATATTTTTACAGGGTGTAGAATTCTAGTGAGTTGTTTTCAGCATTTAAAAAAGATCATTCCACTATCTTCTAGCTTCCAATGGAACTGACTTCTTAACAAAAATAGTCTATTTATTTCTTCTATGGTGATGATCTATTTTTTGTGGCTGCTTTTAAGATTTTTTTAGTAATTTTTTTTCTTAAAAGTATTACTACATGCACCTATGTATGGTATTCTTTATATTTATTCTTCTAGGTTTCATAGGGCTTCTGAAATCAGTGGCTTGATGCCTTCTCTCATTTTCCATCATCAGCCATGCCCTCTCTTCAAATGATGCTTCTATGTTACTCCTTCTCTGTTTTCCTCTCCTTCTGGCACTCCAGTTATACATAGGTTAGATTTTCTCACTGTATCCCTTATGTCTCTTTTTCTGTCTGCAATTTTTCCCATCCTTTTGACTCTGTGCCTCTAGACAGTTTCTTTTGATCTCTCTTCCAATGCACTAATTCTCTATTCAGCTGCTTTTAATCTACCATTAAGACACATCTATTGAGTATTTTAATTTTGGTTGTTTTATTTATCAGTTCGAGAATTTTTCAGTTTTTTTGTTGTTTACAGTTTTGTATTGAAATTCTGTATTTTATCTTTTATCTTCTTGAGGAGATTAAACATAATTATTTTAAAGTGTGTCTAGTAATATCAATATCTAAGGCACCTGTGAGTCTTGTTTGTTGTCTATTGTTCTATTGATTTTCTTTTATTTTTGATTTGTGTCTCCATGTTTCTATTTATTTTTTATTTTATGCTGTGCAGATGCCTATATTGATGGAATCTTTTTCCAGATAGAATTTATGTTTGCTTTTGCCAGGACCTGGGGCACTAACATTCCAGGATTACCTTGAAATACACTCAGGGATTTACATGATTTGGAGTTGAATTTCAACCCTGAGAAGACCTATCTACTTGTAGTTTACCTTTAGTCCTAGAGTGATTGTCCTTTGGATCCTAATGCAAAGCATATGGTGTCCCTAAGGCTATGCCCCTTTAGAGGGCACCACCCTCCAATCATCCCCTGATAAAATGCACTCAGACTCTCACAGGAACCTTGGGAGAGAAAGTGACCCATGAGCTTCTGCTCCCTTGGTGTATGTCCTCCCCTGGATCCTGGCTTGACAATTCTTCCTTAATTTACTTGTCCCCTTTCCTTGGCCTTTAAGCAGATTATATGTATATAATATATATTATATTATAGATAGATAATTATATATATAATATAGATATATACAGATAACTATATTTATATTCATTCCACCTTTTTTAGTCTCCAGCAGAAGGGTTGGTTGTAATGACCGCTTCTGTCATTACTTCGTGAATGATTTTAACAATGTAGTTTATAGCCAGTTACATTCACCTTCAACATATGAACAGAATTTTACGGGGAATTTGGTGTGATATGATTTAAAAGCTCCTGGTTACTTGCACATAGTATAATTTTTCTTCATATTGCTTTTTTGGAAATTCTGCTTTTTTCTTTATTTTAAAAATAAATAATGCTGGAATAAATGTATTCTAGTATGTGAATATTTTTGCATATCACTGATTTATTTTCCTCTTAAGGAAAACTTCTATAAGTAGAATTGCTGGTTCCAAAGGGATCAGTTTTTAAATTCTTTTGATACTCAATTTCCCTCCAAAAATTTTGTACCAATTTGCAATCTCACTGCTAGTAATGTCAGTGCTTCTTTTGAACATAGTTAAGATAACATTGCTTTATATTATCCTGAAATATTTCCAAAGACCTCAGCTCAGCTTTAGATTTAGTCTTCTTGATGTCACTCTTATTATCTTTTTGCATTTGTCATTTTTATATACGCTTCCAAGTTTATAACTTCTTATTGAATGTGAATCAGAGGTGCTTTGGGCACTTGCATTCACATGTTCTGTCTAGAGCCAATTAAATGGCTGTATAATAATGTTAATTGTGTCAAGATAATGACAGAAATATAAATTATAAGTGTGAAGATGGTGCAATGATTTAAAAAATATCTGTCGTATGTCATTTACAAAAGCATGTGCACTGTGATTACAGCTACACAGAACATTCAAAGAAAGATCAGAAAATAATATACCCAGTGGATGCTGTTGTGGTTCTGATTAGTTGTTTTTCTTATTTCACCTGTTTCAAAGCAGTTCGCGTTGTGCTGCTGTTTCTTTATAATTAAAGGATCAATGCAAACCCAAATATTGTGAGTACAGTTCAGTCTACTATCAATGGATCTACCTTTTAACCAGCCAGTTATCTTATAAAAAGTTATGAGGCGCTGGCCCAGTAGCATAGTGGTTAAGTTTGCATGCTTCACTTCTGCAGCCCAGGGTTCAAGGGTTCGGATCCCTGGCATGGACCTGCACACTGCTCATCAAGCCATGCAGTGGTGGCATTCCACATACAAAAAAAAAATAGAGCAAGAATGGCATAGATGTTAGCTCAGGGCCAATCTTCCTCACCAAAACAAGTTTCAATAAATAAATAAATGGATCTTCCATCGTTTTCCTAATACTAATTATATGTTTATTGCCCCTTTATTCTAAAAAGTATTTACAATAATTAATAAGAACAGTAAGATACCATAAGATAAAAAAAATTAGCTATCAGTGAAAAGAAAAGAAAAGATAAAACAAATCTGGGATGAACATAAAATGGTGCCAGGAATGAGGCTAATCAAAAACATATATTCTGGAATCCAAAACATGTGGCAGGTGAGTGGTATACTTATTTCAAATTTTCTAATAGCCAAAAGGAAAAGTAAATCTGATCAACACAGGGGTCCATAAGATTAAAAAAACACAAATAAACTCTAAATATCATCCAAATATTTGATTCTTCAGGTGAAGCTGTAATGTTCTAAGATCAGAAATACATTTGTCTTCAGAACCTTCTACAGCAGCTCTTTTGTGATGGGGCAGACACTGCAACAGCCTCCTTCACTGGATCCAGCATTCTTTTCTTAGAGGTCACCCCCAAACACAGTTGAGTTGAAGCCATTCTTGTGGCCAGTGTGACCAGGCCCAGGTGAAGAGCCCTCTGATGGCCTGAGATAGATTGTATCTCTGCTTCTATGGGTATATCGAGTAAATGTAAAGAAATTGAGGATCTGTGTCCTTTGGGACAACTTTTTACATTTTTTCCCCTCAGTCGAACTGTAGATATTTGGCTGGAGATTGCACTTCCTAGAATGTGTGGGATACAGTTACTATACTGTGGGAAATCAAAATTGGCCACCCTGAAATACATCTCTTTGCCTTGATTATTTTCTCTGATGGACATTTGACCTCCCCCACTAACTACCAAAAGAATTTAAGAAAGAAGTCCTGTTTCAGGAAGGAGTTATTATCACATGATGGCTGCAATATAATGTAAATAGATGTTACAATAGGAAAGGCACCAACAAGCCCATCTTATCAAAAATTCTGTCTCCCAGGCCACATTCTCTAGGTGGCCCTACAAAGAGTTGTTGGATAAATATTTACATTTATAAGGGATATCTCCATTTGTAAAGGTATCTCCCTCTCTGTATTGGGAAGAGGGGAGTTGGCCTTATCTCTGGAAAATCTTATCAGTACGGAAGAAGAAGACTTACATCTGCAAGCCCTTGATTACTGTGATTTCTGTCTCCCTCCTCAACCCCAACATCCTCCTTTGTCTTTACATGAAGATGGTATTTAAGATGAGAATCTCTGAGACTTTGTTGAGAAACTCAATTTTCTTGGTTTCTCCAATGTATACATGTTATTAAACTTGGTATTATTTTCTCCTGGTAATCTGTCTTTTAATTATTTGGCCAGCCGTAATAACGTTAAGGGAAAGTGTGGAGGGAGATTCTCCCTCTTCCTCAATGATACTTTATCATTCAAATAGAGATTTTATTGGCCTTGATGGACACTTGAGCAAGGGTGGTGCCAAGAGCTTCTTAGGAAGTGAGAAACCCAAACTAAGATTTATTCCCACGTGTGTGGACATCCTGTCTCACCTCACTGAGGAGTCATAGGAACATCAATGGGAAGGGCAACAATCCTCTTAGAGAGTAACTTACATTCTGCTTTAATATACAGGCTAATGGGCAATGACATTTTCTTGCATATAGCACTGTCAGAAAAAGGTTCACCTAAAATAGTGTGAAGTGACAACCAAACCCTCATCGTGGCTAGAAAAATCTCCATGAAGCCCAGTTAGAATGCCTAACTTTGAGCATTATTATTTTCTAGTGCACCCTCTAAAATGAACTATTTCTGGATTCTAGCTCTGAGTTATTTTGGGGATTATTATTTATAAGTCAGTTAAAAGATGGGGAAATATCTGCTAAAAGTAACTCTTTTTCTTTTCTTTTCTTTTTTTTTTTTTTTTTGAGATTGTAGGCCCCTGGTCTGTTTATGCCACTTTTAGGTTGTGATTTTAAATCTTCTGATCTGTCTATGGTAGAAAACTTGTATTTGTTTCATTAATAGGAAGAAATGATCCAGTTCAACAAAAGTCAAAACGGACCTTGAGAATTTAAGGAGGTGGGGTGGGGCTGTGGGACACATATTCCTGTTTTGACCCAGATATAAAACTATGATTTGCTTTGTTAAAGATACTTTTTATTGATCTTGACTTTGTAGCTCCTTAGTACTCATTGTGTGTCTGTTATATATACAGAATATGTAATATCCTGGGGAAAACAGGGGTTATAGGATATGATGCCTGAAAGCAAGGAGCTTATAACCCTACTTGGAAAATAACTACATTTCTGAAATGCTAAACAGAAATATAGCATAGAAAAAGACATGCCTCGATGGTCGAGGAAATGCCACAGCAAAGTTATTAATTGAATGCAAAACTTAGTGACGAGCACAAATGCCAAGAAAGCTCTGGAGACTCAAGTTTGCTCAACTAGCTTCTCACAATAAAGCAAAGATTCAGCACTGGTTCTGGAGAGGCCTTGATGTGGACATAAGGTGATGACTGAATTCCTCTGAAGAGGATTTTTTATTTATTTATTTATTTTTTCCCCAAAGCCCCAGTAGATAGTTGTCTGTCATAGCTGCACACCCCTCTAGCTGCTGTATGTGGGACGCGGCCTCAGCATGGCCGGAGAAGCGGTGCGTCGGTGCGCGCCTGGGATCTGAACCTGGGCCGCCAGTACTGGAGCGCGCACACTTAACCGCTAAGCCACGGGGCTGGCCAAGAAGAGGATTTTTTAAACACAGGAAATAATGTGTGATTACTCTAACTAAACATAGATTTCTAAAATGTCAAAACACGTGGTACCCCCGGTGTGTTGTTTCTGAATAACAGCTGTCATCGTCTTAGCTCTTTCCACATAGTGTTTGCTCCTGCCTCACACCAGCCCTATGAACAGGGCCAGGGCGGGTATCATTCCTGATTTCCTGATGAGAACACTGAGGCCTTGTAAAGTTAGGCGATCTCTCTGGGCTTCAGTATTGATAATATCCTAGGAGTTTTGTCTACTCAGTATTTTTCTTTATCTTCCGTAATTCCCATTAGGTTTCAATATAAGAGATAAATTGCTACCTTGGTTTTTCAAATGAAACCCACAAGGTTTGTGGGTATCTTTTGGTACCTTGTTAAGCAAATGAGGAAAATGATACCAGCTACAGCTGCTGCTCATATTGACAAACCATCTCATTTATTTTTCTACCTGACAAGCATGTTCATTCAATAGACATTAAGTGGCTGTTATGCAGTCATCATGACATTGTCAAGAGTGGGGGGATTGACAGGACAAGTGTGCACATTTCTCGTGCTGAGGAGGCTTTCAGTACATTTGAGGGAAGATGAGATACACTCAGGAAAGTGTTAATCTGCCACCCTTCCAGACAGCACAACATTATTGTCAAAACAAGAGGTGCAGGTGTGCCGTGTCTGTGTGTTGATTCTGGAGTGGTCCAAGTGAGCTGGGGCCTCAACCAGACTTTAGTGATTGATGAGACTCTGTGAGTGGAGGACCAGAGAGGGCCTTCTAGTGGAGTGGAGCTTGACTCAGAAAACAGGAAGAGATGAATTTGGGGGGTGGACGGGAGGCATGTAGAAAAATTTAAGTGATAGTGTGGTTGAAGAGATGGCATCTGTAGACACCAAAAAGCCATGAGAGAAATTGTGTTTTCCTTATTATCTGCTACTGGAGCCATGCAGTGAAGGACAGGTTTTGAGATTGCATCACAGCACTGTAATGTGTGAGAGTCCTGGCGTGTGGCTGAAAGCCTGAAGGACCAACTATTCCATATATATATATAGTTTACATGGGGTTGTATAGAGTGCTTATAGCATACATTGTATTGGTGTGAAGGTGAAATCCTAAGTGAAACCATTTATCCCTTTGGCTGTTGGTGCCGCCTGTTTTACATGGAGGCAGAGATGTCCAAGACTGAGTGGCATTGTATTAGGATGATGAAGCTCTCTAGGCAAGAGTCCCTTCATCAGGGGATGTGCAGCTTGCTACCCGGATAGATGCCTGGCTACACCTTCCATGAAAGGTTCACATGATACAGATATGAAGGAGGCAGGATCCTGTGCCTAATGGCTGGCAACAGGCAAGGAGACATTTTCCTAAACCAGCAGCTGGCGCAGCACTGTCAGGACATCACGCCTGATATCCTCCCTTGCCCGAGTCTTACCTTCTTCTTGTAAGTATGAGTACATTCTCTGATGTTTTGGCCAATCCACATATATGGAACCCCTTCAGTTTCACCAATGAGAGCTCATATCAGAATTCATGTTAATTAAACGAACCACTCATTTCACCAATGAAAAGCTATTTCTGATATTCAGTAAGCTAAGTAGCAAAGCCTGTGGTGCTTATCAAGCTATGACTAGCTTAAAGAGAGATGAATAGCTGAAATGCACAGCAAGGTCTGAAATGTGACACTTTCTGATACAAGACTAGCTGACTCCTGGAATCTGAATTCTCAATTAGGGTCAACGACTGTCCCTGAAGGTAAAGCTTGAACTAATTGATCTATCTGTTGTATATTACTGTCAATGCTGAAGAATAGTTTATGAATTTCTTAAGTTAATTTGTTAAAAAAATTACATGAAAAGATGTTCAACATCACTAATCATCAGGGAAATGCAAATCAAAACAACACTAAGATATCACCTCATGCCCATTAGAATGGCTATAATCACCAAGGCAAAAAACAACAAATGTTGGAGAGGATGTGGAGAAACAAGAACCCTCATACACAGCTGGTGGGAATGCAAACTGGTGCAGCCTCTATGGAAAATGGTATGGAGATTCCTCAAAGAATTAAAAATAAAGATGCTCTATGATCCAGCTATCCCACTGCTGGGAATCTATCCAACAAACCTGAAACCAAGAATCCAAAGAGGCTTATGCAACCCTATGTTCATTGCAGCATTATTCACTATAGCCAAGAAGTGGAAGGAACATAAGTGTCCCTCGACTGACGATTGGATCAAGAAAATGTGGTATATATATACAACGGAATACTACTCAGCCATAAAAAAATACAAAATAGTCCCATTTGCAACAACATGGATGGGTCTGGAGGGTATTATGTTAAGTGAAGTAAGCCAGAAAGAGAAAGACAAACACTGTATGATCTCACTCATATGTGGAATATAAACCAACACATGGACAGAGAAAACTGTATTGTGGTTACCAGGGGCAATGGAGGTGGGGGGTGGGCACAAGGGGTGAAGGGAGGTATATATATGGTGATGAACAAACAAAAATATACAACCCAAAATTTCAAAATGTTAAAAACTATTAAAACATCAATGAAAATAAAATGAGAAAGAAAAAAAATTACAGAGAGAGCAACACCTGTCCATCAGTTAATTCAGTTTACTTTATCGTCTCAACACGATGACTACAGAATGTTTTTTGTTTTTAATTTGCTCTTTACCTCTGCCACACTGTAATTCTCTTCACTTTATAATCATCAAAGGTTCAGGGAAATATACATATAAGTAAGGAAAGTATCATGAGCAGAACCCAAGACATGCATGTATTGAACACACACATCCTAAACATGTTGTTGTTCTGAAATCCTAATGAGTAGCTTTGCAAGGTGTTTATAGGCCTCAAAGTGGCCTCCTTTGTGAGATTTCCACTTTATTCCCTGGCACCAGGTGTGGTTATGAGCCTTTTCATTCTGTCCAGATTCTACTGGTCTGTAGCTGGGAAAAGTTTTCTTTGGCAGCAGATCCCTTTCCAATTCTTTTATTCTTGGCTGGTTTATTTACTTTTTCACTATATTTCTCCCAAACAGTTCCCAACTTGGACCCAAGATAAGTCAGTTTCCTGGACCTTTTGTTGTTGAAGGGAAGCTATTAGGCAGGGAAGCTATTATCGTCCTGTGGTGCCTAGTAAAGCCTGTCGTTTGACTTTGCCACACATATTCAAACAGATGTTAAAGGGACATCATATTCAAATATGTTAAAGATGCTAAAAAGTTGCTTGAAAGATGCTTAAAGGTCAGGGAGTTCTCCGATTGAGTGTCTGAATTTTCTGATCTTATAATCTCTGCCCAAATGGTATCTCTACCTCTACAGAAAGAGACTTATCTTCTCAAAGAAACAGCTCTTAGTTTCATTGAACGTTTCTGTTCTTTTTCTAGTCTCTCTTTCATCTATTTCTGCTCTGATTTTTGTTATTTCTGTCCTTCTACTGACTTTGGGCTTTGCTTGTTCTTCTTTTTCTAGTTCTTTTAGGTACAGTGTTAGATTGTTTATTTGGGATTTTTCTCGTTCCTTGAGGTAGGCTTGTATTGCCATAAATTTCACTCTTTATACTACTTTTGCTGCATCCCATAAGTTTTCATATGTTGTTCTTCATTTTCATTTGTCTCTAGGTATATTTTGATTTCTCCTTTGATTTATTCATTGATCCAATAGTTGTTCAGTAGCATGTTGTTTAGTGTCTAAATATTTGTGACTTTTCCAACTTTTTTCTTGTAGTTGATTTCTAGTTTCATAGCATTGTGGTCAGAAAAATGCTTGACATGATTTCAATCTTCTTAAACTTATTGAGGCTTGTTTTGTTTCCCAACATATGTCTATCTTTGAGAATGTTCCATGTGAACTTGAGAAGAATGTGTTTTGGGATGAAATGTTCTCTCTCTATATATTAAGTCCATCTGGTGTGATTTCATTTAAGGCCACTGTTTCCTTGTTGACGTTCTGTCTGGACGATCAATCCATTGATGTGAGTAGGGTGTTAATTCCCCTACAATTATTGTGTTGCTGTCAATTTCTCCCTTTAAGTCTGTTAATAGTTGCTTTATATACTTTGTTGCTCCTGTGTTAGGTGCATATATATTAATGTGTTATGTCTTCTTGGTGGAATGTCCCTTTTATCATTATATAATGTCCGTCCTTGTCAGGAAAGGGAAGCAAAAGAAAAAATAAGCAAGTGGGACTATATCAGACTAAAACGTTTCTGCACAGCAAAGGAAACTGTCAACAAAATGAAAAGACAACCTACCAACTAGGAGAAAATATTTGCAAATCATATATCTGACAAGGGGGTAATTTCCAAAATATATAAAGAACTCATACAACTTCACAACAAAGAAATGAACGATCTGATCAAAAAATGGGCAGAGGATATGAAAAGACATTTTTCCAAAGAAGTTATACAGATGGCCAACAGGCACATGAAAGATGTTCAACATCACTAATTATTAGGGAAATGCAAATCAAAACTACAATGAGATATCACCTCACACCCATCAGAATAGCTATTATTATAAAGGCAAGAAATAATAAGTGTTGGAGAGGATGTGCAGAAAAGGGAGCCCTCATACACTGCTGGTGGGAATGCAAACTTGTACAGCCACTATGGAAAAAAGGATGGAGATTTCTCAAAAAATTAAAAATAAAAATACCATAAGATCCAGCTATTCTACCTCTGCATATTTATCCAAAGATTATGAAGTCAGTAATTCAAAAAAATGTATGCACCCCTATGTTCTTCACAGCGTTATTCACAATAGCCAACAGTGAGAAGCAACTCAGGTACTTATCAATGGATGAATGAATGAAGATGTGATATATATACATATATACCATGCAATACTACTCAGCCATCAAGAAGACAACATCATGCCATTTGTGACAGTATGGATGGACATCGAGGGTATTACACTAAGTGAAACAAGTCAGATAGAGAAAGAAAAATACTGATTGATTTCACACATATGTGGAAAATAAACAAACACATAGATACAGATATAAACACATAGAGTACAGATTGTGGTTACCAGAGGGAAAGAGGGAAAAGGGTAATAAGGCACATACATATCGTGACAGATGAAAACAGAACTATTGGTGGTGAACATGATCCAGTCTATACAGAACTGAAATATAGTAATGTACACCTGAAATTTACAGTTATAAACTATATGACCTCAATAAAATTAAAAAGAAATTTATTTTTAAATATAGCAAGACCAACTTTACACCTGGGCTGCAGGCAGCCCACGCACTCACTGAATTACACAGAAGGGCAGTTTCCCAGGTGAGTCCTGTCTGTTTTGCCACCCTCGGAACCTCCTGATGAAGAACACAGGCCCAAGGATGCTGAAGCAGGTGGTACCCCTGGAGCAGGGAATGTTCTGAGAGTGTGTGACACAAAGCATCTGTGCAGTGCATACTGGGTAGCGAGTTTGTGCTTCTCTTCAAGGTATGCCTTTGATCATAATCTGCCAATAACTCAAGAAAAATCACTCGTAGGCTTCTTAAATGGAAAATTCTTTTTTTTTTTTTTTTAAAGATTTTATTTATTTAATTTTTCCCCCCAAAGCCCCAGTAGATAGTTGTATGTCATAGCTGCACATCCTTCTAGTTGCTGTATGTGGGACTCAGCCTCAGGATGGACGGAGAAGTGGTGCCTCGATGCGCACCCGGGATCCGAACCCGGGCCACCAGCATTGCAGCGCGCGCACTTAACCACCAAGCCACAGGACCGGCCCTTAAATGGAAAATTCTTATGTCCCAACTTAAAAGCTGCTGAGTTAGAATTCTGGGGAAGAGGACAGTGGACTTGTCCAGGTATTACCGTGTAGACTGAAGTCTGAGAAGCACTGCTGCTGGCGTCCAGCTGTAGCCACTGCCCGAGGTCAAATCTCCACATCTTGGGAGACCCGAGACGGCTCCCAGGGGAGATTTCTGTCTGTCATCTGCAGAGGGGCGGCCACTTTACCTCTTCCCGCTGACTCTGTTCCCTAACTGGCTTCCTTGTGCCTTTCTTTGTCTTTTTGTTTACCTTCAGAGATAACCGGGAGAGGTAAGATAGAGATATAAATTTTACTAAATCTAACTTTTACATAATCTTTAAAAAATTGTACAGCGTTCAGATGTAATTTTTATTTTTCTTTTGGGTTGTTTTTTGTCTTTGTGCCTTTTGTTGTCTTAAAGTATTTTGTGTTGTTGGCTGGGAAGATAGCATGAGATTAACATCAGCTTTATACGGAGCCCCAAACAGGAAAGCATTTTATATTTGTCATACGGAATTAAGAATCACATTTGTGTAATGATGTTTAAAGGAATTTGGTTGTTTTATTCCTTGTTTTTTCTTTTTTTTGGCATAATAAAGTCCCAGTTTCTTCTTGGTGGACTGATCAGGAATATTGATGTCTGATCTATAAGTGAAGAGTAAATAGAAAGGCATTGTTACTATTCAGAAATCTCTCCTTCACCAACTTTCCTAAATGGTAGCATGGGTGTTAGAGTTAAGAATTTTGATTTTTCCCCCATTGGATTATAGAGAGAAAGATAATCATTAGAGACTTAACTTGGAGTTGTAGTAAAAGAACATAACATAAGAGCACTGAGCTTGGGCTCTGCCATTTATCAGCTTTGTAACCCAGGTGACTTTTCTAACCCCTGTACCCAGGCTCTTCATCTATAAAATGGTGAAAAGAACAATATTTACTACGTTGGGATATTTTCAGGGTCATGTGAGTTAATGTATGTTCAAGCACAGAATTTACATTCAGAGTGCAGTCCTTGGCTCAGTAGAAGTGTTTGTTGCTGTTATTATAATTATCATTATTTCACGTACTTATCTTCCTCCTGAGTTCCCTGTAAAACCAACCATGATCCACCGTGTCAACAGTTTTATTCCAGGTCCCTGCTTAAAGGCCTGCAGAGGGAGCCTGGTGCTCATAACTTCCTGTTTTTATCCCAGTCTCTGGAGGGATGCATTTACCTCTTTCTTCTTTGCACTGAGGCACTGAATGGGGGCCCACACCCAACACTGCATGTCCTCCTTTTAATATCCAATGCTTTTGAAACCTTGCTTAGTGTTTACTTGGTGGACTATACCCCCTGACATGAACAACTCACGAGAGATAAGATATAGGAAACATTGTTCCATGTAGGGCTCTTGAGTTTATCATAACACAGAGTAGAGTTGATCAAGGGCCAAGGTAGAGTTCCTTAATGCAAAGATCTTCAGAGATGAGGGTGGTCTAATGTGACACCACCTGAAAATAAAGCAAGCACATAAAAGCATATGAAGTTTTCAAAGGAAGAGCACACAACTAAAATAATGGATCCCATTAAATACACTATTCTACTTGTTTATGCATCAAATTACTTATAGGAAATAGCCAGGTGTAGGGATGGTAGAATTGATCAATTTCATAGAGAATTCTTTTAACAGTTGTTCATATCTTGTGTTTTACATCATTGATTAGTATAATATTTTCATCTTTTCCTTTCCTAGTGTCTCCATCTTTCTCAACTTTTCAAAGAGATATATTTATATTATCCTCTAAAATTTTAGGGCAATTTAAAAAAAGTTATGAAACATTTTAAGTTATTGATTTTGTATATTGGAGAAGCACTAGATTGAAAGTTAATTAGTGATAATTAGAGTTTTAGTTTGGTAAAAGATGGTAGTTGGAATTGATAACAGGATGTTTGTAACCTAGTATTTTCTTCATTATTTGATTTAGTTTTCAAAACTCCAGAGCTAGTAATTTTTAATATAATAACTTGTCTCATTTTAAAATATGTGTTCTTGGAGAGGGTGATGGAGGTAAGTAGAAGATAATTTAATGTAGTGACTTGTTTTTCTCCAATTGATCTGTTATAAATCCAACAGCCATATAGCATCCTTTTGTCTACATGACCTGATGGAACTTTCTTGACTTTTCTTGCTGTGACTCCAGCAATCTGGGGTCACACCAACTTCTCCCTCTTAGTCATGCTTTCAGTTGTAAGAGTGACATTGTCAATAATATAGTGAAAACTTTGCCCACAGTTGTGGGAGATCAAGATTTGGCCACACTGAAATATATCTCTTTACCTTGATTGTTTTCTCTGACGGACATTTGACACCCCCCCCCCCACTAACTGCCTAAAGAATTTGACATAGTAACTCCTTCCTGGAACAGATCTTCTATCTAATGGCTGTAATATAATGTAAAATAGATGTTACAATAGAAAAGGCACCAATAAGCCCATCTTATTGGAAGTTCTGTCTCCCTGGCCACATTCTCTGGATGGCCCTTCAAGCAGTTGCCAGACAAACATTTACATTTATAAGGGAAATCTCCATTTGTAAAGGTATCTCCCTCTCTGTATTGGGAAGAGAGGGGATGACCTCATTTCTAGAAACTTATCAATGTGGAAGGTGAGGCCTTAAATCTGCATAATAACCTTACTCTTGTTTACTGTACTTTAGTGGTGATCTCCTGTAACTGACTCCCCACACCCCGAACATCTTCCTCTGTCATTGGCTGAACATGGTATTTAAGACGAGAATTTCTGCTATTGTGTTGAGAAATGCAGTGTCCCTGGTTTCTCCCATGTATACGTGTTATTAAACTTGGTATTATTTTCTCCTGCTAACCTGTCTTGTTAATTATTTGGCCAGCCATAAGAACCTTAAGGGAAAGGGCTGAGGGGGATTCTCCCTCTTCCCTCAACACAGTCTACTATTTACTAAAAAATATATATCAATTGCAAACTTTGATAACATAATTATTAAGTAATGAACTCTTTGCAGTGCACTTAACAACTGATTGCTACACATTATTGTGTAGTGACATCATGGTTAAAACCATTATTTGCAACATGTGGCCACTTTCAATTTTATTTTAAAAGAAAGGGTTCAATAACTTCTTTCTTTGTGAAGAAGAAAAACTTGCATTTCCATCTTAGAAAATTGAGAACTTGTTTTTTGTCTTCTTTTTTGTCTTCAGCTCTTCTTTATATTTGTTACTAATTCACATGTCCAGTTAACTTCAGATTCATGGTGCTACCTCCTCTGCCTTTTTCATGGCTCTCACTTTAATTTCCCCATAGTCTCTTCTGTGAAAGAGGTTTCTCGCCACGTTCATATATCAAAAGGGAACCGACCCTCTTTTACCTGAACTTGGAGACAGAGGCCAAGGTGAAGCCTCGGTGCCCCTCCCCACCAGTGAGCTGCAGAAATGCTGCAGATTCCTGTGAATATTTTGCTCCCCTCCTGGCTCCCTACATAGTTAGCATTGTCTCCACAGAGGAGCCCAGCTTGTTACAATCGAATTTTTGAAGTCTATAGAAGCCGGCTGAAGGATAAGACTGGCTAGAAAGGACATCAGCAAGCAGTGTGCTCCAAAAGTTGGTGGCAGAAACATTAAGAAGAAGAAAACCTTTCCGTTTATCTTGTTTTCTCTTTATCTTCTCTCCCTTCATTTTCCTTTACTTAGATGGTACAAAGACTGTCCACACCCCCGGGGTGGTTGTTTTTTTCCCCAAAGCCCCAGTACATAGTCGTATATCTTAGTTGTAGGTCAACCCATGGTGGTTCTTTTCCTGGAGTCCCACAGCAGTTTATTCATATCTCTTGCATTCAAATGATTTCTGTAGTGTAATTTATCTGTTTATACATATCTGTCCTCCTTGCAGACTCCCAACATTTCAAGACCTTTAGACACATAGTATATACTTAAGTATTTGAGTGAATAAATGAAGATCTTCTGTTGAATAAGATCTAAATAAATAAAATACCTACTCAACACATGAATTCAAGAATTTGAGAGAGAGTTTTGTGTCTGCTGAAGCAGACTGTGCACCAGTTTAGGGGCTCAGTGCCAAGGTTACACAATAGATTTAGATAAAATGAAAAAGATAATTAACTTCAGTTTTAAAATTCATGGAGAACAGGAGCAGGATATCTAGGTGTGAATCAGGACTTGATCATTCTTGTTGCATCTTTGGAAAATCCAGTCTTTTATTTTTCTATGAAAATGTGACTGGCCAAGAGAGTGAACAGAGGACTGGCTTTTAGAAAGGCAATTTGGTCACAGGAAATCTTGCAGGGAAACATATGGAAGGAGAGCTGGTAGAAATATGGCAGAAACTTTTTGTGTCAAAACCCTAAAAATTGGGTTTACATGCTGGCTGAAGGAATTGTAACCCAACTTTTCTCCAATATAGATTTGAGCAGCCTTTAAATATCTAGGTATACAAATGGATTATAAAGGAAAATAGATCAAACCGAAAGGAATTTAGGATGGAACAATGAAATGAAGCTGAAGTAAGCCAGTGCATTGAAATGTGTTTCAGAAGGACCTGCAGTTTTTAAAGGTAGTTAGAAATGTATCCCTCAGGTTTAAAGTAGAAAGGGAAACGGGAACAATTCTCTATCATCTCATTTCCAAGAGATTAAAAGCAACAGTCTCTCAGAGAAGCAAAACTTTTCTGGCCTTTAATGTCCCAAAAAAGTGTTTTGAATGGTGCCTAATGAAAGAGATTCTGTGTGATGTATTGCAAATACAGTATCATCAACTCATTTCCAAGTTTATTTCAAACACTTTAGGACACGTTCAATTGAGGTAATACAGAATTCTATAAGGGGTCAAGAAAGAGGCTGACAGCAGTCTCTCTCAGCTTCTCACTTGACCAAGGGAGAAAATGTTCTTGGACAGATTGACCATGTCTCCTAAAGATAATGCTCCATTTTCAATTTTTGTTTTTGTAAACTCAGCCTGCATTTCCCCTTACATATGCAAGCTAAATCTTGTGTGTAGACATCCTTCTTTGGCAATGAGGATCAGATCCATAGTGTTTAAATTAAATAATCAAATAAGCAGAACATCTGGTTGGCCCCTTTTAGGAAAATTACAGGTTTAATCCCACCTTCATTGGTGGAAGGACATGGTATACCAGAATTAAAATATCTACTATTTATTATGCAGCTAATCATAAGTCATGCTATTTAAATGAAACTTAATGAATTCTTCTTCTATTAAGTTGACTAGATTTTAGCCAAACTGATGTATAATTTTATATTAGTGCATTTTTACTTTAAATGTAAAACTCTTTAGAGACCACTTCATTCAGTTTTAGAGGCATATTTTGTATATTTTGGTGTGATTTTATTTATTTTTCTTCATATCAGAGAAGCACATCCTATTCTTTTTCTTGCTGTCCTCTCTCTACAAGATAAAACTCATCCAAGTTTATTTTGTTTTATAAGGCATAGGCTTACTTTGTGATCATGATAGAGATCATTTCTGAAACATTTGGAACTGTGGGGAGCCTGGAATTTTAGATTACGCTCAGAATTTTGTGAGGTAACTTCAAAAAAGATGGAACATTTAGTTTTGCCAGGAAGATTTCTCCTACTCCGCTTCAGAGTAATTTTTTTTTTTCAAAAGAAAACAATGTCGTTTCTTAATTGTTCATAAGGGTGAGTGAAGGAGTTGGCAGGTTTAAATGTACCCTTGAGAGAGCTCTCTCTGGGTTACTCTTTCAAAACAACCATTCCAGTTGATGAATATTTAATGAGGACTCTGTCAGTCCCAGAGCTGAGAGAGGCAGTTCCCAAAGCTCCAGCAGGTCCTGGGAGAGAAGAGCACTGGTAACCAGTGCCGTCAGAGTTTGGATGAGGCGTGGTCATTCTCAGGATGTTGGAACTGAGTGGAGTTCTCAAATATAGCTGAGTGACTCTAGACCTGAGCCCTGCTCAGAAGCCAGTTGACTTGTCATTTGCTGTGAGCATGATGTCTTCCCTCTGCTCGTGCCCCTTTCTGTCATTTCTCATGCTTCTCCTGACTCTTTCTCTTTCCTACACCTTCTTCCTTCTTTTTTCTCTCTTTCTTACTTTTACTCTCTATCATATTCCTTCTCCTTATCATTTTTTTCTTCCTTCTCTTATTGTTTTCATTCATTTTCTATTTATTTTGTAGTACAGTTACTCTGTACGTCACTTTCCTCTTAAAATCTTGACCCTCTACAACTCCTATACTTCAGCTAGTTATTTTGAAGAGAACATTTTGATAAATTTCTCTTAGATATAACATGCTGATTCAAGGAAATACAAACCATCACGGAAGGGATGGGGATGGAGAATGAATTCAGTTCAGGTAACTATGGAATTAGACAGAGGGAAACTGAGAGCTTAGGCATGGGTGTTCAAAATATTTCCTGATACATCTTTGTAGTTCATTGTTGTGGTAAACTGCACACAGCCTTATTTACTGTTGGACACCAGAAATTTGCTCCTCTAGGCAGCTCACCAGACCTCAGCCTATAGTAAAGAAGCTAGGAAACACTGCATGCATTTCTAATGTAAAGAACTGTTAGTGTTCCACCAGGCGACCCTTTGGGCTCTTCCCTGCACTATCTGAATAGAAAAAGAGGAAGAGAAGCTTTTCTCCATCTGCATAAAGCCAGGACCTTACCTTGAGTTTGAGAGGGTTTGCATGTGACTGAAAACAAAAGTGTTCCCTAGTTTGGATTTGATTTAACAAGATCTATTGGCTGGCTTTGATGTTAAAGGTCTTTATTTAAAATTGGCTACTTCTAGTGCTAAGTTCCGAGTGGAGATTTGTGAGTATAAGAGAGAAGAGTCCCTTTTCGATTAAGTCAGTGAAATACAGTATTTTGGAAATGGTTATATTTGAAGGCCACTTGTTAATATTCTGTTGCCACAGTAACATCTGTTGGTAAGTGACTACTTCATGCTATTCTTGATGATTTGGGTTTGAAAGACACATCCTGAGATTGATAAATAAATGGCAAGCAATAGGATATATTGGAGCATATGAGGAAGCCAATTGGGGTAAAACTAATTCGGCCTGAGTTTGTTTTTCCAAAAGGACCTGTCACCTGCATTGTGTATCTGCTTTGCCATGTCCCAAAGAGAAGAGTAAATGCCCTTAAGATAAGGATGCAACTTTCCCCACATTGACGTTTACTTAATGATAAGCCTTTCTCCCTAGGTTAGGATTTGACTGCTCCAGTCATCCTGTGACCACCCAGCTTGAGACAACAGACCTGACACCAGCCACGCCCATCGAGACAGCAGACCTGCTCCCCGCTGTGTCCATCAATAGCCATTCTGGCAGGGCAACCTGGCAGGGCGATCTTGTGGCTATTGTAAAATGCACATTGCAATCCTATGTGATACATGTTCTTTGATGGTATATAACTGCTCTGTACACCCCACTTCTTCAGTGCCCTTCCTTCCTTAGGGAAGGAAGGCCCAGGGCCATGGTCCTCAATAGTTGGGTCATAATAAACTCACAGCAATTTTGATTTGTAGACTGATTATGGATTATTTACTTTGACAAGCTGATGTGCAGAAAGTAGTAAAGGCACTGTGGTATCTGTGTTGCCTGATATAAAATGTTTGCTCCTTCTTTCCCTGCCCAGGATGCCCACTCTTCATGGTGGCACCTACTTCCATTGTGTGATCATTCTTCTGATCACTCCTTTCATTCCCTCCTACAATTACTCAACAAATATTTAAACACCTACTGTATGCCAGGCTGGGGATACACTAAGGAAAAAATTTTCTACAAAATCTCTGTCTTCACAGAGTTTGTTTTTTTTGGGTAAGAGAGATAATGGATAAGTAGGCAGACAAGTGAATTACACAGTCTATGGTGGGATGATCTGTGTCATGAAAAAGGTAAGTGACAGGCAATGGGGAGAACTAGGGAGTGAGTGGGCTGCTACTTTAATTAGAGAGCCCAGGGAGGCTGGAGCAAGGCCCAGAGGAAAGGGACAGGGCAGGAGGACATGCAGATGTCCCAGGGCTGCAGAGATGCCATGGAGGGACTGTGACTTGGATGTCGGTGGGCAGCAAGAAGCCAGTGTGGCTGGAGCACAGTGAGCAAGAGGGGAAAGGCAGAGAAGGTTTGAGATGTCAGGGAGGGTGAGCAGATGAAAGAAGGCCCCTGGGCCCATCAAAACTGTGCTGTAAGTGAAATGAAAACTTGCAATGTCATTTAACTATACGTTATACAATTTCAGTAGTAAATACCATTTGTTTTTCTATTACCTTGTCACGTACATCAACTAAAACGCTGCTAAATTAGGAATGTCTAAATTATCCCCAGGAGTGACAGCTCTATCTTGTCGGGTGTCTGGTCTGCATAGCAGTTGGGGGTGGGAGTGACGTGACAGTCAGGAGACAAACTCTAGTCTTCAGGTTGCCACCTTGTGTTATATCTCATCTGTAAAACGTGGAGGATGGAAAAGATGAGTGGTTTTCAGAGTCCGATCCATGGAGCACTGGGGATTCCTGAAGGCTTTTTGTTTTTATTCTTATGTTTGTAAACTTCGATGTAAGCTTCACTTAGAAGAAAGTGTCCCCTAGCTTTAAAAAATTCCTGGACTCTGTTATCCCTTAGGTTTTGCAGTATGAAGAATTTGCAGTCTCATAGACTCTGAAAAGACAGACTAAAGGAGCAAAATCCCTTTTTCCTGAGTGTCTCTTGTGACAGTGCTCATTGTCTCTCATTCAAACCAGAAGGTGATTTGTCAATAGTGAGATATGGCATTTGAGACCCCATCCTTCAAGATGACTGAGTTGTCGTCTATCATTGTACAGACTTACACTAGGTGAATAATATAAAAAGTGAATATCTTAGCCAGTAGTTTCTGGCACAAAATACAAACTAGGAATTGAGAAAAGTAACTATGATTGATATCTGTCAGTAAGGGCATAGGGCTATTGTAATTTCAAAAGTAATTAATGGGGGAGAAGTCAAGATGGCAGCGTAGGCAGACTCTGAACCCACATCCTCCAGTGGACACAGCCAATTTACAACTACTCGTGGAAAAATTACCCCTGAGACAGAACTGAAAACTGGATAAGAGGAACTCCTGCAAAAAAGGACAATCCTAATTGAGGTGGAAGAGGCAGAAACTCCCTTCTGGAGAGAAAAAATGCCGTCTTCACAAGCCGCCAGCTTCACGGATGCATGGGAGCAGCCCACAGGTATGCAGCCTCCCTGGAGGCGCGGGACCCTGAGCAAGGGAGTGCCCCTGCAGTGGGCATTTTGTGGACCCAGCACAATTGTGGCGAGTAGCATAATATCTGACTTTGCCTGCTACTAAAACATTGGGAAGTACCCCCAGAAAAGCTGGTTCACAAAGAAATCAAAACCGGCTCTTAAAGGACCCATGCACAAACTCACCCAGAGTTTGTTTAGGATGCCATCAGAAAGCATCCTAAAATCACCAGAGAGAAATGTGCACAGTGCTTTGGTGAAAAGAGACTCGCCTGATAGGCCCTGAGTGCATCTCGGTGAGAGGTGAGACCTCTCCAGGGACTGGGACATTGGCGGCAGCCATTGTTGTGGCCTGGTGTGGGCATGCTGACACAGACACCATTGCAGTTCTCCCTGGGGCCTGCTAGCCTAGGTCTGCCCCACCCACTAGAGCATCGATTTAATCCAGCTCAGCCAGGGCAGGCAGCCCACCCTAGAGAATGGACCCACCCAACAACAAGCCCTCAGGCAACTTGTGGGCCTGCATAGATTGGTGAATGGATTCTCTGCAGCCTGGCAACTGAGCCCACTTCAGTGGGGCGGGACATGCACAAGGAAGGGGTGGAGAGTGTGGGGCAGTGGTTGAGTGTGTGGGGCTCCCGCCATGGAGAGACTGGGTCCACTTCAGGAGGTCGGGGTGCACACACGGGACAGGACTGTGTAGACTGTGTGTGTGGATCTGTGGGTGGCAGGGCTTATCAGCTGCAGAAGACTTGTACTTCTGAAAGACCCACATAGGGGGTTTGCCCCACCTTCCAAAGTCTGAAACAACTGGGTGTTCCTGTGCCTGAGACCAGCCCCACTCAGCTGCAATCCTCAGAGAGCTGACAAGAGACCTAAAGGCTGGAGGCTTATAGCAATTGTAAGCCCCTGAGCCTAACAACCTGCCATGCTGGGGGCCTACTCACTTAAATGAAATACTGCAACACAAATGTGGTACTAGAACTTGCAGCCAACTGTGCTGGGGCACCCCATACCTGATAAAAAGACTGAAGGGCCCACAAGAAATACAAACAGCTGAGCATTACAACAGCTGACCAGGAGCATAACTTGGCCTACTTGGGCACATACAGGGAAAACAAACAGGTCACAACAGAAGGACACATGTAGCCCACATAGGGGTCACCCCTGGAACATTGAGAACTGAGGGAAGCACACTGCAGCACTCCTAAGGCAGCACATGTATAAGGTCACCTATCCAAATGCAGGAGACGTAGCCGACCTACCTAATACGTAGACACAAGCACAGGGAAAGAGGCAAAATGAGGAGGCAAAGGAATACATTCCAAGTAAGGGAACAGGACAAAACTCCAGAAAAGGAACTAAGTGAAACAGAAATGAGCAACCTACATGACAGAGTTCAAACTAAGAGTGTTAAGGATGCTCACTGATGTGGGGAGAAGAATAGATGAACTCAGTGAGAATGTCCACAAAGAAATGGAAGATATAAAAAAGAACCAATCAGAAATGAAGAATACGATACTGGAAGTGAAAAATTCACTAGAGGGACTCAAAAGCAGACTAGAGGATACAGAAGAACGGATCTGCGAGCTGGACGAAAGACTAGAAGAAATTACCCAAGCTGAACAGGTAAAAGAGAAAAGAATTAAAAAGACTGAGGACAGTCTAAGGGACCTCTGGGACAACATCAAGCACACTAATATCCATGTTATAGGTGTCCCAGAAGGAGAAGAGCGAGACAAAGGCGCAGAGAATCTATTTGATGAAATAATAGATGAAAACTTCCCTAACCTAAGGAAGGAAACAGACATCCAGGTACAGGAAGCATAGAGAGTCCCAAACAAGATAAACCCAAAGAGGTCCACACCAAGACACATCATAATCAAAATGTCTGGAATTAAAGATAAAGAGAGAATCCTAAAAGCTGCCAGAGAAAGACAAGTTACATACAAAGGAAACCCTATAAGGCTATCAGCTGACTTCTCAGCAGAAACCTTACAGGCTACAAGAGAGTGGCACAATATATTTAAAGTGCTAAAAGGAAAAAACACAGCCAAGAATACTCTACCTGGCAATATTATCATTCAAAATGGAAGGAGAGATCAAAAATTCCCCAGACAAGAAAAAATTAAAGAAGTTTGTCACCAAGAAACCAGTGCTACAAGAAATGTTAAAGGGACTGATTTAAGGGGAAAAGAGAAGACCACAAATAGGAAAAATTATCTATTTCCATGATAAGAGGGCAATGGATACAAATGCACAAAAAAGAGGTTAGATATAATATCAAAAACATAAAATGAGGGAGGAGGGGAGTAAAGGGTAGAGCTTTCAGACAGAGGTCAAACTAAAGAGACCATCAATTCTGTATAGAAGGAGAAAGGAACAGAGAAGAACTACTAAAACACTGAGAAAAAAAAGTTAAAAAATGGCAGTAAGTACATACTTATCAATAGCTACTTTAAACGTCAATGGAGGGCCGGCCCTGTGGCTTAGCGGTTAAGTGTGTGCGCTCCGCTGCTGGTGTCCCGGGTTCGGTTCCTGGGTGCGCACCGATGCACCGCTTGTCCAGCCATGCTTAGGCCGTGTCCCACATGCAGCAACTAGAAGGATGTGCAGCTATGACATACCACTATCTACTGGGGCTTTGGGGGAAAAAAATAAAATAAATAAAAATTAAAATTAAAAAAAAAATAAACGTCAATGGACTAAATGCTCCAATTAAAAGGCATAGGGTGGCTGATTGGATAAAACACCAAGACCCATATATATGCTGCATACAAGAGACACATTCAGACCTAAAGACACTCACAAACTGAAAGTGAAGGGATGGAAAAAGATACGCCACGCAAATGGCAATGAAAAGGAAGCTGGGGTTGCAGTACTCATATCAGACAAAATAGACTTTAAAACAAAAACTATAAAAAGAGACAAAGAAGGGCATTACATAATGATCAAGGGAACAATCCAACAAGAGAATATAACACTTGTAAATATCTATGCACCCAATGTAGGTGCACCTAAATATATAAAGCAATTATTAACAGACATAAAAAGAGAAATAGACAGTAACACAATAATAGTAGGGGACTTTAACACTCCACTTACACCAACGGATAGGTCATCCAAACAGAAGATCAATAAGGAAACATTGGCCTTAAATGACACACTAGAACAGATGGACCTAGTAGATAAATACAGAGCATTCCATCCAAAAACCGAAGAATACACGTTCTTTTCAAATGCACATGGAACATTCTCCAGGATTGATCACATATTAGGCCACAAAACAAGTCTACATAAATTTAAGAAGATTGAAATAATACCAAGCATCTTTTCTGACCACAATGGTATGAAACTGGAAATCAACTATAGGAAGAAAATCAGAAAAGCCACAAATACGTGGAGATTAAACAAAATGCTACTGAACAACGACTAGGTCAACAGAGAAATCAGAGAAGAAATCAAAAAATACCTGGAGACAAATGAAAATGAAAATACGACATGCCAGAATTTATGGGATACAGCAAAAGCGGTTCTAAGAGGGAAGTTTATAGCAATACAGGCCTAGCTCAACAAACAAGAAAAATCTCAAATAAACAATCTAACAATGCACCTAAAGGAACTGGAAAAAGAAGAACAAACAAAGCCAAAATCAGTAGAAGAAGGGAAATAAAAAAAATCAGAGAAGAAATAAATGACATAGAGACTAAAAAAAAATAGAAAAAATTAATAAAACCAAGAGCTTGTTCTTTGAAAAGATCAACAAAATTGACATAACTTTAGCTAGACTCACCAAGAAAAAAAGAGAGAAGGCACAAATAAGTAAAATCAGAAATGAAAGAGGAGAAATTACAACAGACGCCTCAGAAATACAAAAGATTATAAGAGAATATTATGAAAAGCTATATGCCAACCAATTCGACAATCTGCAAGAAGTGGATAAATTCTTAGAATCATACAACCTTGTATGATCCAAAACTGGATCAAGAAGAAGTAGAGAATTTGAATAGACCAATCACCAGTAAGGAGATCGAAACGGTAATCACAAACCTCCCCAAAAATAAAAGTCCAGAACCAGACAGCTTCCCTGGTGAATTCTAGCAAACATTCAAAGAAGACTTAATACCTATCCTTCTCAAACTCTTCCAAACAATTGAGGAGGAGGGGAAGCTCCCTAACTCATTCTAAGAATCCAACATAACCCTGATACCCAAACCAGACAAGGACAACAGAAAAAAAGAAAATTACAGGCCAATATCACTGATGAACATCGATGCAAAAATCCTTAACAAAATACTAGCAAATCGATAAAACAACAATACGTTAAAAAGATTATACACCATGATCAAGTGGGATTTATTCGAGGTATGCAGGGATGGTTCAACATTCGCCAATCAATCAACGTGATACACCACATTAATAAAATGAAGAATAAAAATCACATGACCATCTCAATAGATGCAGAGACAGCATTTGACAAGATACAGCATCAATTTATGATAAAAACTCTGAATAAAATGGGGATAGAAGGAAAGTACCTCAACATAATAAAGGGCATATATGACAAACCCACAGCTAATATCATCCTCAATGCTGAAAAACTGAAAGCTATCCCTCTAAGAACAGGAACCAGACAAGGATGCCCTCTCTCACCACTCCTATTTAACATAGTACTGGAAGTTCTAGTCAGAGCAATCAGGCAAGAAAAAGAAATAAAAGGGATCCAAATTGGAAAGGAAAAAGTGAAACTGTCACTATTTGCAGATGACACGATTTTATATATAGAAAACCCTAAAGAATCCACAAGAAAACTTTTAGAAGTAATAAACGAATATGGTAAAGTTGCAGGATACAAAATCAACATACAAAAATCAGTTGCATTTCTATACACTAACAATGAAGTAGCAGAAAGAGAAATTAAGAATACAATCCCATTTACAATTGCAAAAAGAAGAATAAAATACCTAGGAATAAACTTAACCCAAGAGGTGAAAGATCTGTACACCGAAAACTATAAAACATTGCTGAAAGAAATTGAAAAAGACACAAAGACATGGAAAGATAGTCCATGCTCTTGGATTGGAAAAATTAACATAGTTAAGATGTCCATACTTCCTAAAGCAATCTACAGATTCAAAGCAATCCCTATCAAAGTTCCAACAACATTTTTCACAGAAATAGAACAAACAATCCTAAAATTTATATGGAAAAACAAAAGACCCCGATTAGCTAAAGGAATCCTGAGAAAAATAACAAAGCTGGAGGTATCACACTCCCTGATTTCAAAATATACTACAAAGCTATAGTAACCAAAAAAGCATGGTACTGGCACAAAAACAGACACACAGATCAATGGAATAGAATTGAAAGCCCAGAACGACACCCATAGATTAGCTATGGACAGCTAATCTTTGACAAAGGAGCCAAGAACATACAATGGAGAAAAGAAAGTCTCTTCAACAAATGGTGTTGGGAAAACTGGATAGCCACATGCAACAAAATGAAAGTAGACCCTTACCTTACACCATACACAAAAATTAACTCAAAAAGGATTAAAGACTTGAATGCAAGACCTGAAACTATGAAACTTCTAGAAGAAAACATAGGAAGTATGTTCTTTGACATCGGTCTTAGCAACATATTTTCAAGCAACATGTCTGACTGGACAAGAGAAACAATAGAAAAAATAACAAATGGGACTACATCAAACTAAAAAGCTTCTGCACAGCAAAGGAAACCATCAACAAAACGAAAAGACAACCTAACAATTGAGAGAAGATAGTTGCAAACCGTCCATCTGATAAAGGGTTAATCTCCAAAATATATATAAAGAACTCATGCATCTTAACAACAAAAAAACTAAGAACCCAATTAAAACATGGGCAAAAGACCTGAACAGACATTTCTCCAAAGAAGATATACAGATGGCCAACAGACACATGAAAAGATGTTCAAAATCATTAACTATCAGGGAAATGCAAATCAAAACTGCAATGAGATATCACCTGACGCCCGTCAGAATGGCTATAATTAACAAGACAGGAAACAACATGTGTTGGAGAGGATGTGGAGAGAAGGGAACTCTCATACACTGCTGGTGGGAGGGCAAACTGGTGCAGCCACTATGGAAAACAGTATGGAGATTTCTCAAAAAATCAAGGATAGAACTACCATAAGATCCAGCTAGTCCACTGCTTGGTATTTATCCAAAGAACTTGAAAACACCAATTTGTAAAGGTACATGCACCTCTGTGTTCATTGCAGCGTTATTCACAATAGCCAAGACTTGGAAGCAACCTAAGTGCCCATCAAGGGACTAACGGATAAAGATGTGGAACATATACACAATAGAATACTACTCAGCCATAAGAAACGATGAAATCCAGCCATTTGTGACAACATGGATGGACGTTGAGGGTATTATGCAAAGTGAAATAAGTCAGAGGGTGAAGGTCAAATACCGTATGATCTCACTCATTAAGTAGTAGATAAAAACAACAATAAACAAACACATAGAGACAGAGATTGGATTGGTGGTTACCAGAGGGGAAGGGCGGAGGGAGGCGGGCAAAAGGGAAAATTTGGCACATGTGTGTGGTGATGGGTTGTAATTAGTATTTGGGTGGTGAACATGATGTAATCTATGCAGAAATAGAAGTATAATGATGTACACCTGAAATTTATACAATGTTATAAACCAATGTCACTGCAATAAACAAAAAATTTTAAAAATAAGTAATTAATGGCATGAGTGTTAGTCACTGTACATAGTAAATATATTTTTTCATTTTAATTTTTTTGTTTATTGCAGTAACATTGGTTTATAACATTGCAAAAATTTCAGGTGTACATCATTGTACTTCTATTTCTGCATGGACTACATCATGTTCACCACCAAAATACTAATTACAAACCATCACCACACACACGTACCGAATTATCCCTTTCACCCTCCTCCCTCCCCCCTTCCCCTCTGGTAACCACCAATCCAATCTCTGTCCCTATGTGTTTGTTTATTGTTGTTATTATCTACTACTTAATGAAGGAAATCATACGGTATTTGGCCTTCTCCCTCTGACTTATTTCACTTTGCATTATACCCTCAATGTCCATCCATGTTGTCACAAATGGCTGGATTTCGTCGTTTCTTATGGCTGAGTAGTATTCCATTGTGTATATATACCACATCTTCTTTATCCATTCGTCCCTTGATGGGCACTTAGGTTGCTTCCAAGTCTTGGCTATCGTGAATAAGATTGCAATGAACACAGGGGTGCATCTACCTTTGCTAATTGGTGTTTTCAAGTTCTTTGGATAAATACCCAACAGTGGAATAGCTGGATCATATGGTAGTTCTATCCTTGATTTTTTGAGGAATCTCCATACTGTTTTCCATAGTGGCTGCACTAGTTTGCCCTCCCACCAGCAGTGTATGAGAGTTCCCTTCTCTCCACAACCTCTCCAACACATGTTGTTTCCTGTCTTGTTAATTATAGCCATTCTGACGGGCGTCAGGTGATATCTCATTGTAGTTTTGATTTGCATTTCCCTGATAGTTAGTGATTTTGAACATCTTTTCATGTGTCTGTTGGCCATCTGTATATCTTCTTTGGAGAAATGTCTGTTCAGGTCTTTTGCCCATTTTTTAATTGGGTTCTTAGTTTTTTTGTTGTTGAGATGCATGAATTCTTTATATATTTTGGAGATTAAGCCCTTATCAGATGTATGGTTTGCAAATATCTTCTCCCAATTGTTAGGTTGTCTTTTCGTTTTGTTGATGGTTTCCTTTGCTGTGCAGAAGCTTTTTAGTTTGATGTAGTCCCATTTGTTTATTTTTTCTATTGTTTCTCTTGCCCGGTCAGACATGGTGTTTGAAAAGATGTTGCTAAGACCGATGTCGAAGAGCGTACTGCCTATGTTTTCTTCTAGAACTTTCACAGTTTCAGGTCTTACATTCAAGTCTTTAATCCATTTGGAGTTAATTTTTGTGTATGGTGTAAGGTAAGGGTCTACTTTCATTTTTTTGCATATGGCTATCCAGTTTTCCCAACACCATTTGTTGAAGAGACTTTCTTTTCCCCATTGTATGTTCTTGGCTCCTTTGTCAAAGATTAGCTGTCCATAGATGTGTGGGTTTATTTCTGGGCTTTCGATTCTATTCCATTGATCTGTGTGTCTGTTTTTGTGCCAGTACCATGCTGCTTTGGTTACTATAGCTTTGTAGTATATTTTGAAATCAGGGAGTGTGATACCTCCAGCTTTGTTCTTTTTTCTCAGGATTCCTTTAGCTATTCGGGGTCTTTTGTTGTTCCATATGAATTTTAGGATTCTTTGTTCTATTTCTGTGAAAAATGTTGTTGGAACTTTGATAGGGATTGCATTGAATCTATAGATGACTTTAGGATGTATGGACATCTTAACTATGTTAATTCTTCCAATCCAAGAGCACGGAATATCTTTCCATTACTTTGTGTCTTCTTCAATTTCTTTCAGAAATGTTTTATAGTTTTCAGTGTACAGATCTTTCACCTCTTTGGTTAAGTTTATTCCTAGGTATTTTATTCTTTTTGTTGCAATTGTAAATGGGATGGTATTCTTAATTTCTCTTTCTGCTACTTCGTTGTTAGTGTACAGAAATGCAACTGATTTTTGTATGTTGATTTTGTATCCTGCAACTTTACCATATTCGTTTATTACTTCTAAAAGTTTTCTGGTGGATTCTTTAGGGTTTTCTATATATAAAATCATGTCATCTGCAAATAGTGACAGTTTCACTTCTTCCTTTCCAATTTGGATCCCTTTTATTTCTTTCTCTTGCCTGATTGCTCTGGCTAGGACTTCCAATACTATGTCAAATAGGAGTGGTGAGAGAGGGCATCCTTGTCTGGTTCCTGTTCTTAGAGGGATAGCTTTCAGTTTTTCACCATTGAGGATGATATTAGCTGTGGGTTTCTCATATATGGTCTTTATTATGTTCAGGTACTTTCCTTCTATACCCATTTTATTCAGAGTTTTTATCATAAATGGATGCTGGATCTTGTCAAATGCTGTCTCTGCATCTATTGAGATGATCATGTGATTTTTGTTCTTCATTTTATTAATGTGGTGTATTACGTTGATTGATTTGCGAATGTTAAACCATCCCTGCATCCCTGGAATAAATCCCACTTGATCATGGTGTATAATCTTTTTAACGTATTGTTGTATGCGATTTGCTAGTATTTTGTTGAGGATTTTTGCATCGATGTTCATCAGTGATATTGGCCTGTAATTTTCTTTTTTTCTGTTGTCCTTGTCTGGTTTGGGTATCAGGGTAATGTCAGCTTCGTAGAATGAGTTAGGGAGCTTCCCCCCCTCCTCAATTTTTTGGAAGAGTTTGAGAAGGATAGGTATTAAGTCTTCTTTGAATGTTTGGTAGAATTCACCAGGGAAGCCGTCTGGTCCTGGACTTTTATTTTTGGGGAGGTTTTTGATTACTGTTTCGATCTCCTTACTGGTGATTTGGTCTATTCAAATTCTCTACTTCTTCTTGATCCAGTTTTGGAAGGTTGTATGATTCTAAGAATTTATCCATTTCTTCCAGATTGTCGAATTGGTTGGCATATAGTTTTTCATAGTATTCTCTTATAATCTTTTGTATTTCTGAGGTGTCTGTTGTAACCTCTCCTTTTTCATTTCTGATTTTACTTATTTGTGCCTTCTCTCTTTTTTTCTTGGTGAGTCTAGCTAAAGGTTTGTCTATTTTGTTGATCTTTTCAAAGAACCAGCTCTTGGTTTTATTAATTTTTTCTATTTTTTTGGTCTCTATTTCATTTATTTCTGCTCTGATTTTTATTATTTCCCTTCTTCTACTGATTTTGGGCTTTGTTTGTTCTTCTTTTTCCAGTTCCTTTAGTTGCATTTTTAGATTGTTTATTTGAGATTTTTCTTGTTTGTTGAGCTAGGCCTGTATTGCTATAAACTTCCCTCTTAGAACCGCTTTTGCTGTATCCCTTACATTCTGGCATGTCGTATTTTCATTTTCATTTGTCTCCAGGTATTTTTTGATTTCTTCTTTGATTTCTTCGTTAACCCAGTCATTGTTCAGTAGCATTTTGTTTAATATCCACGTATTTGTGGCTTTTCTGATTTTCTTCCTATAGTTCATTTCTAGTTTCATACCGTTGTGGTCAGAAAAGATGCTTGGTATTATTTCAATCTTCTTAAATTTATGGAGACTTGTTTTGTGGCCTAATATGTGATCAATCCTGGAGAATGTTCCATGTGTATTTGAAAAGAACGTGTATTCTTTGGTTTTTGGATGGAATGCTCTGTATACATCTACTAGGTCCATCTGTTCTAAGGTGTCGTTTAAGGCGAATGTTTCCTTATTGATCTTCTGTTTGGATGATCTATCCGTTGGTGTAAGTGGAGTGTTAAAGTCCCCTACTATTATTGTGTTACTGTCTATTTCTGTTTTTATGTCTGTTAATAATTGCTTTATATATTTAGGTGCACCTACATTGGGTGCGTAGATATTTACAAGTGTTATATCCTCTTGTTGGATTGTTCCCTTGATCATTATGTAATGCCCTTCTTTGTCACTTTTTACAGTTTTTGTTTGAAAGTCTATTTTGTCTGATATGAGTACTGCTACCCCAGCTTTCTTTTCATTGCCGTTTGTGTGGAGTATCTTTTTCCATGCCTTCACTTTCAGTTTGTGAGTTTCTTTAGGTCTGAAGTGTGTCTCTTGTATGCAGCATATATATGGGTCTTGTTTTTTTATCCAGTCAGCCACCCTATGCCTTTTAATTGGGGCATTTAGTCCATTGACGTTTAAAGTAGCTATTGATAAGTATGTACTTACTGCCATTTTTTAACTTTTTTTTTTTCCTCAGTGTTTTAGTAGTCCTTCTCTGTTCCTTACTTCTTCTATACAGAATTGATGGTCACTTTAGTTTGACCTCTGTCTGAAAGCTGTACTCTTTAACTACCCTCCTCCCTCCTTTTATGTTTTTGATATCATATCTAACCTCTTTTTTGTGCATTTGTATCCATTGCCCTCTTATCATGGAAATAGATAATTTTTCCTATTTGTGGTCTTCTCTTTTCCCCTTAAATCAGTCCCTTTAACATTTCTTGTAGCACTGGTTTCTTGGTGACAAACTCCTTTAATTTTTGCTTATCTGGGAAAATTTTGATCTCTCCTTCCATTTTGAATGATAACCTTGCTGGATAGAGTATTCTTGGCTGTAAGTTTTTTCCTTTTAACACTTTAAATATATCGTGCCATTCTCTTCTAGCCTGTGAGGTTTCTGCTGAGAAGTCAGCTGATAGCCTTATGGGATTTCCTTTGTATGTAACTTGACATTCTCTTGCGGCTTTTAGGATTCTCTCTTTATCTTTAATTCTGGACATTTTGATTATGATGTGTCTTGGTGTGGGCCTCTTTGGGTTTATCTTGTTTGGGGCTCTCTGTGCCTCCTGTACCTGGATGTCTGTTTCCTTCCTTAGGTTAGGGAAGTTTTCATCTATTATTTCTTGAAATAGATTCTCTGCCCCCTTGTCTCGCTCTTCTCCTTCCGGGACACCTATAACATGGATGTTAGTGCGCTTGATGTTGTCCCAGAGGTCCCTTAGACTGTCCTCACTCTTTTAATTCTTTTCTCTTTTACCTGTTCACCTTGGGAAATTTCTTCTAGTCTTTCTTCCAGCTCACTGATCCATTCTCCTGTATCCTCTAATCTGCTTTTGAGTCCCTCTAATGAGTTTTTCATTTCCAGTATTGTATTCTTCATTTCTGATTGGTTCTTTTTAATATCTTCCATTTCTTTGTTGACATTCTCACTGAGTTCATCTATTCTTCTCCCCAGATCCGTGAGCATCCTTAACACTCTTAGTTTGAACTCTCTGTCAGGTAGGTTGCTCATTTCTGTTTCACTTAGTTCCTTTTCTGGGGTTTTGTCCTGTTCCCTTACTTGGAATGTATTCTTTTGCCTCCTCATTTTGCCTCTTTCCCTGTGCTTGTGTCTACGTATTAGGTAGGTCAGCTACGTCTCCTGCTCTTGGATAGGTGACCTTATGTAAGTGATGCCTTAGGAGGCTTCCAGTGTGCTTCCCTCAGTTCTCAATGTTCCAGGGGTGGCCCCTATGTGGGCTACGTGTGTCCTTCTATTGTGGCCTGTTAGCTCTCTCTATAGGCGCCCAGGGAGGCTGAGTTATGCTCCTGGCCAGCTGTTGTAATGCTCAGCTGCTTGTAGTTGTTGTGGGCCCTTCAGTCTCTTTATCAGGTGTGGGGAGCCCCAGCACAGTTGGCTGTAAGTTCTAATACCACATTTGTGTTGCAGTATTTCTTTTAAGTGAGTAGGCCCCCAGTGTGGCAGGTTGTTAGGCTCAGGGCCTTAGAATTGCTGTAAACCTCTAGCCTATTAGGTCTCTTGTCAGCTCTCTGAGGATTGCAGCTGGGTGGGGCTGCCCTCAGGCACAGGAGCACTCAATTGTTTCAGGCTTTGGAAGATGGGGCAAACCTCCTATGTGGGTCTTTGAGAAGCACAAGTCTTCTGCAGCTGACAAGCCCTGTTGCCCACAGGTCCACACACACAGTCAACACAGTCTTGCCCCGTGTGAGCGCCCCGACCTCCCCAAGCAGACCCAGTCTCTCCACGGCGGGAGCCCCACACACTCCGCCACCACCCCACACTCTCCACCCGCTCCTTGTGCACACCCTGCCCCGCTCAAGTCAGCTCAGTTGCCAGGCTGCAGAGAATCCAGTCACCAATCTATGCAGGCCCACACGTTGCCTGAGGGCTTGTTGTTGGGTGGGGCCAGTCTCTAGGGTGGGCTGCCTGCCCTGGCTGAGCTGGATTACATCGGTGCTCTAGCAGGTGGAGCAGACCCTGGGCTAGCAGGTCTCAGGGAAAACTCCAATGGCGTCTGTGTCAGCACGCTCACACCAGGCCACAACAATGGCCACCGCCAATGTCCCAGTCCCTGGAGAGGTCTCACCCCTCACCGAGATGCACTCAGGGCCTATTAGGTGAGTCTCTTGTCACCGAAGCACTGTGCACCTTTCTTTCTGGTGATTTTAGGATGCTTTCTGGAACGGGTGAGTTTGTGCGCGGGCCCTTTAAGAGCCAGTTTTAGTTTCTTTGTGAACCGGGTTTTCTGGGGGTGCTCCCCAATGCTTTAGTAGCAGGCACAGTCAGATATTATGCCACTGGTCTCGATTGTGCTGGGTCCACAAAATGCCCCCAGCGGGGGGGCTCCCCGGCTCAGGGCCCCGCGCCTCCAGGGAGGCTGCGTACCTGTGAGCTGCTCCCGGCGGCCGTGACGCTGGCGGCTTGTGAAGGCGGCGTTTTTCCTCTCTGGAAGGGAGTCTCTGCCTCTTCTATCCCAGTTAGGATTGTCCGTTGTTGCAGGAGTTCCTCTTATCCAGTTTTCAGTTCTGTCTCAGGGGTAATTTTTCCACGAGTAGTTGTAAATTGGCTGTGTCCACGGGAGGAGGTGAGTTCAGAGTCTGCATACGCCGCCATCTTGACTCCGCCTCATATTAAATATATTGAAAAGCAGTCATGTCCTCATAATACAGAAGTATAAGTGGAAGATAAACTGGATGTTTTTGGTACTTATGGCCCTGGGGCTTACCAGTTAAGTGCATGCACTCCACCACTGGTGGCCCGGGTTCGGATCCCGGGCGCACCGTCGCACTGCTTCTTTGGCCATGCTGAGGGCGCATCCCACATACAGCAACTTGAAGGATGTGCAACTATGACATACAGCTATCTACTGGGGCTTTGGGGAGAAAAAGGGAAAAAAAAAAGGAGGAGGATGGCCAATAGATGCTAGCTCAGAGCCAGTCTTCCTCAGCAAAAAGAGGAGGATTAGCACGGATATTAGCTCAGGGCTGATCTTCCTCACACACAAAAATATATATATATATTTTATTTAGTTTTGTTTTCTGATTGAGGAAATTAGAAAACTTATTTCTTAATATATTGACTATCTTCTTCCTTTCCAACCTAGAATCTCAATCTGCTACTTTGGAAACTGAAAAAAATGTTCAAATGCTGTTCAACAGGTAAGAAGATGTTGTTAGGCTGTTGAATTCTTTTCTCTCTTATTTGTCATGAAATTGTGACAGACTCTGATTTATCTTCCTGTCTGCCCAGCTGACTAGTCCACCTTTTTTCTCTAAGCCTGCAGGGGAATCCAGTCAGGTGGAAGGGGCTGTTTTCTCCCACTTAGACTTTACAGAGAATATCAGCCTCGAAGTGGAACTGAGTACATGCTTTTCAGAAGCTGCATCATTCTCTACCCAGCCAGAGCATTGGGCCTGACAACAGCTGGATCCAGCTGGAAACTGGCCACTCTAGGAGATGTCATGTGGAGATGTGCCTGGCTGGACTAATAGTCACATGGATATGATTTTTTTAAAAAAAATCTCTCAGAGATTTTCTCAAATCAAATAATATTCTTAAGTCACTTCAGTAGATGAAACAGTACTTAGTGGCTTTTTAATTACCACAGAAGCTTTTTCTCTGTTACTAAAGAGGCCAAATTTTATGTCTTTTTTCTTGTACCAAAATGGACTTACTATTAAATAAAAGAAACCTGCAAGAAAGGAAACACTCATATGAGATAGAAAATGTGGATAGCAATTGCTACTTTTTTATATAAAACCATCTGTTTAATTCATGTACACTTTCTCCCAACTGTGCTTTTGAAAATAACTTAGTATTAGAAATTACCAGTAAGAAGAGGGTGTGCTCTCTTGAGTGTGGTCCAGTAGAAGTCAGGCTACTGAGACCTGAGTTCTAGGCCCAGATGTGTTTCTGTTTAGTGTGTGACAACATATTTAGGCTCTCTGGAACATAGTATTCCTTTCTGTAAAATTACAGAATTTGATGATTTTTGAGAACTTTTGCAAATATTAAATGATTTCTCTTTTAAAAAGAAGCAGAGGGCCGGCCCTGTGGCTTAGCAGTTAAGTGCGCACTCTGCTACTGGTGGCCCAGGTTCGATCCCGGGCACACACCAACGCACCCTTTCTCTGGCCATGCTGTGGCCGTGTCCCACATACAGCAACTAGAAGCACGTGCAACTATGACATACAACTATCTACTGGAGTTTTGGGGGGGAAAAAAGGAGGAGGATTGGCAATAGATGTTAGCACAGAGCCAGTCTTCCTCAACAAAAAAAAAGAGGAGGATTAGCATGGATGTTAACTCAGGGCTGATCTTCCTCACCAAAAAAAAAAAAAAAAGAAGAAGCAGAAAGATTCTTCTCAAACTTTAAAATTATCAAAAAAATTTTATGACCTTTCACTTGCCAAGAACAACTGATGTCCCTTTCATTATATTGATTGAAAATAAAGATCATAAAAGTATCAATTTGGTAATCTAATAAATGAATTTGCAGAAAAATGAGCCAGGAAAAAAATTTATGATCAATCAAGATATTACATTATGAAAGTATTACTATTTGTTACAGTATATAAAATTATGACACTAAAATAGTATCTTTTTGCAGTTTGTAAGTTTATATTGTTACTCATATATCACTATTAACCCTATTATGTTTGATAAATAAATGGCAAGCAATAGGATATATTGCAGCATATGAGGAAGCCATTTGGGATAAAACTAATTCGGCCTGGGTTTGTTTTTCCAAAAGGGTCTGTAGCTTGCGTTGTGTATCTGCTTTGCCATGTCCCAAAGAGAAGAGTAAATGCCCTTAAGATAAGGATGCAACTTCCTCCACATTGACATTTCGTTAAGGATAAGCATTTCTCCCTAGGCTAGGATTTGATTGTTGCAGTCATCCTGTGATCACCCAGTTAGAGACAACAGACGCGACACCAGCCACGCCTATTGAGACAGCAGACCTGCTCCCCGCTGTGTCCATCAATAGCCATTCTGACAGGGCAACCAGGCAGGGCGATCTTGTGGCTATTGTGAAAGGGACATTGCAATCTGATGTGATACATGCTCTTTGATGGTATATAACCGCTCTGTACACCCCACTGCTTCGGTGCTCATCCTTCCTTATGGAAGGAAGGCCCAGGGCCATGGTCCTCAAAAGTTGGCTCATAATAAACTCACCCCAATTTTGATTTATAGATTGATTATGGATTATTTACGTTGACATGTTTTACAAGTAATAAAATATCTTGAAAGGAAAAAACAATAAAGCAGCAGCCCTGCATTACACAGGAAAGTTGTGCTCCCGCTGGAGGGAAAATGAGGATACGACATTGGTCAAGTACTTGATTTTATAATCCACAGGTGTCTTTCAAAAATACAGCTATTATTGTAAGAGTAGAGATATTCTTAAGAATAGTGCCACAAAACAGGTTTTCCCAGCTTCTTTTTATCAGAGCTGAGACCAATATCAGGCTGCGGCACTTGAAGAGGCATGGTAGACTCCGCTGAGGGTTATTTAATTACTGTGAGATGATTAGCCAATAGCAAATAAGATGGAGAAAGATTAAAAAGAGGTAAAGGGAAATAAAGTTGGAAATAATTAAGAAAAGTAGTGCCTTCAAAATATCCTTTCATTATTTTTATAGCATTTTTTTTTTTGAGGCATGACTAGGATATTATGTTAGATTTTTCTAAATCCTTATCTCCAGGGCATATATTACTGAGTTATTCGCTATATATGATAATGCCAAAGAAAACCTGAACAAAAATATTCTGTACTATCAACAAGGAAAAAACATGTACAACATTGTACTACATATTAAGATTCCAGCTGTAATAGTCAACATATGTATGCACGTGTGTAAAATTATAATGATTTTCTATTTTTCTCGGGCTGTGAACCATGGTAAAATATATAGTAATAAGCAGAAAACCTGATGAACTAGGTGATTTAAAACACCTGATGTTACAGCTTGGCCATTCAAAGGTGAAATAGATCAATTTAAATTTCACACTTTCTCCTTTCCTTCTAGCCAATGAGGTGTCTGGAAGACAGAAAACACATAGAATTAATTGAGAGTTAACAGTATTTGGAAGCAGTTGAGGTTAAGCCGTCAACAATGGTGGCCCTTACTTCTGGAGCCATTGACTCTTTGTCATAAGTTTATTGTATATGCGAGTTCTCTATTTGTATGTTTCATAGAAGAGAGACAGGGCAGGAGAATTAACTATCACTCTACACCGGAGCCTTTACTGTATTACCTCATGCAATTCTTACAGTAATCCTTTAAAGTAACTATTATAATTCATATTTAACTGATAAAGAAAACCATATTTAGGGGCCTGCCCAGTGGTGCAAGAAGTTAAGTGCATGTGGTCCACTGCGGCGGCCCGGGGTTCAGAAGCTGGGCATGCACAGACGCACCGCTTGGCAAGCCATGCTGTGGCGGCATCCCATATAGAGTGGAGGAAGATGGGCACGGATGTTAGCCCAGGGCCAGTCTTCCTCAGCATAAAAAGAGGAGGATTGGCAGATGTTAACACAGGGCTGATCTTCCTCACCCAAAAAAAAAAAAAAAGACAATGTTTACAAAATTGATCAAGGGTAAGAGGGAAGATCTGAACATCAGTCTATTGGGTTTTATGCCTCATATTCTCTCCACTGTGATAAAAATGGTACTTCAACATGGGTACTCACCATCTGGCTATTTAATACCAGTTCCTGCCAGCATCATTGGATGAGATGAGATGAGAAGTTTATTTCAAAAGTTATTCAACTATATTTAAACTATACTATTTATGTCAGATGTCAAGACATGTTTTAGAGGCAGAGAGAACAACTGATTAGTTCACCTAAACATTTTTCAGTTTTACTTTATCTTTCGTGTGCCACATTCTGTCAACTTTGTGTCAACTTTACCAACTTTAGTGTTGCACTGTTCTTTTCTAAAAAACTTATAATTCACTTTTCACGTAAAGTACCTTGCTGTTTTCTTCCTAGTCCCTAGATGGCAGTTCTGTATCTCTGTAAATGACCACCGCAGCAGGAAACGAGAGGTCTTAAGCCAGTTTGCTCTGTACAAATGGTGGACATAGGAGGAATTCTGGTCCATCAAGGCTGCCTGTGTTATTCCGTGGCCGTAATGGGAATGTCCAGCACTGCTCAGTCAGAGGCACGAAGCAGGGTCAGAAAGCTTCCTCTAAGTTTGTCTTCAGATGTGGTTCAGGCACTTCTCCTCTCACCTGAGCATGCTTGAGTTTATTGAATGTGTTCTGACTCTTACTCTCTCTCTGTAGTTAATAAGTCTGGGAGCTCCATACCCCTAGAAAAAACACAGGACTCATAAAGCCTTTTCTCAGCTAAATGGAGTTGAGGGCTATGGTGTTGCCAGAGAGTCTGATGCTTAAAGCAAACGCAGCTGGTGCTCATGTGGAGGGAAACCGCATCAGCCACCCCTGGAGGGCTTTTATTGATGCTACTATGGAGTGAGCAACTTTAAAATAAAACCACATTGCTTAAACCTCACTAACTGATTATTTTATTTTCAAGTAATAAACTCTGAAAATCTGCTATGTTTAAAAAACTATTTCATAAAACTGAAACAATTCTGTTTTTTATTCTCTGGTATTTGAAATACTATTAAAACTTTAAATCCTTTAACATTCTACAATATATAAATAAACAGGCAAATATCAATTATATTCTCTAAAAATGTTTGCTCCCATGTTAAAGATTAATATATGGTAGAAAACTGGTTACCACCCAGTGTTTAACCAATTTTTGCTTTTGAAATTACATATAAAATTTGTGTTTTGAAGTATTTTCCTAAAACTCAGCATCTTTCTGATATAACTGCACTAGTTGACAGGTAACTAGAATGAAATTTGATCTTTAAAACTCTAGCTTTGTGTAGAATTGATAATATCAGGCAGTTGAAAGTTGGGTCTCTCCACATTATGATATTTATTAATTGTGAATAGCCACATCTATTACAAAGTGCTGAATAATAAAAAGAAATTAAACAATATCAGCACTCTCTTACCCCACATATACAGTTTATATGCAAATAAGTTCTCAAAGGTCAGAAAAATGCATTTGATTTCAGATAACTGGTAAAATACTATCTCATTCCAGTTTTAACATCATTTGAAATTGACTTAAAACTCTTCTCTTAGGATCCTGCTCTGATCAGTGCCCCCAGGTCCCCTCAATGCCTCATTTGATTGCAAACTTATCTGAGGAATTGAATATACTTTTCCACTTATCTCTTTAAGGTATCTGTGATAGTACTTTTTATACAATGACCACTTGGTATAACTTTTTATTAGTTTCAGAAACAACTTTATTTAGGAACAAATCAAGGAAACAGATGTGAGGAATGTGGGGTTGCCTAGGTGATGGTGCTTGAGGGATTCCTCACGTGAGTCTCGGCATAGAAAAGTTTAAAGAGTAAAGCAACATTGGTCAGATCAAAAGTGTGGAGTGAACATAATTCTGAAGGAATAATGATGGAGACGTAAAAACAAGAAGCCACTTGAATTGCGTTGGAAGGTATTAGACACATCAAAGAGTGGGAAAAAACCTTGTTTAATGTAAGTTCTTTCTAAACTCTAAGGCAAAAAGTAATATGAATTTACATGGTAATTATAAACCACAAAACAACAATTCAGAAGACAAGTGTACAACTAAAGCAGAAACGAGTGTAAGAAAAATAGAGGTTAAAGGAGAGATGGAGAGAGATGGTTGGGGTCAGAAAACATGGCTTAGTCATCCTTGAAGTCTCCCTCAGACTCCGCTCATTCTTAGTGCTCAGTAAACACTTTGAGCCCATGAGCCTGGGGAGGGGCAAAGTGAGAGGTGGTTGGGAGGGGAGACAATGCAAGGATACCCTTGTGGAGGCACTGACATTGAAAATCAGTGACATTTTGCCAAGGTGTTTACCATAATATATTAAGGATTATTCTGGAAAGTTAAAGATTTTTCTGGAATGTACATTTTCATCTTATGGAAACTCCAACTAGCCCAGAGAAAGATTTAGACATTTCAGCTTTGGAAATAAAGAGAGGGGCCAGCCCTGTGGCGCAGCCGGTAAGTGCGTGTGCTCTGCTGCAGTGGCCCCGGGTTCACAGGTTTGAAGACCGGGCACGCATTGACACACCACTTGCCAAGCTATGCTGCGATGGCATCCCATAAAAAGTAGAGGAAGATGGGCACAGATGTTAGCCCAGGGCCAATCTTCCTCAGCAAAAAGAGGAGGATTGCCATTGGAAGTTAGCTCAGGGCTGATCTCCCTCACAAAAAAAAAAAAAGAAAGAAAGAAAGAAAAGGAAATAATGAGAAACTTTTCTGTCAGTTTTAAGAATGAAAACCAGTTAGCATCTGGAAAACAGCTGCAATTTGAGATGAGAATGTGGAGAAAGAATTAGATGTCACACATTGTTTTTGCTTTTCTCTGTGGCAGTAAGGCTTACAGGGGGAATGAAATCCCATCTTTGCTTTATTGAGTTTGAGAAGATGTAAAATTCATTTGTGCTGGGCAACACTATTGACCTGTGGAGAAAGACAAATGGTTCAAGCAGCTGATCTAAAGGAATAACTGAGCTCATAAAAGTTCTTAGCTTATAAAGGGTGCTTCTTCTTTATTGAACTTTGCTGGACATCCATTGACCTATGTGTGCAAGGTATTTGTGGTAGGTATTGAAGGAAATACAAAGAATTATAAGGTTCCGGGTCGGCCCCATGGCTTAGCGGTTAAGTGCACGCGCTCTGCTGCTGGCAGCCCGGGTTCGGATCCCGGGTGTGCACCGCTTCTCTGGCCATGCTGGAGCCGCGTCCCACATACAGCAACTGGAAGGATGTGCAGCTATGACATACAACAATCTACTGGGGCTTTGGGGGGAAAAATAAATAAATAAAATCTTTAAAAAAAAAAGAATTATAAGGTTCCAAGCTCCTCCACATACATGCAATTGTTTGCAAGATATAATTAGACTCTGCCAAGGTATTTAGTGTATGTTGTATTACAGAACCTAAAAAATGGGAATGTTATTGAGAAATTGTAATTAAGGACAGCTTCTTAGGAGAGGTGGACTAGATCAAGTCCTCAAAGGGACCACTTTTGGGCAGGTGGAGGGAAGAAAGAGTGAGGATTTCAGATGGGGGAAGAGAGGAAAGGTACAGAAGTAGAAAGTAACATGGCATTTGGGCATGGGGGTGGGGAGGCCATGACAGGCACAGTCTTCCCGTGACTGAGAGGCAGCTCAGTTTCCTCCTCCAGGAGCCCAGCACTGCTTCCCACCCCCTGGCCTCCTCCACCTGCAGACCCCCCGCCTGAGCCAAGGCCTATCTTATCTGGATCACTGCCTAATCTCCCAACAGGTCCCTTTAATTCCAGTCTTAATTTCACCTAATCTTTCCTCCACAATGCGTCAGAGTTACCTTCTAGAATCCAATTTTGCTTAAATCTGATATCTGCTTAGACTTCTACAATGACTGCTCAGAGCATCCGAGAGATCATTCAGACTCTTGAGCTGGACACGCAGGCTTTGCCTTGCTGTCCTCATCTTTAGCCTCATCACCCACTCTTTCCTACATGTTTGCTTTGTTCCAGCCTTAAAAATACCCTCATTTTATGAAAGCTTTAGCATCCTTTATATCTGTCTTTTTATATGTGTTTCTTCTGTCCTCCTACCCCCTTATTTAATCAACCTAATTCCTAAACTCACGTCAAATGTTCCTTCCTCTTGGACACTTTCCCTGAGAGGTCTCCATCTAGAGACCCCCTTTGATGTCCCCACTCTGGGACTCTGTACTTATCCACTTTTCCATAACTGTTGTTTTATTCATGTCTCATAGACAGTGAGCTCCTTAAAGCTGAGACCATCCTTCTTGATAAATAAATGGCGAGCAATAGGATATATTGGAGCACATGAGGAAGCCATTTGGTGTAAAACTAATTGGGTCTGACCTTGTTTTTTGTTTTTTCCCCCCAAAAGTGGCCTCTAGCCTCTGTTCATCCATTGTATATCCTCTTTAAGAAATTAACATGTCCCAAAGACAAGAACAATGCCCTTAAGGGCATTGTTCTTGCATTACAAGAACAATGCAAATGTAACTTCCACCACATTGGCATTTCCTTAAGGGTAAGCATTTCTCCCTAGGCTAGGATTTGATTGCTGCACTCATCCTGTGATGACCCAACTCGAGACAACAGCCATGCCCATGGAGACAGCAGACCTGGTACCCACTGTGTCCCCACTGTCGTGGCTATTGTAAAAGGGACATTGCAATCATATGTGGTACATGCTCTTTGATGGTATATAACCACACTGTACACCCCACTTCTTTGGAGTGCTCCATTTCTTCATGAAAGGACTCTCCTGGGCTATATGGCCCTCAAAGCTTGGCTCATAATAAACTAACCCCAATTTTGATTTATAGATTGACTATGGATTATTTGCGTCAACATTCTATTTGTCCCTCCAGTATCTAAACACAATACCTGACACCTTTGGGGCACTCAGAATATGTTTGATGAGTGAATAAGTATGTGGGAGACTACACTGACTGGAACAGAAGGGGCTTTTCGTGGAGTCGTAGGAAATCCGCTCACATTCCTACCATAGTGGTTGAGGCTGTGGGCTTTGGACCAGTTTGTCTGGGCACCAATCCCAGTTATTCCACTTTTAACTGGGGAAACTGTGCAAAGTATTTACTCTCTGAGCCTTAGTTTCCTCATCTATAAAATGGGGCTACTGAGAACTCCTGTCTCATAGGGTTTGGTGAGATTTAAATGCAACAACTTATGTAAAGTGCTTAGAAGAGCTCCTGGCACATAGTAGGCACTAAAATGTTAGCTGTTATGTTATCATTATTGCTCTTATATCTGAGCAATACTCTGGTTTTGAAAAGATGCTTTCATAATATAGTTGATCCTCATTACTTGTGGATTCCATGTTTCCACACTTGCCCACTAGCTAAAATGTACCGACAGCCCCCAAATCAACACTCACAGGGCTTTCATGTCCATTTGTAGATATGCACAAAGTGGTGAAAAGTTTGAGTCCCACAGCGTGCACGTTCCCAGCTGAGGGGGAACAAGGTGACGCTCTGCCCTCTTGTTTACTGTAAACAAGTGTCCTTCTTGCAGTCTATTTAGTGCCTCATTTCTTATCTTTTTGTGCCTTGTGTTGGAGATCCCATGTGTAGTGCTGCAATGCTGCCTGGTGTTCCTCAGGGCAAGAGGCTGTGATGTGCCTTTACTGAGAAAGTACGTGTGTTTGACAAGCTTCTTTCAGACACGAGGTACAGTGCTGTTGGTGTGAGTTCAATGTTAATATATCAACAATATATATTAAATAAGGTGACTATAAAGAGAAATACACAGAAAACAAGGTTATGTATTGATCAGTTGAAGAAAATGTGACTAAGGCTTGCAGGAACCTAAGCCTGCATTTCTGGTAGGAGCAGTGGATCATATTCACCGATTCAGTGTTCACAGTGACTTTATAGAATGTCACACTGTGCATAACAAGAACTGATGGTATCTTATGTAATCCTCACATACTCCTTTATAGTAGGCAGAGTAGGGAACAGGGTCTCCACATTTTCCTATTAAAGTAAGGCTATTAAAGACCTTGTGAGCCAAGTAGAGAATTTAAAATGTCTTGTGCTTAGCATAAGAGCCATGAGTTTTTGAGCAAGGAATATCTATGATGAACTTATGTTTAAGGAACAATTACCTGACAAGAGAATGTAGTATTGAGAGGAAGAAGGAGAACTCAGCCGGAAAGGAGGACCAGCTGTTAAACTCTCCAAGTATTCCCATTGTTAGGTGAGGAGATTCAGAGCTAAGGTGCTGATGTGATAAAGGTAAAGTAGCAGCCAAAGGATGAAATAATGGATATGGTAACAATATATAGGGTATAAATTAGGCTGTGGTTCTCCAAGTGGGGTCCCTGGACCAGCAGCATCAGCATCACCTGGGAACTGGGTAGAAATGCAAATTCTCAGGTGCTGCTGCAGACCTGCTGAACTGGAAACTCTGGGGTGGGGCCTGGCAATCTGGGTTTCAACAAGGTCTCCAGATGCCTCCGGTGCCCATCAAGTTTAAGAGCCAATGAATTAGAAAAATGATTCCAACACGTCACCCTGCCCAGGTAAGCTGCAAGGCAGGGAGGTGGTATTTGTTTAGAGGATAAGATGCATTTTAAATTTTAGGAAAAAGTAGTTCAGCGTCTGTTTCATCGTAAGGATTCCAGAGATGTCATTTTAGCTCTCTGTCTGTGAAGCTCTTTTTTCTACAGTATGTTCTCCTTTAGAGGGCCCTTGGTAAGTTATTTACCACTTACCACATGTTCTGAGAGTCCCTTCTTTCTTGAAATCCCCTTTCAGACTTGAAAATGTACTTTATATTTGTGCACAATCTCCTTTATTTAAAATCTGGATGTCTCTTCCTATAGGATCATGTATTGCACGTGCAGCCTTACTGTAAATTTGGAATGCCATTGGTTTGTTCTAAAACCTTAGAGTGTTTTAGAATTTAGAACCTGATGGGGCCGGCCCCGTGGCTTAGCGGTTAAGTGCGTGAGCTCCGTTGCTGGTGGCCTGGGTTCGGATCCCGGGCGTGCACCGACACACCTCTTCTCCGGCCACGCTGAGGCCGCGTCCCACATACAGCAACTAGAAGGATGTGCAACTATGACATACAATTATCTACTGGGGCTTTGGGGGAAAAAATAAATAAATAAATAAAATTATAGAACCTGATGAATAGAGAATTTATATGCTTCTGTGTAGAACTCATATTTTTCAGATGTCTAGAGGTATCACAACTTGCCAGTAATGTGGCCTTAGATTTAGCAGAACTTGAAAATCTGAATATAGTAGAAAATGAATTACATATCTTATATTAACATTTACAAAATAAATGATCACCATGTTGACTTACCAATAGGCAATTTCTATATTCTAGGCTCTGAAAGTATCATGCTTACATAATAAACGTGACAAAGTTTCAAAGATGAGCCAATTAACTTTTCAGCAAAAGCTTTACTTGAGTGTATCTTGGCTTCCTTTTTGACAGTTTTAGCCTTAATGTTACCGTAATGTTTTCTTATTCTGGGAATCAGATACTCTTGTATTTGGTGAACCCTTTAATTTTTAATGGCCACCTGTATTTTGTGATATGCACGTGTTCAAACAATCTATAAGAACTAACCATTACCACCCACATACCAGGAATGGAAGAATTTTGGCTGATTTATTGTATATAATTTTTCAGCCAAAGCAGATGACAGACTCTACCACTTACAATGATTTAGGGGTTTGAAGCAGTATTTTGAAATACAAATAATCTCAAAATTGGTAATATATAAAGTATATTACTTACTGTGTTAACAAACCAAAATAGTTATATTTGTTATATTTCCTCTGTTTATAAGGATGCACCCATTATATAGATTCTGTACAAAATTGCAAAGATTACTTTTTTCCCTTTCAAAATTTATTTATTTTAGGTTTTTTATATCTTTTTTTTTTTTTTTTGAGGAAGACCAGCCCTGAGCTAACCTCCAACGCTAATCTTTCTCTTTTTTTTGGCTGAGGAAGACAGACCCTGGGCTAACATCTGTTCCGATCTTCCTCTACTTTATATGGGATGCTGCCACAACATGGCTTAACAAGTGGTGAGTCTGTGCAAGCCCAGGATCTGAACAGGTGAACCGTGGGCCGCCGCAGTGGAGCACGCGCACTTAATCGCTTGTGCCACTGGGCCAGCCCCTATTTTAATTTTTAATGGTAAAAGCCTTAGTGTTGGGTAAACTGCTGCACAATTACTGGAAATACTGAGAGTCTTTTTGAAAAGTGTAGAAGTCTAAAGATAATGCAAAGTACATTTCTCCAATGTCGAGTCCCTTGAGGATCTGATAGACCTCTGTCTAGCTGTACCCTGAAGAGATGGAAGATTAAACACCAGCACAGGACTCAAGGGAACAGGCTGCCAACTTGAGGGCTTCTCATGGACCCCAGAGTGCCTGGCAGACTCTTGGAGATTAAATCTGAGCTTTTTCCATGGGTGGGCCCTGAGAGGAGGATTTTGCTCAAATGACCAGAGAATAGACAACCTTTTTCTTGATAATAAGTAATACTTACCATGTAAATTTCTTTATAAATCTCTGAATAAAATAAAAAAATATAACCGGCATAGAAATCAACTCTTACCGACAAGCCCCACAGCCTTCTCTAGAGAGCTCAACAGAAAATGTTTCAGCTGACTGTGAATTGGTCTTCTCTGAAAGCCAACCAGGCCTTCACTGATAGCCCTGGATAAGGAAGGCCAGATACAATTTTTTAAGATGTTTAGCTGAATTCAGAACCAAAAATCCTAAAATCCTCTGTGAGAATGGATGGCCGGCCTTATTTCATAGGCTGGGCAGTTGAGGTTTCAGATGAGCTTAATTGCTCTGTTCCCCAGGGATGGAAAAGCTGGATTGTGACATTCATTCAGAGCTGAGATTTTGTAAGTAATGATAGGGTCATAGAGGGGAATAAAGATTTCAGCAAATTGGTTTTTTGTTCTCTACACTGGAAATAATTTAAGAAGCAGATAGTCTCTCACTCCAACTTCTCTTCCTTGTTCTCTATCTGTAATATCGCTGTAAAAATTCTATCTATAAAAATTTCAGTCTTTTTTCTTTGCAGTCTGTTTGTTATCATCTTTATGAATTCTTTGACTTCACCATCTTCTTGGCACCACAACGCTAGCCATTGAGATATTATTATAGATTCAGTTTTGCAATTTCATCCTCTTATCTCTATTTCCTCTGCCATTTCTTAGTTTTAGTTCTTATTGTATCTTATGCTTGAAAACATTTGAAGCTTACAGAGTATATCAGTTCCTTATTTTCTCAACTTTTTATTATCTAAGTGCCCTCAATTATCACTTTCTTTTAAAAAGAAGTGAAATACAGAACAGAAAAATACACTGTAATAAATTGACCACTTATAAAATTAAGTTCAACCTGAAATACCTCCCCCACTTAACAGGGACCATCTTTTATAATTCACCATGCTTTAGTTTGGGCAGGGTCAGTTTATCAATGATTTTCGGATGTTTTAAATCACATGAGATAAATACAGTGTAAGGTAAAATTGTTAACCTTGCAGAAGTTATAGAATTTCCTGATGGTTAGGAAAGTTGTTGGCAGAGAACCTGAATCATATGAAAAGTAGTTGCTTAATTAGCACCTGACAGAGTTTGTTAATTTAGTAAAGATGATGATAAGACATACATGTTGAAAAGATAACTTTGCATATCAGAGTATTGTCAGAGGACACTTGGAAAACTCATAATGTTCTCAAATACTACAAAAAATGACCATTTTTTCATAAAAGATGTCATACATGATGGCATGATATACTTCTGTCAGAAAATTGGCAATGAAGAAAATTAACACTTGAGTCATTTTAATTCTAACAATTTGTTCATGCTTACTATTAGGTTAAAAAAACTTTTTAGAAATAAAGTGATAAGTGATGTACTCGCTTAATTTTAAATTTTTTTTAGGAAAAAAGCTTTTTCTCATTTAAAAATAATATTTATTTGTATTTATTTTATGCTGAATTTATTCCTGGGCCCAAAGACTTTTTTTAAATAACTAACACCAATTATTTTCAAACTCTTTCAAAAAGATGAAGAGGAGAGATTACTTCTAAAGTCATCCTATGGGGTTAGGACTACTCTGATATCAAAGCCAAAAACACTAAGAGAAAAGAAAACTACAGGTCAGTATTTTTGATGAATATTGATACAAAAATCCTTAATAAAACAGTAACAAACCAAATTCAGCAGCATATTAAAAGGATTATACATCATTTTTAAGAGGGATTTATTCCTGGAATGCAAGGATGTTTAAATATATGAAAATGAATCAACGTGATAAGCCACATTAACAGAATGAAGGAAAAAAACACATGATCATCTCGATGGATGCAGAAAAAGCATTTGACAAAACTAAACATGCTTTAACGTTAAAAACACTAAAAAACTCTCAGAGGAAAAGGAAGCTACTTCAACATAATAAAAGCCAGATATAGAAATCCACAGAGAACATCATCTTCAAGGGTGAAAGACTGAAAGCTTTTCCTTTAAGATCAGGAACAAGGCAAGAATGCCCACTTTCACCACTTCTATTCAACGTGGTATGAGAAGTTCTAGCCAAAGCAATTAGGCAAGGAAAAGAAAGAAATAGCATCTAAATTGGAAAGGAAGAAGTAATATTATATTTGTTTACAAATAATATCTTATATGTTGAAACCCCTAAAAATTCCACAAAAAAATTGTTAGAATAAATTCTGCAGAGTAGTGGGACACAAAATCAACAAGCAAAAATTAGTTGTTCTTCTATACATTAATAATCAGTAATCTGAAAAAGAAATTTACAAACTTTACATTTTTATTTACAATAGCATCAAAGAGAGTAAAATACTTAAGAATCAACTTACTCAAAGAGGTAAAAATTTCAATGATGTTTTTTGAAAAAATACAGAAATCTATCCTAAAATTCATATGGACTCTCAAAGGACCCTGAATAGCCAAAACAATCTAGAAAAAGAAGAACAAAGTTAGAGAACTCACACTTCCTGGTTTCAAAACTTACCACAAAGTAATCAAAACAGTGTGGTACTGGTATAAATACACACAATATACTAATGAAATAGTATAGAGAGCCCTGAAATAAACCTTTGCATATATGGTCAAATGATTTTTGACAAGGGTGCAAAGACCATTCATTGGAGAAACGATAAGTTTTTCAACAAATGGTGCTAGGGAAAGTGGACACCCACATGCAAAAGAATGAGGTCGGACCCTTACCTCACACCATATACAAAAATTAACTCAAAATGGATCAAAGATATAAATGTTAGAGTTGAAGATATAAAATCCTTAGACGAAAACACAGGGTAAATCTGCGTGTCATTGAGTCCAAATGCTATTGCCAACAATGATTTCTTTAATATGACACCAAAGACATAAGCAACAACAAAAAAAATAACAAATTGGACTTCATCAAAATGCAAAAGTTTTCTGTATCACAAGAGACTATCAACAGAGTAAAAAGGTACCCAACAGAATGGTTGAAAATATTTGCAAATCACATATCTGATAAGGGATTAATATCTAGAATATATGAAGAACTCCTACAACTCAATAATAAAAAAGCAACCCAATTTAAAAATGCACAAAGGACTTGAAAAGTCATTTCTCCAAAGAAGATATAAAATGGCCAGTAAACACAGGAAAAGATGCTCGACATCACTAAGTATCAGGAAAATGCAAAATAAAACCACAATGAGATACCTCTTCACACCCATTAGGATAGTTACTATCACAAAATCAGAAAATAACAAGTGTTGGCAAGGATGTTGAGAAATTGGAACCCCTGTGCTCTGACGGTGAGAATATAAAACTGTGGAAAACAATATGGCAGTTCCTTCAAAAATTAAAAATAGAGTTACCATATGATCTAGCAATTCCGCTTATGGGTTCTGAAATAATAGAAAATATATTTATCGGTGTCTGCCTCCAGTTCCTGGCACAGAGCTCCTAAAACTTTTGTAATTTCCTAAATGATAAGAACACTAGGAGCATCTCTTGTTGTAATATTTCTCTTTGACCCCATCCTTGACACAGAGCTCCTAAAACCCTTATAATTTCCTAAGTGATAAGAACCCTAGCAGAATCTTTTGTTCTATTGAGGCAACTCTGGGTGGGCTCTTGGATGGCTCCTGGATGGGGGCTGGTCACCAGAAAGACCAAGCCCTGATTAAATGGTTGAAATTTTTAGCCTTACCCCTTATCTGCCAGAGAGGGGAGAGGGGCTAGAAATTGAGTTAGTAATTGATCATGCCTTTGTGAGGGAGCCTTCATAAAAATCCCAATAGAAGGAAGTTCACAGAGCTTCCAGGTTGGCCATGACAAGGAGTGCTTGGAGAGTGGTGAAACTGGAGATGGCATGAAAGCTCTGTGCCCCTTCTCACATACCTTTCCCTATGCACCACTTCCATCAGGCTGTTCTTGAGTCATATCCTTTTATAAATAACTGGTGATCTAGTAAATGTTTCTCTGAGTTTTGTGAGCCACTCTATCAGATTAATCAAACCTAAGGAGGAGGTTGTGGGAACCTCTGGTTTATAGCCAGTCAGACAGAAGTACAGGTAACAGCCTGGGCTTGTAACTGGCACTTGAAGTTGAGGTGAGGTTGGGTGGGTGTGCAGTCTTATAGGACTGAGCCCTCAACCTGTGGAATCTGATGTATCTCTGGGTTGACAGCATCAAATTGAGTTGAATTATCTGACGACCAGCTGGCATTCCAAGAATTGCTTGTTGGAGGTGTGGGGAACACTACCACATGTGAAAAAATGAATCTCAGAACAAAATTTATGGGTGTACACCCAAAAGAGCTGAACGCAGAGGTATAAAGACACACATGTACACCCGTGTTCTTAACAGCATTATTCAAAATAGCCAGAAGCTGGAAGCAAGCTAGGTGTCCATCAATGGATGAATTGACAAAAAAAATGTGGTGTATACACACAGTGGAATACAATTCACCTTTTAAAAGAAAGGAATTTTGACACAATCTATGACATGGGTGAACCTTGAGGATTTTATGGTAAGTGAAATAAAGCCAGCCACAAAAGGAAAAATACTGTATGATTCCACTCATATAAGGCACTTAGAGTAGTCAAATTCATAGGAATAGAAAGGAGAATGGTGGTTCCCAGGGGCAAGAGGGAGGGATAACAGGGAGTTGTTGCTTAATGAACACAAAGTTTCAGTGCAAGGTGAAAATAGTTCTGTGGATGGTTGGAGGTTATGGCTACACAATAATGTGAATGTACTGAATGTCACTGAACTGTACACTTAAAAATGGTTAAAATGGTCAATTTTATGCATATTTTATGACCATTAAAATAATTATTTTCAACAAATGAACAAACACTAGCTACATGCAATAGCATGGATGACTATCACAACCATGATGCTGCATAAAAGAAATTATATTCAAAAGGCTATATATTTTATAGCTCCATTTATATAAAATCCAAAAAAGAAACAAAACTGAGGTCTGGCTTCCAGTAATGGTGGAGTAGCTTGTTGAACTAACACTCTCACAGATAACAATGATAAAATCTGCATAAAATATTATGTATATTTATATAGATTCATGTATCTATATGTAATACACATATAATAAATATTTATACGTGTGTATGTATAAATCTCTTCCAAAAGCAAGCAGAACTGAGAGGGAGTCTTCCCTTAAATGATGGGAATTGCACCAGGAGATATTTGCAAGCTTGAGTCTTTTGCCTCAAAGCATTCCAAAATCTTTACATGGTCCAGACAGGGGAAAAAGTACAGTCTTACTTGTAATGTTAGAGGATGTATTTTGGGGCTGGTAGAGCAGCTGGAAAGTTAGGGGATATATTCTGGAAGGGAGGGAGCCACAAAGAGGAAAATCTCAAAATATGTATGTAAGTCTCCCCCCCACACACACAAAACAAACTGTTAGATCTTTGAACAACACACATGCAAGGTAGGTCCCAGAGGGCCTAGTGTAAAAACAGCAGTTGGAAGATGAAAGAGCTGAATGAGGATTTCAGCTATGCCCACTGTAAAGGAGATAGGATTGGAGTTTCAGTCCAGCCAAGTTAACTCCCTGCTAGAAAAATAACAACACTCTTCAAAGGGATACAATAGAATCCAGAGTCTCTATAACTATCATTCATGGTTTCCAGTACACAATTTTAAAAAGTATGAGATTTGAAGAAATAGGAAAATGTAATCCATATACGACCAAATGCAGGCAGTAGAAACTATCCCCAAGGTGTTGCAATTAGCAGACAAGGATAAGAAAGCAGCTATTATAAAGATGATCATGGTGGTAAAGAAAAATATCCTCATAATGAATGAACAGATGTGGAAATGTGGCAGAGAAATGGAAATTACAAAAAAGAACCAAATAGGAAGATGAAATAAAAAAATACTTTTGAGTTTACCTGTAGATTAGAAACAGTAGAAGAAACATGAAGACAGAGCAATAGAAATTATCCAGTCTGAAGAAAAGAATGTAAATATTTTGAAGAAAAATGAAGAGAGCCTTATGACCTGTAAGAAGATTGAGTCCCCAGGAGAGAGGGGAGAGACAGAAAAATTAAATGAGGCAGAAAGGCAAAACAATAAGTGAGAGCATAAAACTTCCAAAATTTGGTGGAAAATCTAAAATTTTAGATCAAAGAATGTCAGCAAACCCACAAAATAAAATACAAAATAAAACCATACCTAGGCCCTTGATAGTTAAGCTACTATGATCCAAAGATAAGAAGAAAATCTTGGAAGCAGTCAGGGAAATACATATATACAGGGGAAGACTACATACAAGGAGAAATAATGTGAATGATGGATGATATATTATCAAAAACAAGAGAGACAAATCAACAACAAAATTACATCTTTCAAGTGCAGAAAGAGAACCCAATGTCAACCCTGGATTCTATATTTAGCAGAACTCACTTTCACAAAGGAGGGAGAAGCCACAATAAGATACCGCACACCTATTAGATGGCCAAAATAAAAAATAAAATTGCAAATACCAAGTGCTGGTGAGGACTAGGAGCAATTAGAACTGGGAATGCAACATGATAGCTGCATTCGGAAAAAAGTTTAGCAGGTTCTTATAAAGTTAAACATACACTTATTATATGACTCAAATATCCCACTCCTAGGTATTTACTGAAGCAAATTGAAAACTAATGTTTAAACAAAAATCTTCGTGTGAATCTTCATAGCCATTTTATTCATAATTACCAAAAGCTGGAAATAAACTAAATGTCCTTCATCAGGTGAATGGAGAAAGAAACTGTGGTGCATCGGTGCATTAGAATACTACTTGGCAATAAAAACGATAAACTCTTGATTCACACAATAACATGGATGAATCTTGGATGCATTTCTCTAAGGGAAGGAAGCCAGATTCAAAAGGCTGGATAGTATATGATTTAATTTATATGACTTTCTAGAAAAGGCAGAATTACAAGGATGGAAAATGATCACTGGTTGCCAAGGGATGGAGTGGGGGAAGGGGTTGACTACAAAGCGACAGCATGAGAGAATTTCTGAGGGTGAAAAAAACAGCCTGTGTGGTACTTTGGAGGTGGATACATGACCATAAAGTTGTCAAAACTCATAGAACTGTATACCACAAAGAATGAATTTTACTCTGCAAATTTTAAAAATCAGTCAGGCTGCTGGGGAACTCGGATGGAATGCAGTGACAAATGAATCTCACTGTATTACAAGCATGTGACATAACCACACAGAAGAGGTGGGGATGAAAGGTCCTGACCTAAGTAACTTTGGAAGACAGTGCTTTGATGGGATACTGTAAAACTAATGTACTGTACACAAACACTGTACTCTAGGTGGTAGATTTGTTTTTCATAAGGGTATGGATTAGCAATTCTGAAACTAGTTGACACATTAGTAAATACTTTGTAGATAACTGGAGTTAAGTTTCTCACTGTTGGTGAAAGAAGTTACAAGTAAACAAAAGGAGAATGCTAGAATAAACTCTGTGGTGCTGGATTGGAGTTGGAAATATCAGTATTAATCCATGTCTCTTTTAATATATCTATCCAGATAGATAGATAGATTGATAGATTGATATATCAATAGGTAGATGTGTATACCTGAGTTTGTATTCATACATACATTTCCAAGCTCTGATGAGAGGTTCTAGAAGCAGTGACACCCTAGTATCAATGAGCACACCTAGCTCCCAGATCTTGGTTTCTAAATATCATTCTCCAACAAAAAGAACCAGGTTTTCTTGGAGAAGTGGCTAATTCTAGGGATGGAGATGGAAAATACAAGATGAGCCTGGAGCATCTTGGAGCCTGGAGCCAGAGAGTAGGAAAGTGCTTTAAAAAAAGCCACAGAAAATGATGAGACATGTCAAAAGGAATCAATCTGAAAGACTTCCCAATGGCTCAAGTTGGAAAACTGTGAGCAATAAAATAAATAATGGTAGCATTTGATTATTACCCAGAGAATAAAATAAATATCCATGAGTCTATGTTGATATATAAAAGATTAAATAAGAAAGGAAGGAAAGGAAGAAAGAAAGAAAAAACGGGGGTAAAAAAAGAATGAGAGAAAGAAAGGAAGAAGGAAGGAGGAGGGGAGTCTTCCTCACAGAATTTCAAATAATAAATGTGGCTGGATAGCATGAAATAGAAAATTAGCACTAGAACACCACTAATAATTACTGTGGGAAAGACTGACTGATGAATGCAAAACCTGTGGGTGAAACTTAAAGAAGAAACAGTACATTTGCAAATCCTCAAAACATTTCCCTCCCAATACTGAACATTTTTCTCTTAATTTCTTTAAAAGACCTATGACTAAGCAAAAATTATAACACTGTATTGTGGGATTTATAACATGGGTAGACGTAAAATTTATGACAACAATAGCACAAAGGACAGACAGAGGTAAATGGAACCGTTCTGTAGCAAGGCTTCCATATTTTACATTGATTAAACTGGTGCACTATTAAGTCTAGGTAGGTTGTTATATGTTAAAGATATATATTGTAGTCTGGACCAACCACTAAAAAATGCAAAGGTGTGTCACTTAAATGCTAATAAAGGAATTAAACAGCATACAAAAAGCATTTATACAAGAATGTTTGCAGGAGATGACCTGCATGTCCCCAGGAGGAAGATGAGCAGACTTCGGGACATCCACAGAGCAGAACGCCCTCAGCCGTGCCGAGGAGCAAACACTGACACACACATGCTGGGCGAGTCTCATCAACCTCGTGCTGAGGGAGGCAAGCTGGACAGAAAACAATACACGTGGGATGATTTCAGCCAAGATGAACCTATGGTGAAAAAACCCAAACAGTGGTTGCCTCAGGGGAAGGATAAAATTGCCTGGGAAGGAACAGGAAGGAGTTTTCTGGCAGTGATGGAAATATTCTATTCTTCAAGAGGTGAAGGTTATATGGGCATGTTTATTTGCCAAAATTGTACGATTGAGATTTGTGACTTTCAGTGTGGGTACATCTTACCCCCACACACACACAAATTACTAAAAGAATAATAAAATGAGGTGGGAATGGGATGGAGTGTAGATCAAACAAAAATGGCAGATGATTAGTAGTTGTTGAAGCTGGGTGACGGGCCTACTATGCTAATTTGTTTATTTTGTATATTGTTTAAATTGTTCTGTAGTAAAACACTACAGATGCGACAAATGCGATATACAGTGTTCGCTGGTAAGATATTTGTTATCTTTGGGGAGGAAGAAGGGGGAAAGGGATTGTCGGGGCCTGAGTGAAGCTGATGTTAGTTCTTGGTCACACAAGTGTGTTCACTTTGTAATAATTCTTTGAGGTGTACATGGATGACTTCTGCATATATTTTTGTATGCATGTTATACATCCATAAACATTTTAAATCCTGCATATTTGCACAAAGATCCTAACTCAACAACTCAGACTAACAATAGTGTTTTGCTTTAACGTGGAACACATTCACACATGACATGATCAGACGGATTTTCATACTCCCAAGTATCTATTAATGCCCTCACCCTGTGTGGCCCCCTGGGTCTTTCCATTTTTGCTTCAATTTGGTAAGTGGCATGGCTTTGAGATTTTATGATGCAATCTTTCTCCAGCAAGGTCCACCCCCACAATGATGCTCACCAAGCCCTCAACACCTAGCACAGTGCCATGTTCACAGCATGCACTCAAGACCTGTGGGACTAGGTTGAATGAGGAACAAAACGAGGAGCACATGATGTTCGTAACTTATGTCTAAGTGCCATATCATGACATAGGAAGTTGGTAGGGTTTTTTGATGGATTTGCTATGCTTTCTAATTTTTCTTATTTAAAACAATGGGAAATAGGGTCTCAGAGTTCTTTCTCAGAGAAAGTCTGACATTTCAGGCACAGATTACTGACAATTATTAGTGGCATATGACTTTTCCACCTCATCTTAGTTTTAAGTTTTTAATTCCTTACCTTGGAAATGACCTAACTTTGCTTCTTCCAAATCTTGTAGTAATACTGATGCTCCAGAAAGTTGGCCCAAGGATATTCTGCTATTGTGTGTCCTCTCTGCAAAGAAGTGGAGCTGCACATCCACCAGTCTAGAAGCGTGTGGTGCTGTAGTATTTGGAGTCAATCAGAGAAGCTACATGGACAAATGACTTCAGAGAATTATCACCATAACCCCCCACAGCAACAAATTATTTGGCTTATTTTGTGATCCTGAGGGTATATATGAAAAGAGATATTAAAACTGGTTCCCAAGGAGCCAGCCCTATAGTAGAGCAGAAATTGCATATTACCTTCCTACACAAACTTGCCTAACATTGTGGGAAGGACCAACGGGAAGTTTCAGTGCTGTTGCCTGTGTTAATGAGGCCAAGAGGTCCACACTGGGATAAGGAAGTCCAGTGAACAAGCCTGTGTGCAGCGTCAGAGAAGGGTGTGCGTGTCGTCCCCTGAAGGGGCTTAGGGGTCACTTACCAGTGCACCTAAGTTTCCCATCTGTATATGCAGGAATTGGGGCTGTCCACTGTGATGTTTTCTCCTTTTTATGACATGGCTCAGGGCAGTCCTTCTAAGACGCCTGACCAAGGTATGGGCCCTTCAGGCGGGCGGGGTCCAAAGGGAGGATCTCTGCAGCGACCCTGACCACGGGGTCCAAAGGGAGGATCATGGCAGCCTGGAGGGATGCAGGGGATAGTAGGACATGTGGCCTTGAAAAGGCAAATTCCAGGATCCCAGGCACCCGGTATTTCCATTTTAGATATTGAATTTACATTTCAAATACTGGCCAGGGAGCTTCCACCAGGGCTGCAAGCATCCTCAGCAACAGCCAGGCTGGTAAGCCCCACCCCTACCTGAGTACCTGCCTCAAGGGATGCAGCCCAGCCACACTGCGCATACTCGGGGGGGGTGGACAGGGCATGGTGAGTGGGCGTGGTATAGAGAAGAGGTGGGGTAGAGGGTTGGGTGGAGAAGCAGAGGGGTGGGGCCCATGGGGGGAGGAACAAGGCGGGATTTGGGGCCCTTAGTTTTGCATGCTGGGAGCTTTTGTCTCTTAACCACTCCAGGCCGGCAGCCTGCAGAGTATCAGGACTACAACTTCCAGGATGCTCTGGGCAGGGGATAGTGCCTAGCCCAGGGCAGAGGAACAGGGCGGTGTGAGCTTGGCCGAGGGCCAAACCGCCGTTGACTCAGGACTCTGGTCCTGCACCCACTTCACGTGGACTGAGTCCCAGAGGGATGTGACAGGAGGAGCGGGACCCAGGGAGTTAGGAGGATATGGCGGCTGCATGGGCAGCCGCTGGCCTGCAGTGTGCAACTGCTTTTGTCCAAAATTGAAGCCAGACTCATGCCTCTTCCCCTCCACCTCCCTCCGTTGCTTGATTCCTCCTCCCACCTGTGTGCCTGTGGGTCTTTCCATAGCCTCCTACCTAGTCCAGGTCCAGGTGCTTCTCTAAATTGCTTATGGGAACTGGTTTGACATCCCAGAAACTTTCCACTTGGCCTGCTGCCCTCTGTCTTCTCCAGCCAAAGTGCCATCCTTTCATCAGCCTCTGGGAGACATTTGTCCTTGTGGCCCCTCTTGCAAGCACAACTTAAGAGCTTTGCAGGGTTGTAACATTGGCTGTTCCTTGCCTTTTTCACAGATGTGGAAGTTGAGGCATCTATGAGGTTAATCACTGGTTTCCCCAGGATCCGCTAAGAGCAGAGGAGAACAACCCAATTCCCAGGCAAGTATCTAGTAGACCGTTTTCACCAACGCATTCCAGGGCAGTGGCCTCCAAAACAGCAACCTTAAGATGAGAATAGCTTAAGCATTTTGCCCTTTAGATTGATCACCTAATCTCAGCTCAGGCCTGAGCGGCCAGTCTCTCAGGGATACGGGTGATGACTCTGATCCCTCTGGAAGAGACCGGTGGTCCAGCTTTGGGAAAGGGATGTTCAAGGTAGACAGCACTTGGGCAGCATGTGAAACCCATCAGCTTTAACATCTCTGCTTTGGATTCTGGCAAGGTTTCAGGATAAACATGCCTAGGGATAGTCAGATGTACCATATTCTTTAAAAATTGATTAGAATAGTGAAAGGAACAGAGCATAAAATATCCTGCTTATTTGCAAAAGATGAAAAGCAAGCAAGACCTTCCTGTTAATTTTTTTCTGCTCATTCTCTTGGTTGTACTGTACGCTTGAATGCAGAAACAAAAAATTTGAATTGCCAAATTCTTTTTTCCTGAGATTGGTAAATTAACTTAAAAGTCTTATTGAAACCTGTGGAGGAATGGTTAGCAGCTTTCATGATTTATGTCCTCCCTAAAAATCTGGGCTTTGATCTACATGAAAAAAAGTTCTTGTTTATATTACACATCCCAATAGGTTACATTTCTGAATCCTGAATGTGGGATATTATCAAAACAACTGAAAAACCTGGTCATGGAAACTGGACCCTTTCACTTTGTCAAGAATTTGCCTCTTTATGAATTGACACATGAATTATTTAACATTTTTGTAAAGAACAGACGAGAAACTCTGTAGTGTCTCTGAATGTGGCAAGATAGGGAATTCTGGTTAAACCACATCCTCGGGTTCTTCTCTCATGTTCAATAGGCCTGGATGATAGTCCATGTGGTCAGGTGCAGCGCTGCTACCCCAGCCCCCAGGGTTCCACCCTACTCTGGCCTATGTCCTCTTCAGGTGTTCTGATGACACTTGTCCACAAGGGTTGGAAGGAGACATTGTAACATGAGGATATTCATCATCTTAAAACAAGGATTAATGTAGAGGAAAGTCTCGGGGTCTGTGTGTTCTGATGCACTGCTGTTGGGGTGTGGCTGCAGTGACCACTGTGCTCCCAGCAGTCCCCACAATGGCTGTCTCAGACGTTTGATCTCCTGGCGCAACCACAGCAGCTGTTGACAGAGCTGGGCACTCATCATGGTTCAGTGTCTTCCGTCAGATTTTGTGGCTCTGACCCTCCTCTGCTCACCCCCTTCCCATTCCTATCTGCTGCGTTGATTGCTTTGTAGTTGTTTCCTAGGAGCCACTGTGTGTAACTGGATTTCACAGTGTCTTTAGGGACTCACCCTCTCTACACGAGTCACTGTACAACAGTGACTTATCCTGGTGTAGTCCATGTTTGTCCTCTCCAGTGGAGCTGTGAAGAACCCTGCTTACTTCAACAGAGCTCCTCTCATTCTCATGCTGCTGGGGCTGTTATGAAGCTGGACATCTCGTCTTTGGTCTCATCAACATTATTGTTTTCATCGATTATTTTGAAGTCAGATATGACTTTGTTAATAATGTGGACACTGGCTGTCACTGGCACTTTTATGTATCTTCCACAACAGCTCTGTGTAGTAGGCCTGTGATCCCCATTTTATGGGGGGGAGGGACACACTGAGGTTCAGAAAGGTCAAATAGCTTCCTTCACTTCACATAGTTTCTTGATACATTTTGAATCTCCACCTGAAACTCCGCCTCCCTGGTGTGTGCACTTAGCTGGTTTTCCACTTTGTGCCTCCCCAAAGGCACACGCCCCATCCTGAGTCCATTGTCTGCTTGATGGCAGTCACCCTGCACAAACAGGCCCTGGGCGGGGAGTGGACTAGTGGGGCGTGGTCTTCTGGCTTACCCTGGGCATTTTCTAGGTTTATTGTGAGAGCTGGACCAGTGGAAGATACTGACCGTCACTCACCTGGAAGGTTTGTTATGGAGAAATACTCCACTGACTTTTTGCAGGTGTCGTGTCTTCTTTGTCTTCCTTGCTCCTCTGGGCTTTCTCCTACAGTCCGTGCTGTGCAGTAACATACAATACAGAGACTCGTGAACATAATACTGTTGTCCTGCACCAAACGGTCACATCACTCATTTTTCTAATTATGAAAGGAATACATACTGCAAAAAAAGTCAAATTACACAGATCTATATAAAGTGAAACCCTCCCCTTTCATCCTCTTCCCTGAAAACTCACTCTCCCACTCAGAGGGAACTGTTGTTAACAGGGTGGGGTTTATGCATCTGGACATTTCCTGTGAATTTATAAATACACATCAAGCGTTTTTAACATAAATTACATAACTACATCATTTTGCAATTTGCTGTTTCCCAAACCATATATCATAGAGGTTTCTCCTTATCAGTGCACATCATTCTAACTTACCATTTTAGATGTTTTAGAGGTATTCCAAAGAACAGGAATACCATAATCTGTTTACTTCTTCTTTGATAGAAATGCGATTACATTGAGTTTCACTATTATACATAATGCTGCAGTAAGATCCTTGTATGGAATTTATTACACTGCTATTCAACTGCTCCGTTTGCTTTGTTTCCTTTTAGTCAGAGACTATGATATATTTTTAACATTTTTATGGGAATTGTTTTATAGGGAAATTAATTTTATCACTGAATAAAGACATTTATGGGGAAACTGAACATCAAGGTCACCCATCTCAGTATTCTGGAGAAAAATCATGAAACTTAGAAGGCATTATGCTTGCTCCATCACATTCTAACAAGTCATGTTAACACTTTAAAGTTGAATGTTTGAATAGCCTCTACTCTCTCTGTTCAGAAGAAGGATGACTTTTTCTTGTCTTGAAAACTTCTGACTCTCAGTTGGGCTTCAGAGAGGATAGGATATTGGTGTTGTATCTGTTTCTCTTCAGCTGTAGGCCACATCTTCTGAAGATCATAGAATTGAACATGGTCCAATCGATATATATATGATTTGGGTCAAAAACTTTAAGTAATAAACCCAAGGTAGGAATCTATAACTTTGGTTATTTTATTTATTTATTTTTTTGTGAGGAAAATCAGCCCTGAGCTAACATCTGTGCTAATCATCCTCTTTTTGCTAAGGAAGACTGGCTCTGAGCTAACATCTATTGCCAATCCTCCTCCTTGTTTTTCCCCAAAGCCCCAGTAGATAGTTGTATGTCATAGTTGCACATTCTTCTAGTTGCTGTATGTGGGATGCGGCCTCAGCATGGCTGGAGAAGCGGTGCGTCGGTGAGCGCCTGGGATCCGAACCCGGGCCACCAGTAGTGGAGCGCATGTACTTAACCTCTAGGCCACAGGGCCGGCCCTATAACTTTGGTTCTTAATAAAGAATTTCCTTTGATATCCTTAAGTCTCTGTGATTACTAGTAAAAACTCACCTATGGGTGAAGAATGTGGTACTGCTGGCAATATCTGGCTTGAACGTCCATAGTTAAGGCTGCCACACCTGTAGGTAGATTAGACTTGACCTCTCAATGACCTCTGCCTTTGGTCTTTGACCTGGGAAAACTAAGAATTTTAAAAAGCTGCTGTCATTAACACTCAATGCTAGAAATGCCCATTAAAGTGTGAGTTTGATTTGGTAAGCCAAAGGGAGTATAAGCAGAACAAAGTCTTTAATATCTATAAAATTTCAAAAAATTCTAATTTTTAAAAAAATAACTCTATTTTTGCCACAGTGCAAACTGTGTATATATGAATGAAATATCCCTCTATCCATTTCTTAACTTGTTTCCATTGATTTGATGGATTTATCCTCTAATCTGGATTCCAAATGTGAAAGAACATCTTGGTCCTTCAAAGAAAAGAAGCCATTGAAATTTGATTTTCTTTTAGCTCGGCATCCTACAGGTTTGAGGAATAAATTATCATGTAATTATACAAAGATTTTGAAATCTAATTGTTAATTAGAGGGGTGTAAGGGATGATTGAATGGTGGTTCATCCCTATGGTCTGGGGTATTCTACACATGGACGTGTAAACATGATTCAGGAAGCTGCTTCAGCCCCATGACATCCCTGACAACCAGAGTTCAGGGAGGATCTAGGCACATGGCCATCTGCCTCGATCTCCTGGGTTACATGTAGAGCCAGCTGTCTTAAGAGTGGTTTCAAAACAGCTAACTTCTATCTATTTCTCCCCTTCCTTCTCTCCAGCTTATCTCAAACAGTCTTGATTATCATATTTTAAAGATCAGTTATAGTTATTTACATGAGTTTCTTGTTCATTATTGCAGAGTAATAATCAGGCATACCATTAAATATCATTTAATTGACCTAATTAAATTTGTTGTACCTTATAATTGATTAGAACACTAAGTTTAGTTCAGAGTTTGATAGTCACCAAGTCTGTTAATCTCCTTCAACTTCCATGTGCCTCACTCCTCTTAGACGTGTATCTTTGACCCATCACAAGATTTTAATGAATCAAATCATCATAAATTAAGATAATGTACTGTCTTTTGGACGATAGGGAGGCATATGGGTCCATTTTGGAAATATGCCCAACTGTCTTTGCACCCCATGGGAAGTTTCTGGTCACTAGGTCTCCAGGTGACTTGCACAAGCCCTAGGTCTGTAATAGCTTGGTGCCTCTCCTTCTACTTGGGGTAGAAATAAAAGAGGTCAGAGAGATTTATTAAAGTTTTGGTTGCATGAAGTCTTCTATGAAGACCATCCATGCATATTGTTCTGGATAGCTCTCTGTTCCTGACTACTAGTTACCTTAAGGGCTTCTCAGGAACTGTGAAAGGTCTGATATTTTACCTTACCTGCAAGCTAATAAGTTAGCCTACCAGGGTCTTATAGATGCTGGCAAAAGACACGAAACCCATGGGTCAGAGACAAAGGACTTAATGACACAGCAATAACAGTGGCCAGAGTATCAGCATTTGCACCGGTTCACTAAATCCCACTTCCTACAGGGTCATACACAGTGGGCCAGGTGACATGTAGAGGGTTACAAGATTCAGAGCTTAAGGAACTCAAATCTTTGATAATGAGCAGGAAGTCTGCTGACCTTTGCCCTGGGGAGGGGTGATATTTTTATTATACTGGGCAGTAAGCAAGCCTGTCCTTTGCTCCAGAGGAGGCCACTATATCTGTCTTCCAGGGCTAACAGCTCTACACACATCCTTGAAAAGATAACCTGGTTTTACCGGCTTTCAAAGATAAGCTTGAATGAGACTCGATCATCATTCAGTTCTTCTGTTTCCTTTATTGAGATTGTGCAAATATGCTCTTTTCTCTGTAAAGTTCACTAACTTTATTCATACATAAGAGATGCTTTTGGTTTTATTTATTAAGTTGACATTTTCTTATTAGAGCAAATGATGAAACTATTATGGGTTGGATCTGAAAGTATGCTTTTTCAGGAAAAATGTGAAAGAAGATCAGTGCTCACAGAACTCTGCCACAAGGAGCTGATAGAAACTTAAATGACTTTAGTTTGAATACTATTTTGTACAACTTTCTTCCATCTTACTTCATCCTCTCTGCTTCATGTAACTCTCATATGGGAATGGGGTAGTTTCAGGGATTCACTGAACTCATTTACAATATTCAAATGGTTTTGTATGTTGTGTTTTTTTATTGAGGTAAAGTTGACATACAACATTATATTAGTTTCAGCGGTACAACATAATGATTCAACGTTTGTATATACGTTGAAATGATCACCACAATAAGTCCAGTTAACGTCCATCCCCATACATAGTTACAAATTTTTTTCTCTTGTGATGACGACATGGCGTGTTTCAAGGTGCAGAAGAATCAACAATGATGTCATACTTTTCCATATACAACTTGATGAATTTGGACATAAGTATACACCCTTGAGACTGTCACCACCATCACCACCACAAACATATCCATCACCTCCCAAAGTTTTCTCTCAGCTCTTTTATTACTGTTATTCTTTGGTAAGATCTCTTCATATCTACTCTATTAGCAAATGTGACATATGCAATACAGTCCTGTTAGCTGTAGGCATTATGCCGTATCCTATATCTCCAGACCTTATTTATCTTGATAACTGAAACTTTGTGTCCTTTGACCATCTGCTCCCCATTTCTCCATCCCCCCAGCCCTTGGCAACCACCATTCTAACCTATGCTTGTATGAGTTTGACTATTTTAGATTCCACATATAACTGAGTATTTGTCTTTCTCTATCTGCCTTATTTCACTTAGCATAATGTTTTCTAGGTCCATCCATGTTGTCAAAAATGGCAAGAATTCCTTCTTTTTTCAAGGTTGACTAATATTCCATTTCTTTATCCTTTCATCCAGCAGTGACATTTAGGTTACTTCCATATCTTGGCTCTTGTGAATTAGCTGCAATGAACATTAGAGTGCAGGTGTCTCTTTGAGATCCTGATTTCAATTCCTGTGGGTATATAACAGAAGTGGGATTCCTGGATCATATGCTAGTTTCCATTTTAGAAGGAACCTCCATACAGTTTTCCATAATGGCTGTACTAGTTTACATTCCCACAAGCGTTCCTTTTCTCCACATCTTCACCAACATTTGTCATCGTTAGTTTTTTTGATAATTGCCATCTTAACAGGTGTGAAGTGATAGATCATTGTGGTTTTGATTTGCATTCGCTGATGATTAGTGATGCCAAACAACTTTTCATACACCTGTTGGCCACTAGTATGTCTTCATTGGAAAAAGTCTACTCTGGTCCCTTGCTCATTTTTTAAATTTATTTGTCTTTTTGTTATTGAGCCAACACAAAAAAAGAGAACAAAATTTCCAGGCATTATGGGTGCTTCCCAGTTGATGCAGATGGTTTTGTCTTTACAGTGGTACCAAAAGATCATGTTTCGTACTTTTTCTTCAGTTTGTTGTAAGACCAGCAGTAACTACTGCATGGCAGATAATCAGGATCTTCTGGGCTTGGAGGTTTACAGTATAAATGAGTGGTAAGGAATTTTTTATTATTCCAAGGAAATTATTGAGATCATAGTCCATGGAATCCAGGATTGATAGGGGTAGGAGGAAATTAAGGTGAGGATTGGTGATCTGGCATTACTTCTTATCTTGAGGCACAGGTATCCACTGTATGAGTGTTTGAATAAAAATATTAGAGATCAGGAATTTGTGGTAGGTGAATATGTTTTCTGAATTATTTACTTTTGAACATCACCATTTGGATTATGTGAACATCTGGGATATGGGAGTAATTCGCTAACAGGGGGTGGTTGATAATGTCACTATTGATTTAACTTCTATGAACACCAAGTTGTCAATGGATTAAGCAAATGAGTAGTCAGAAAACACAGAAATGGTAGGATTTGGGCTTTAGTAAAGGACTGGGGACCGACTGTCCTGAGAGGGAGTGCCAGGGCTTGTGCGGTTGAGAGTGACAAGGACAAGAAGAGAATAGAATCACACTCAAAGAAGGAAGGGGTGTTAACATGATGGAGGGGGAGAAATGATCTGGAGTAGCCTTGAGTTTTGACTTTGAGCTTTCTGTTCTTGATGCAAATCTGCCTGATGACATCCCAGGACACAGGTCAGATCTATTCCCAGAGGATAGAGGTAGGGTGGAAGTACAAAACAGCCAGGATAATTATCCTAAAAAGGCAGGCTTCCTTTATCATTTGACCCAATTTTATGATTTATTTTTGTAGGATAAGAGGAAAAGAAGGATGATAATGACATCTTCACAGAGGAAGGAGCGTGACTGTGGGAACCAGTCCAAACCAAAGCCTGGTTTAAGCATCTCCATCCCTTTGAGGATGTCCAGTGACATATTCAGGAGTCCGGTTACTAGAATCCCATCCCATCCTGGCAATGACGGGTCTCTGGGAGGACACCTTGGACCAGCCCCACCAGGTCTGCTGGCCCAAGAGACCACAAGGACTCCAGACCTGCAGCAGTGCAGGACAACTGGTAAGTCCTTTCAATCTTGCCAAAGCATTGCAAAAACTGGCACTTAGTCACACATGTGAATCCCTGCCAGGTGTGCTCGCAGGTGGTCTGCACTCCAGGTCCCATGCCCACTCCTGCCAGTCTTCAGATTTGGCAGAGATGATTCCAGGAGCTGATCTGGGCATTCCACATCTCCACTGCCAACAATTTCTGGTGACTGAAGAAGGTATCATGAAGGAGGAAAGGGCAGTGAAGAGCACAGGAGAGAGACTGGTGATAGCACTGATGGTGGACAGACTTGCTAGCGAGGCAGAGAAAGTGAGGGGTCAAGAAGGCCGACTTGACAGCAGATGAAATGGAGCAGGCACCTCAGTGAGGTCTCTTGGCAGAGTCCCTAATGTTTCCTTGCTTTGAGCTCTTGAAACTTTGAAATATATCAATACTTTTCTTTTATTAAACTCTGCTGCGTGACATAGAAAATATAGACAGAGATTTCTTTCTGAGGTGAGAGGTTGAGTTTCAGATGAGGAGAGAAAGATCTTCCTTTTTCATGCTGTTCTCTCATTATCCTTTACTATGTGCATTATTTATTTGTACTTTAAAGTCAGCAACAAGTTATCAACATCACAGGATGATTCAATTTTTCCCCTCACTGTCACAGTAAAACCTACTTAAAGTACTTTTTTCTTTTTGTGTAATATTCCAATAGATTCCAAAATACTATTTCAAAATGACTTTGATGTCTATGTTCTCAAATTAGATATTTTCTTCTAGGACTCCATTTTTCTGTTCTTTGTTGCGTGCTAATTCAGAGTTGCATCTAAGGAAATACAGATTTCCCTCAGTTTTTTAGATCCATATGTGTTGGAAATTTGATTCATGAAGATAGACATGGCAGTTGGGGGATCATACTATTATCAAAAGAGGCCTTGTCAGCATCAGTAATCTGACAAGAACCCACTGCTTGCTGGGATTTAATTGTCTATTTGAAGGACCAAGCTTTCACTGTTGGCACTTCTCTTTCTCTTTGGAGGGAAAGCATGGCCTTCCCAGTCTTTCCATTACCAAACCGCTTTCCTGGGTGGCTGTGTTGTGTGAGGAAGGGCCTGGGATGCTGGGAACCAGGCTTCATCCTCAGCTTCTGGCTGTCCTGAGAAGACTTCCCTGGCAGAGTCCAGCCTGTGTGTCTGGGTGACACTTGCAGCCATCAGAAAGGAGGGGATAACTCACAAGTGCCAAGAGATTCATCTGGCCCTTGTCTTACAGGGTGTTCCCGAGGGATGAGGTTCAAAATGCCACTTGGTAACACTTTGAAAGCTCCTAGTCATGGGGTGGGTTCTCAGAGTGAGCTCAGAGCAGTGTATGGGTTCTCAGAGTGAGCTCAGAGCAGTGTATGTTCACCACCAGATGGGAAGCATTTCAGTATTTTAATTGGTAAGTCTGTGTTCATGCACGTCCATGGATCATCAGTTCCGTGGCATTCCCTGCAGGAGCACCCCACACCCCTGTCATGCCTCATCTTTCAAAGCTCCAAACAGGGTTCACACTCCAGCAGGTGATTGTAATGTAACCACAGCACAAGACTGGGGAAAAACACACAACCACTCAGAGGCGACACACTTTAAGGTTTCGGGTCAAATTGCCCCATTTGAATGAGTTGGTAACACCAACACTGAGCGTGTAAACTGGAGGATTGTCCAAGACCATGTACCTCAGAATGACACAGGCTCAGAAGTCACCTTGGACAGCAAGGGACTGCGTGAGGTCACTCACTGGCCAGGATTATGGTCTTATCCTTGCAAAGTAGAGCTCACCCGGGATCCAACAGGCCAAGCCAGGGAGGAGGCTGGGGGCCTTCTAGGGAATTTCTGCCCTAAAGGGAATTGCATAAGGAAGGCAGGGGTGCTGAGAATCCTAGTTCACAGGGAGCAGTCATGTTTATGGAACGAGGCCCAGCTGTAGCCTTAAAAGCTGCATCACAAATCTTTCCTCCTGGATACAGAACAAGCAGGAAAAGGAATTCAGAGTCCTGGACAAGAATTCCAGCAGCATTCAAATCTAGGTCAGGAGTGAACACGGAGCCCCAAAGAGGCCACAGGAGGGAAAGTCCTGTCTGCCTTTAGTCCATTTGCAAATGACCTTCCTCAGACCTTGTCATCTCCACATGCACGTTTTGATCTTTTTACATTGTTTTCCCCACTTAGAACTGATGCAATTCCAGAGATTGAACTAGAAAACTACAAGTTTCTAAAATTTGGTCAGAAGAAACCTCAACAAGAGAAGCAGAAAACATTCCCTGTTCCTCCAAAATGTAGAAAGGCAGCCCATGCCTGTGGCACGACCTGGTCCTGCGTAGTGCTGTTTTAAAGTCACCCACATTTCAGTGGTTGTTGCTCTGCCTGTGAAAGTACCTTCAACATTTAAATCCCAAGAGAATGGGCGGGGGGCCGTGTCTGCTCCTGGAGGAGCTGAATGATACTGAAATGAACTTGTCCTCTGAGTTAGGGGAACTTGGGAGTGTCCCCACTGGCCAGGGAAGGGGCTGGCCCGTCTCCCTTCTCCTACAAACAATAAGTGATGACCCGGAAGAGTTCTTGATTCAAGGAGAAATGTGAGATTCTGTGTCTCTCTCACATGCCTACAGAAAGCGACAGAACCACACCACAAGTTCCAGGCTGTAAAGGGAACAGGACTTGAACATAATATTCAAATATGGCATTTATTATTTACAACAAATACCTACTGTCCCTCCCCAATGGGTAAATAGGTGCTGGCGTAGAGATGTCAGGGAGCTGCGGTGGGGTCGTCCCCTCTCGCTTGGGCTTCAGGGGGCCCCAGAAATCAGCTTACAATGCTCCCCTTCCCATCAGGTGGGAGGAGCTGGCCCGGTGCATCACAAGCATCCCAGCTGTGTCCCCGCTGCTGAGGATGGGGCTGTGATCCGCCACTGGTACGGGACTCGGTGTTGGGGCCTGGAGCCTGAATAGGAGAGTCGGGTTATCTTGGGGGGCCTCCCTCAGAATCATGGCCCCTACCCTGTCCCCACTGCACTGGGTGCTCCAGACCCTGTGCTCAGTGCTGTCAGCCCCCAGTACCCCATTCGTCCCTGTCACGTGAGCAATCATTTAGTATCACCTATTACACAGAGGAGGAAACGGACTCTCAGGAAGCTGAGGAGAGTCACCTCAGTCACAGGACTGCTCAGTAGTGGAGCTGGGATCCCAGTGCCAGCTGTCCAACTCCCCAAGGCCATGCTTAGCCCGAAGCCTTACTGAACCCCTAGGAGTCAGTCACCCCGGCCCAGACACTCACTCTCCCCTGACCTTGATGACAGCCAGTTCTTCTTGGCCTTGAGTATTCTGCTGACCAACTAGGTCTGGGGGTCCAGCTGGCAGGACAGGCTGTAGCTACAGGTCAGAGAGGCACCTGTGAGCCTACCAGGAGCCACACCTCAGGTGTCCCCCCACTGCCTGCCCAGCAGCTGGAGTCTGGGTGTCCCAGAGGTCGCCATGCAATAAGGCCTGGGGCTGACCAGGGGGCCACGGAGACAGGCTCTCTGGACTGACCAACAGGGAGTGTCCAACCCTACCCTCATCCAACTCCTGCCAGGCCTCACCTCTCATTCTCATTGAGCAGCTCCATGTCCTGGAACCAGGCCCCAAATCTCTCCTCAGGCACTGGTTGTAATTCTTTGCAGCCACCTGGAGCAGCAGGATCTCCCTCATGACTCGGTATTCCTGGGGCCAGAGGGAAGGAGAGGATGCAGACAGGGCCTGGGTGGGGGATGCTGCAGGGGCCTTGTGGGGGGTGAGGAGTGGGGCAGGGGACCAGTGCTGGGAACCCTCCTTCCCTCCAGTTCCACCCAGGCTCTACCTGTTCTCAGAATGGGAATAATCAGCCCCTCCTCCAGGAAGTTTTCCTTGACACCATCCTCCCTTCAACCCACCCGCCAATTGGATGGGTCTCCCACTTCTCTGTTATCAAACTCCTCCACTCAATGTAAGATACAGGGGGTGGAGCCAGGGACTGTTCTGCCCAGAGGGTCTCTGATTTCCTCCTCCTTCCCCTCCCCTACAGGGAGTGCCACAGCTGCTCACCTCAGTCCTTTACTCAAGGTTGATCTCATTCCCCTGGAAGGCAGACAGCCAGAGTCTGTCAGAGAGAGCCCCCTAGCCTGACTAGCCCCCTATGCCCACCCCTTCTCATGTTGCCCTACTGCCAGGTCCCCAGAGGGGGCCAGGCATGCAGAGAAAACATGACTTGGACCTAGGCCAGGCTCTGGGATCCAGAGAAGAGGACGTGGGGGAGAGGCTGAGGGACCTGGCAGCACAACCCTCTCTGATGACAGACTTGGAGGCTGAGGCCTCAGGCAGAGGGGACTGCTCAGCCACTTATGTGCTGCCTGACTTGGGGGGGCCCGACATCTCTCTCCCTCCATAGGCAGCATGGGAGGGAGAGGCTGAGTCCAGCTCAGATAAAACCTCACGCGGCTGTGCTATCAGGAAGCTCTGAGCTTCCCCAGCCTGGGGAACCAGAATGGATGTCTCAGGCAGAGCCTCTGTTCAGTCATCCCTAAGATGGGCCTGATGCACCAGCTCCGAGGGGAGGCTGCGAGGCTCTCATGAGAGGAGATGTGTCAAGTGCTGAGAGCTCAGAGCTCAGTTCAGGGCCTCCCACTCCCAAGGCTCAGGGTCCTAGTCCCTGCCTGGTCCTCAGGTTCACCCACCTTGAGATAATCACCCATCGCCAGGTGCATCATCACAGGGTATGCGGTCCCTGTCCCTCCCCACAACAACCCATCCTGCACCAGCTCTTCCAGGCCCTCCTCCTGGTCACATCTACTGGGGGATTCAGACACTGTGGCAGCAAGAGGAATGGCCCTCCTCTCTTGATTTGAGGCCTCCAGCTGGGAGGGCAGAGGCCCTCCCCCACAGGCACACTCACCTGCTGCTGCTGCTGCTGTTGCTTCTCCTGCACTCTCTGGGGGCTGATCTCCGGGGGGACAAATGTGGAGGGCCCCTCCTGCCAGCTTCAAGGACAATGTCAGTGGGCCACTCTCCTCACCCCATGTCTCTCCAGCACCACTGGCCTCCGACCCTGGACATCTGACTAGAGTCAACTGGTACCAATGCCACTCTATCCTCCAAGGTATTGTGATTCTAGAACAAGCCCAGCTCCAACTCTCACTCTGGGTGTGAGCTTGGGCTTTTGGTCTGGCCTCCCCGAGCCTGTTTCCTCATCTGGAAAGTGTGAGAACTCCAGCTACCTCACAGGTTCTCCTGAGGACTCAGTGTCACATGACTGTCATCATTGTTCTCCCCCTCACCCCTCCAGGTGGAGCAGGCAGAAAGCTCCCACATTCCTTTCCTCCCTCTTACCTCATCACCACCCTGTGAGGCCTGCACCACACAATCACCATCCCTCCCTTTCCTGGTGGGGAGACAGAGGCCAAAACAGGGGCAGTGAGTTGCTCAGGGGCCCACAGAGGAGAGACCACTTGTCCCTTCCAGTCAGAGGCCCTGTTCCAACATCCTCACCTAACCCCCAACCTCACCACTGACAAGAGTCCTGTCCCCTGAGCTCTCAAATCTTGGTCCTGGGCCCTAGCCATGGATGGAGAGGACGGGGTGTCTTGGGAGTCTCGTTGAGTGGCTCCTACCTGCCCTAATTCTGTGGAGTGTCTGGCCCCCAGGCTGGGACAGAGGCCATGCCAAAGCCTTCTCCCTGCCAAGGAACCCCTCAGGATATTCCCCTGCACTGAACTCTTTCTTTATCCACTCAGGAACTGGACCCCCAAGGTGCCACCTCTGATCCACAGAGAAGGGGGTGACAGGACGCTTTACTCCCTCATTTACATGAAGCTCCTAACGTCCTTTCCGCAGGATCCACTAAGAATCCATCAGTTGCCTAGACGCTACTCATAAGCCACCTGGGGCCTACATCATTGCCAACCAGGCACTCAGGTGAGACTCCTGTGGTTGACTCGAGTGACTGCTCTAGGGGTTCGGGGGGTGTCCCAAAATGCACACACATCTGTCTCTGGCCAAGCCGTTCAGACCCAAGGATGAGCAGCCTGTTTGTCCACCTGGGCCACGGGAATCCCCTGCTATGCCTATCCCTGGGGCAGGCAGGGTGCCCTCCCCTTGGAGACATGGTGAAGACAGAAGGAGCAGCAGGGGCCTGGCTTCCTGAGGACAGGTTTAGGCTGAGGGCTAAACCCACCCCAACCACCCAACAGCCTGGAAGAAGCTACATCCAGCAGGATGGACGTGCTTGGAAGCCAGAGACCTGCTGATGGTGCCAGCTCGGCAACTCCTCCTGGAACAGCCCAGCCAACACCACTGAGTCCCAGGACCAGGGCCTCGTGCCCACAAACGGCACCCCACCCGCCCGTGGACCAAACAGATCCCTCTGCTTGTTAATCTGGACAAGACAGACGGGAATGTTTCAGAGAACGTTCAAGTGAGATACTATCAAAACCACAGCCTGCCCAGTCCCCCTTTCCCCCTCGCCCCTCCTCTCTTTCCAGACCTCCAGCCTCCACTCTACCTTGGTCATCAATTCTCTTCTCAAGGACTTGTCATGGCTATAGAGCTCCTTAAGTTTTTCAGAGCTCTCCCTGAGGGGAGGGGAAAGAGGGAAAGATAAAATTTAGGGATAATGTGAGGGGTCTGAGTGCAAATCCCTTTTGTTTGACAACCTGAAGGATTCAACCTCCCTGGAGGAGTGTTCTCACTGGGCTCCACTGAGTGCTAAGGTCTCTTGGGACTGGGCAGGGGCTCTCCTGTTGGTCACTGGGGTCTCCATTCCCCAGTTCTACAGAGCAGCTCTGTTTTGACCACTTTGAGTTTCAACTGGATGTAGAGTTCTGTTGCTATAAACACTTGAAAATCTCCAATGTGGCTCAACCCAGTACCTGACATTTAGGGAAACCAAGTCCTGAAGCAGAACTGGTACACTAAGGACACCAGGAGGCTTAGAGACCACCCGCCGAGACCCAGGCCCTGTCCCCAGCATTTGCTGCTTCCCAGGAGTTCCCAGCTGACTGAGGGGGCAATGGCAGACATACAGGAGATCCCCCATCCACCCTGGTCTTCCTATGAAGAGGGGCCTACCCACGAGGAAACTTCCTCCCGTGTTCTTCAGGTGGTTTATGGAGGTTTTCTGCAGATCAGAGATGACAGTGCGGGGTAAGGAGAAGTTCTTCAGGATCTCGCACTCCTGGGGAAGGGAAGAGAATGAGCTGTGAGGTGGGGCACTGGAGCCCCACTTGCTCTAGCTTCAGTCACCTTCTATCTAAATCTCCCCTTCTGGATGAGACAGATGCTCAGGGAGCCCCAGAAGGGCACATTTAGGACCCAAAGAGTAACACTCACAGGGAGGAGGATTTTAGCTCAACCCAGGGAAGGAGCCAGGTAGGAAGTGAGCATCCTCCCACTGGGACCTGGACTCAAAGTCAGCGGGCCCCTGGGAGGAAGGGCCTAGAGACTGCCCAGGGGCTTAGACCACACACTGCAATCCTGGGAGCTGATAAACGTGGAGAGGCAGTTCCCAAGCCTCCAGAGAGGGGCTCCATGGGGCCATCCACAGCATACCTGGGCCACCTGGATCCAGTGCTCCACCACACTCGCCCTGTCCTGCGCTGTCATACTTGGGCTCTTGAGGCAAATGGTGATGGTGCAGTTGACCACATATTTGAAGTGGTGATGGTGGCGTGGATGGTGGGTGCCAGGTGCTTATTGCCAGGCTTTCTCCTCTTGCTCTAGGTGTAGCCTAGACACTGACAAGGCACCACCTTCTTGAACACCTCGTGAGGAACAAGGGGAGTGCCACTCAGCCCTGCCACACCCCAGCTCTGTGTCTGCAGCCCTTAAAATCTCAGGCAGAGGTCACTGTTCATAGCTGGAGTTCAGGAAGCTGAGGATGTGGCCTGAGCCTTGTGGGAGTCCTGCGTTGTTTTCTCTGTCCACTGAGGGCACCCAGCACAGGATGACCCAGGACCCAATACTGGCAGGGACAGGTGAGGGGCATTTGCACCCAGCCTGTCCTCACTAACTCCAAGCTCCAGATGGCAGCTCAACTCAGCTCATCTGAAGGGGGCATCTTCCACCATCCTGATAACCCCTCTGGCCCCACTCCCCATTCTGATGGACATTCCCCCATGGCAGCTACAACCACGGGCTTTGTTGCTTTCCTTTGTAGTTATGTACACATCAGGTGCCTAATAGGGCTAAGGATGCTGAGCTCCTGGGCAGATGGTTGGGCCACCAGAGACCTGGCTGCACACAGTGAGTTCCCCTCCCCCACTGATGGGGCAGGCCCCGCCCAGCTTTCCATCTCTTCTACCTCATTGAGACGGCACAGCCACTCTGTGCAGCAGGTCCTCTTAGTGTCCACCTCTACAGTCTGCAGATGGACAGCAAAGTCTTGGGGTTAAGAAGGTTGCTGAAGTGATACAGCTGGTGAGTGGTGGAGGGGGGTTTGGGCCCAGTCATAGAAGTCTGGCTCAGGTCTAGTGCAGCTGATGGCACAAGGAAGGCCTGTCCCACTCCACCTTGAGAGGCCAGCTTCTCACCACGTCCATCAGAGTCAACTGCTCTGCCACCAGCTTAGGAGGGAAGGCCAAGAGGTTAAGCTTCCCCTCACTCAGCTGGTTCTTACTAGCCACAGATCTGGAGCAGGAAGGCTCTGGGGATGGAGCTGGCTCTGTCTCTATTCTTTGGAGATGGAGATGGAATTCCCATGCAGCTGATGGTCCAGATGACTCCAGCTCAGGACTTGACACTCCTGCTGGAACCGATGTTCGCCCTTGCTCCAGCTCCAGAATTGCTGATGGAGGTGATGCTGACTCCAGAGCTAGGGATGGTGGCATAAGTGGAGCTGGAGCCAGCTCTATCTCCAGAATTGGCCATTTTTCTGGCTCTGCCACTGGCTGGAGCCCTGGAGCTGTTACTGGAGTGGGATAAAGAGATATCCCACCCACATAGCTGACCTTTCATGTGCCTTTCCAAAAACAGATAATATCTCACTGCCTTTAAAAGCATACTCGGGGCCAGCCCCTTGGCTTAACGGTTAAGTGCGCGTGCTCCACTACTGGCGGCCTGGGTTCGGATCCCGGGCGCGCACCAAGGCACCACTTCTCCGGTCATGCTGAGGCCACGTCCCACAAACAGCAACTAGAAGGATGTGCAACTATGACATACAACTATCTACTGGGGCTTTGGGGGAAAAAAAGGAGGAGGATTGGCAATAGATGTTAGCTCAGAGCCAGTCTTCCTCAGCAAAAAGAGGAGGATTAGCAGAGATGTTAGCTCAGGGCTGATTTTCCTCACACACACACAAAAAAGTATACCCAGCCCATAAACCCCACCCCAGGTAGTCTTCCCAGTCTGCAGTCCCCCTTACCCTCTGGCTCTGCCTCAATAGGCTCTAGATGTTCCAACTGGACCAGGATAAGAAGGTCATGCCGCTTCAGGTCCATGCCAGACAAGTTGACCTGCACATAAGCCACCTTTAGCTTGGAACAGGGACAGTGCAAGGGCTTCCAGAAATTCTGTAAGTACTACTCAGGCCAGGTGCTCAAGATGGGGGAGACAGCATTGGGGAGAGTTATGTGTGGAGCAGAGTCAGAGGCTTGGCCTTTCATTCCTCACCATGCTCCCAGTTGAGGACCCAGAGGACAGCCCCAGCCAACTCCCAATCCTTCTGTAGCAGTCCTTGCAGTGGAAGGCCTGATCATCAAGCAGGTCTAACAGGGAGTCTTTGTGAGTCTCATATGCCCACTGATACCCTTCTCCCAAAGGGCCTGGGCAGAGCCTACCCCATCCTCTATGCACATGAGCATCAGGACTGAGATTTGAGGCAGATTTGTGAGAAGGCTGATCACCAAACCCACATTCTGGGCCCCAGCTGTGGTGGTCAGGAGAGGTGGATGTGGAGAGGGGGAGGCAGAGTGTCATGGTTCTGTGGAGGTGAAGGGTCTCTCAGGTCTTGACTCAGCCCAGACTCTTCTCTGCTTGGATGAGCTGGGCCCCCATCCACAGCTCTCTTTGACTCATTTCCTCATGAAGGAGAAGTCCCCAGGCCTCGTCCCTACCATGGGAATCAAAACCTGTGTGAGATCCAGGGGTCTTCCAGTCAGTCCCTCCCTAGCCACAGCCCCCAGAGTTTCCCAGACTCTTCTGTGGAGACAAGAGGCCCTCCTTCTGGACCCAAAGACCACTCATGTTCTTAGTTGGTCCTGTGGTCCATCATCCCAGTCAGAATATGGGAAGATGCATCCATATCTAGAAGACGGCATGGGGTGTCACATCTAATGTACTTGGGACAAGACTGCTTATGATGTCTAGTGTGACTGTCCAGCTCTCAGACAAGAATTGAGGCCCAAGGATTGAGTCTGCTTCATTCATTGAATTATCTTACTGTCTAGAAAAGTGCCTGCATGTAGTAGGTGCTTAATATATATTGTTGAGTGAATGAACCCCAACCAGATCCTTCCCAGATATCTGAATGTGCCTGGGTCTCCTCTCCTGCCCCCAGAGATCCCTAATTTGGCTACACCAAGGACAAGGACCAGGACTAGATGAATGGAATCTCGAAAGTCCTTTTCAAATGGAAAACCAGGTTGGTTTCCATGTGCTTTTTCAAACTCAGAAAGGCCACAGGCCAGTTTGAGGTGAGACAGAGCTTCTTCATGGTGAAGAGTGAATTAATAGACATGAAGACATACAGCATGTCCAGCAGCCCTTTCCACAGAGCCAGGCACCAGACAAACACTTACCTGCCATGGCTGATCCCATGATTTCCTGCAATAGCCCTATGAAGTTCATCCTCTTACCACCTTACTTCTCAGGAGAGCAAAGTGAAGCTCAAAGAGGTGAATTGACATTCCCTAGACAGACAGCTAGTAGGCGAGAGACTCACCACTGTGCTGTGGAGGGGGCGGCACTCTCCTATGTAACAGCTGTTCCCAAACCTGTTTGGTGGTATTGAAGGTCTGGAAGGTGTACAGAAAGTTGGTGATGTTGGAGAGAAAGTTGGTGATAAGGATTCTTCTTCTACTTGGGGAAGCTCGTACCAAGGACTCTACCAACTTCTCCATTGTGCCTGCCTTGGGGGTCAGCAATGTGCAGGCCTCATCCCAGGAGAGGGTTGACTCCTTTTCACACCTAGTGGACAAGAAGGGACAAATAGTGGCATCACCATGAGCCACCAGGAAGATCAGGGTCTGGAGCTCAGACCAGAAACTCCCATCACCTCAGAAACTTGGGCAAGAGAAGGGACATGAGTGCCCACAAAGAAAAATCTTCTAGGCTTTGAAAGAGTAATTTGATTTTTGGGGGAATGATAAACAACAGTACCTTCAAGGCATATTGTTAGCTGAGAAACTATAGCACCTCTCATATTAAGAGCATTATTCCAGTGAGTCATCAACAAACATCCCCACTGTAGATAGTGGGAAACAGAGGGTTAGAGTTTCAAGTGACTGTTCAAGATCAGACAGGTCAGAACTGAGAACTGTCCCTACCATGGGCTAAATGACATTCCTTTTCAACTACCTGAGGCATCTTCAGCACCTGACAGGTAGGGAAAGGCTCTGGGGAAACCACATTCCTGTAAGGACCCCAGGGGAGTCATTAGATTTCAGTCTGGGTTCTGGGTTCACCCCAGTCATCTCAGTATCCTGGGTGTGGAGACCACTATGTGCCCACACTTACCCCAGACCAATATTGACCATTGTTGGTAGCCAGATGCATCTGCCCCTTGTCTAGAGAGATGGAGTAGTTGAACCCCTCAATCAGCTCCTCAATGATGTCCTGGGTGGAGCACTACAAAGACAGAGCCCAGGATCATGTCAGGAGGCATTAGGGGCCTTCCACCCAATCTGTAGTCCTATGTTATGGCAGACCCAGCAAACTAACACAGTCCATGAGGAACAGCACTGCTGAAATGGCAGCAGAATTGAATTGTGAACCTATTGACCAGCTCCCTGATGATCTCCTCAGTGGAGTTCTGCAAAGTAAGAGCACAGGAGCCAGGCCAGGAGGCATCAGGGGCCTGCCTGCACATTGCCATGGGGAATTCTCCCAAGAGAAACTCTGTTTCTCAGTTCAGGGACAAAGGGGCATCTGCAAAGAACTCTGGTCAGGGAGGGAAGGAGATGAAACCACTAGAGCTCAGGTAACATATGAGTAGAGGAGCTCACCTTCTCATGCTGCCAGCCATGACCTGGGGTATGAACACGACAGACCCACCAGGCTTCCAACACCTAACAACCTGCTTCTGCCCAAGAAGGTCATGTCCCTCACCCCCTGCCTTCCCCCCTCAACAAACACACACACACACTATGAGAGGCATGGAGTGTGGGGCTGCTCAAGTGGAATCACAGCTGTGTCCTGGCCTGCATTGGCCTGCCCTGGGCTGCCCTGTGTTACCTTTGGGTGCCTCCTGGCAAATGGCCAGAGGTGTCAGGGATGAGGGCTGAGCTAATGTCTACAATAACAAAACAGATTTTCTCTCTGGACTTTCCTGAGCCAAGAGCCTCTTAAAGTTAGAATGCAGCAGGAAAACATCTTGTTCTCTTCAGCATCTCTAGTCAATTGAGCTGGACAGGGGCCTGTGTGTTCCTGGTTACCAGAGTTCTAAGATCTGTTGAGGTCTATGACCAAGGAAGTGAGGTCACACTTTCAAGATTCCATTACCTGGGACCTTTCCCTGAATCAGACTTATCCAGAGTTCCCCCACCCCCCTGGCTATTACTGCTCACCCTCCTCCCCAGTGTCATCTCCTGAACTATACACAATGAGCCAACACAGCCCTAGCTACAGCTCCCTGGAAACCTAACTAGGGTCCTAGCTTTGAGGAGACAGAATTGAATCCAGACCTCCTTTTTCTTACCAGTTCTACATCCTGGGAAAGTCCCTGTGCCTCTCAGGTCCTCCTCAGTCTCTAAACCTGCACCATGGGGATCAGGCTAGAATCTGCTTCCTAGGGACATCATCTGGTGTATATGAGATAATATCTATTACTTCTGTGGGCTGATGTCATGTGTATCTAAGGCACAAACTTAGAGATGGAAGAATTACAAGAAGAGGTGGGATATAGCATGGAACACCACTCAAAACAGGCCTGGGTTCTGGCAATGTGATATTGGAACAGTCACTTCCAACTTGGACTCATTTTCAGGTCAGCATCAAGAGGGGGATGAAACTAATGGAAATTCAGATATTGTCATCCTCTGCCATAAAACCATTCAATTATTTCCTGTTATATTTAGAATGAGACTCAAGTGTGTCATCTCAGCCTATGAGATGGGAAGTCTCCATAGTGGTACCCAGTGATGCCCACCCATTGTATATATATCTCTGTGTAACCACTAAGTAGTTAGAAACTAGCTTCTGACCAGAATACAGCCAAAGTGATGGGATGCCATGTCTAAATTTTAATTACAAAGTCTCCCACTTCTTAATCCCTCTCTTGTGTCCTACCCGTCCCTCTGTCTCTCTCTCTCTGTCTCTCTCTCTGCATCTCTCTATCCCTGTATCTGTCTCTGTCTCTCTCTCTAGGTCATATCCCTTGAACTAGGGAATCAAGCACAGATGTTAGGAGATGCCCTGTGTAGAGGCTTACATAGGAGAGAACTGAGGCATCACCCAGGCCAACAGGCAGAAAGGAACTCAGGTTTTCAGTCCAAACTGAATCCTGAAAGCTGGGAGTGAACTTGGAGGAAATCCTCCCCCAAATTAAGCCTCAGTTTGATGCTGGCCCTGATATCAGTTCCCCTATATTAAAGCTAGCATATATGGCATTAAGACCAAAAGCACTCATCCTCTTTCCCCATTTCTCTAAGTTACATCCACATGTAGATATTGGTTGTTTTACAAATTGTTAAAAGCCCAGGTGGCCTCAAGCTGGGCTCACACTGATGTTTTGGCTAATTACCAGTTCTTGAGGTTTGTTACAGGGAAACTGACATCAAGAAGCTAAAGCCTCTCAGACCTCACCTCCTCGGCTTCCTGGCACCAGAATCCACCATCCACCACAGAGACAGAGACAGTTGAAGGACATCCACCTGCAATTCCCTTATCTCACCCTCCTCCTCCCAACAAGCAGCCTCACAAGGCCAAAGGCAGGCTGGTGGGAAAGCACTGACCAGCAAGGCCACAGGCTCCCCCTCCCTACAAGCAGCCACATTCCTCACAACCTTTAAAACCGCTTGCCTCCCACCTTTCTGGGAGATGGACAAATTTGAGAGCTCTCGTCTCCAGGCTGACGTCACCGAAATAAAAACTCTTTCCTTGCCATAAGCCTGGCTTTCCAGTTTTATGTGGCCCCTCTTGTGTGGTGGGTAAAGAACCTGGGTATGTATCTGGTAACAAGTTGAGGCCTCAGCCCCAGCCTGTGAGACATACTGAGAAAGAGGCACCCAGCTAAACAGTGCCTGATTGCTGGTTCATGCAAATTGTGAGATATTAAATATTTATAGTTTAAAATGTAAAGTTTTGGAGCAATGAAGTCAGAGAGGGAAAGGTAACTGACACAGCCTACCAGGCCCTGGCCCTAACCTCCACCCCAGCTCCTGTTCTCTCCTCCCAGGGTCCCTCCAGCTGCTCTGGCCACCTTTCTAAACTCCTCTGGCCACATTCACTTCTCCCTGTGAGACTCAAGACCAGTGGTGCCATCTCCCTGACACACTGCTCCCAGACTCATGCCAGGCTGGGTCTCTCTTGTCATTCTGGTCCCAGCAAATGTCACCCCAGTGAGGCCTTTCAGAGCCCCCTACCCAGTGACCCCCAGCCCTCCCTCACAGCCCCCTGCTGTGTTTGTCTACAGAACTTGCTCTTTTCTTTCTCATGTCTTTGCTTTTGTCCATTTCCCCTCCAGACTGTGAGCTCCTGGCAGGCAGGGAGCACACAGTCATTTTCTTCCTGCACTTCGGCCCACCAGGGCACCTGGCACAGGGTGACTGCTCATTGCACAGCTGCTGAGTGAGTACATGGGAAGATCTTGCACCCCTCCCCCTGCTTCTGGCCAACTGTGATTGTGTAGATGAACACTAGTAATAGGAGGTACAAGTTGTTTCTGAGGCAGGTGGACAGCCAGAAAGACCTCTGCATGACTCTTCACTGCTCCAGGAGATCAAGCAAAGCTGAGTGGGCACAGAGTAAATTTAAAGTGTATAGTATAATGACTTGATATATATAAATTATGTAATGATTACAGTAAGTTTAGTTAACATCCATCACCAAAAAGAAAAAAAACTTTTTTCCTTATGATAAGTTTTAGAATCTACTCTCTAAAGCAACTTTCACATATAATTCCACAGTGTTAAATTATACAATGCTGTATATCAATTACATTTCAATAAAACTGAGAAAAAAACAAAAACTCAGTGGGCACCACTGACACAGAAGGCTGCCTGCCCCCTGGTGGCCAGCACTAGTACTGCAGCCCAGGCAGGAACTCCACCAAACAGAAAGGAAGCTTTCTTCAGGTGTCCTCAAGGCAGAGGCTCTCCAGGGTCCCAGGGGTAAAGGAGCAGGACCTGTCAGATTTGAGGGAGTGGGAGGAATCTCGGGAGCCTACCTTTCCCCCACGCTTGCTGTCCCCCACCAGATGTTCTCTTCATTCCTAAGGCATCCTAACCTCAGCCATGAAAATGATTCCCCCTACCTCTAGATGAAGACCCCAAGGGTCCAACAAGGATTAGTCTTCTCCCTGGACTCTGGACTTGGTGTCCAGTGCTCTGGTATGTTCTTCCCTACCCCAAGTTCTCGTCCACAAGGGGAGGATGGGCTCATCACAGTTCTGGGTGCCCACAGAGGTGGACTGCAGGACCCCAGTCCTGTGCTCCCCAGGCTGGGCCAGGGTTGGGTCTGGAACAGGTAGAAACCTAGGAACCTTAGGGATTCCTCTGCCCATCTCTGGGCCCCTGCACACGTATCTAGGAGAACGGATGCTATGGTCCTGTGGGAGAGCTGCCTGCAACCTCTCTCCCTCCTGCCTCTTGTCACTTCCCCGGTGTCAGCTCTTTCTTGACTGCACCTCCGTGGTCCCCACATGAGAAGTCAGTGTGAGTGGGTGTGCCTGTGCACATGCGATGATGAGGAGAGGAAAATGACCCCATATGGAGAGGGATGGACAGCAACCCCTAGGATCTTAATGCCTCTCATTTCCAGAGGAAACCTGTGGGAAGGGGCGGAGGCTTGGCCAAGGAAGCTGGAGCTCTCTCTAGTCTTCGGGACCCTGACCACCTCCTGTGGTCTGGGCCAGTACCTGCCTCTTTCTGGGCCAGTTTCCCAACTGTACACTGAGGGGTAAGATGTGCAACAGCACAAGCGTGTGGTCCTCAAGACAAGTCATTAAGCTCCATCAACACTGAAGGGGAGAGAGAGTGGGAGGAGAAGCAGGGGAAGCACCAGCAGGAAAGCAAGGCTGGGATGTGGAAGCTTAGCTGTCCACCCTCCCACCATATGATCCACGGACCATATATATCTCATTTTCTGGACTTGACTTTCCATGGACCACCCCACTTTACAGCAGGGTGGCAGAATTTCACTGTTCCCATGCCAGCAATGTTTTTGGTTCTAAAACACTGCACTTTGGCCTCCCGGGCTTGCTCCCTCCTGCAACATTCTCTTGGCTCACTACTTTCCTCTTGGAGCACTCCAACACTGCATCTGGCTCTCCAGCTGCTCCTCCCACAGCCCTGGGTTAGGGCTGCACCTGTTTGGGATTTACTCAATCAGAAAAATAGTAGGACTCCTCAAGAACATCTAATTACCTTTGCCCTGAAAGCAATGCAATTGGATGCTTTGCAGCCCACTTAGGACAGCCAGGGCTGCAGACATGGCCTTTGAATTCAGTCCCACTTACCATAAGCAAAACACCAATTACCCCGAGCAGAACACGGCAATTGAACCTTGATTTATATCCCCTCCCCACAACTCCACCTGCCTCTCAGTCCCAGAATCTTGGCACCTGTTCCAAGCAGGAAGGTCTAACAAAGTACAAGCAAAAATTATTGTAGCTTACATAGCTGACAGCTATAAGATACAAGACAAAATTAGTCTGATTTTATGTCCACTATAATAGTCCAAGCTTAAAGATGAGAATCATGAGGTTTATTGAATTTGTTTTCTTTTCTTTTCTTTTTTTTTTGAGTAAAGATGAATTCAGTGAAGCAAATATGATTATCCCATTTGGTTCCTAGTTCCTGACCAATAATTGAGAATTTACAAACTAATATGAGTTCACTATTTTATGAAACTTCAATATAATGACAACTCTTCCTGTCCAGATTCTTCATTTCTTCTCCTGCTGCACACACATGCGCACACTTACACACATGGGTGCAGGAGAGAAGAGATGAGGAAAACAGACATTCATTTTGCTGTAGATTAGAAGGAGCACTGGACAGGATCAGCCCGCAAGGACAAGCATCTGCCCCAGGACCTGTACCAACTACCTGATTGATAGCGACACTCATTTACAACTTCAGTCATCAGTATTTTTATCTGTTAAATGACTCACTGGTTCATAGACTGCAAAGTTAAAGGAAAGAAATGAAGGAAAGAAAACTAGCAAGGACAAAGGCAGGGCCACACTGAGAGCAGGAAGGGGATGAAGAGAGGGAAAGAACTTTCTCCAAGAACGATGCTATTGTTTTGCTTTCTCTGAGCCATCACACTAATGTCTCCTGTAACTTCCTGACAAATCCCGTTTCCTCTCATCATGTTCAGATTTCTTCTTTATAGAAAAATATACTGATACTATAACCAAAAAACAGGATTAGAGAGTAGAGGTAAATTTTGCCTAGTATTAAACTATTTAGATAGGGTACAAAGTTAGGTCAATTAATTATTGCTTGACATAATCAATCAACTTCACAGCCCCCTAATTTCCATTTGCAATTTCTTCTTGGTGCTAATTTTGCATTTATCTTTGGCATAAATTAAGGTTAACTGCCTTTGGTTATCTAAGGAGAGTTGCTCGGGGTGGAGAAAAGAATAACATACCTTTCATAATGTTCATCTACTTGCTGGTTCTCAATACGGGTGTCTGCATGAATGCCTAGTTACCGGTTATCACCTTTTATTTTCTTACCCTCTTCCTAAATAGCACTGCAAAACTATTTGATGTGAAAGATCCAAACCTCACATATGTTTCCTCATCTCTAGCTATTTCATCCCTTATCTTCTTCAAGCTGCTTCTCCTATCCTCACTTTTAAACTATCGTTTCCCTTTCCCAGTTATTTCTTCCATTTCTGAGGTCTATATCAAGGTAGATAACAGCTCTGTTTCCTTTTAGTTCATCCTTTCCTCACTTCAAGTCCTTGAAACATTCATTTTACTGGCATAACTGTTGAAATAGTTTTTCATCTTTCCAAATGTAGGTTTAAGTTTTCCCTTCATTGCTGATAGGGCTTTACCTGTGATCTGTCCGTCCATGTTGTAGCAGCAACACTCCTTTGGTTCAGGCTTCATGTATTATACTCAATAATGATGCAAAGAAGGCAACAAAAATCTGAGTTTTGGGTTGTTGTTCTGGTGGGGAGAAAAGAAGGAAAAGAAAAACTGGACTATTGATCTAATTAATCTGCAGAGGCCTCTAAAGGGAGAGAATAAAGAAGAAAGGGTCCAGAGTCCCAGAAAGAAATTTGCCATTTATTAAGCACACCGAACATGACAGGCACTATGCTAAGCTAAGAGTTTATATGTATATTTCTACCCGGGGACAGAAAGCTGAGCCAGAAATCTACAGAGAATATATAGTGTTCAGCAGAATTAGAGATTTAGCCAAGAACCAAGAGTTGTTCCCTACTCCATCATGGATCCTGTCTAAATTTTTTATCCTGCCATTCACATCCCTGCACAATTTAGCTCCATATGACCCATCCAAATTTACTGCCCCATTATCATGCATAATGTACCTTCCCCTCAAGCCACCTCATCACCACATTTTTATTTCTGTGTTTATGCTCTTTTATGGTGGAAAACATAGTCTTTGGAGCTGGCTGGATCTGTGTTTGAGTCCTGGTTCTGTCATTAGCTAGCTGTGACATTTTTGAGCCTCAGGTGCTTCATCTTTAAAGTGGGGAGAATGATTCTTTGCAGATTTAATGTAATGTAATGGTGAGGCTTAGTATATACATAAGGGACTGGGCCTTCTAGCTGGCATGCAAGATACACTCCATAATCTGTTATTACATCATCTTTATGATTAGTATTGAATGCCTTCTCTACTCCCATCATCTTTTAAATCTTACTCATCAATCACCAGTTTAGTACTCAAGTTCTTTTTGAAACCTTTTCTTCACTTCCAGTTCAAATCTATAGGTTTATTTTCTTCATATTTTTCATACTTGTTCATATACTATTTTGTGTGGCACAAACCTGATCTTAAATTCCTTGAATGCAAAAACCAAATCTCATGGGTCTCTGCTGAGTGTGACACTTCAATAAAGGAAATATTGAGCAGGAAATATTTGTTGAATTTTAACCTGTTCAGAGAGTTTGCACTTATTGAGCTTCTTAGGATCTAGGACCACATTTTCTAATATTAAGTCACAATTAGCATGCTATAAGCTCTTTATTTCAAGTAAGTTAAAATTCTATAATGCAGTTACCGTAGAAAATATAACATTGCAATATAATGGCTCTAATAAACTATTTTTTAAAATACCTGATATATGAGTTCACATGTTCTAAGAACTTTCTAAACCTGGAATTAAAGTGTGCTAGAAACACACTTTAGTATTTCTTTTAACAAAGCCAAAAGCCCTATGATTAACATAGAAAATGCTCCCTGTATGTGTTTTTCTCCTAACTTGTCACTGAAATGAAATAAATAACTGAATGTTCTGGAAGCTGGCCCTCTATATAAATAACCTGTGGTGTGCTTTTGGCTCAATATATCGATTTACATGCACATGCAAGATTATAAATTACCTGTGGTAAGGTATTGGTGAACAGTTTGCAGTGATGACTGCAGTACACAGATTATTTCCACTATGGAGATCTTGGGAAAAATCAAGGAACAGGGACACATCAAGTCCAGAATGTAGATCAGTCTTCACCCACCTGCTCAGAAATTAGCAAACCTTCTTCCCTGAACTTTACAGGTTTATTGCACACCCAAGAGAAACATCTAGTTCTGCCTTCAGTATCTGCCCCAACCAGCTTTCTTGCCCAGGGCAGGCTGTAAGAGAATTTTTTCAGAATTTACTTTAATAGGTTATTTTTAGGAGAAAGTTGGAAGTTGCTAGTAGTTATTGAATTATCTACAAAGCTCAGAGTAAAAAACAAAAGTGCAAAAATTTACCTCTGGTGTCAGCCAATTTTCTAATCTATATAACCAAATTTCTATTAATCATTGAGGCTATTTCTTTTTTTTCACCATGTTTTGAGTTTCCTCAAGTCCTTTTCTAACTGTTCTACCCACATATCCTCTGCCATAGGTCAAATGTGGAGGGGGTTGGTTGATAGGGAGGGTTGGAAAGTCTCAAATTTCTCTGAAATCTAAAGACATTTATGTAAAAAGTCTATTGCAGAGATAGAGAACCCCAAAAATAAATTAATCTGAATAACTAATGGATTCCAAATAATTAATGTTTGGGTACAATTTTTGGTTAGTACCCTCACCCAAGAGTGTTAAGTAATTAAGAAAGTCTCAAGTAAACCCACATATGATTGGTTTGTCTTGTCTGATTGGTATAATATCCATTTGGAGTATCTTGCAAATGATAATAATGCTACATGCCTAAAGACATCCTCTAAATCAGGAAGTTTCTGTGTCACCATATCTGTTCTGGGTGAAAAGAAAGGGCATTGGACTGACTCAACCTTTCAATCAACAAGCATTCACCACCTACTATTCTACGCATGCAAAGCAGGGCGTGGTTAGACTTGGGGATCATCCAGACCAACACAACCCCCTGTGCCCACAGAAGCAGTTGCAATTAGGAAGGTAACACACACCTAAACTGTTGTCATGCACAAGAGAAGTAGATGGGTATACTGCACAGTCAGTTTCTGGTCTCAGGTCCACCTTGTTAGGAAAGACATTTAACTTCTTTAGATCTCAATGTCCTTTCTTGTAAAAATTAAGAATCCAATGAGACAATCTTTCAACTTTTCTTGAGATATGAAATTCCATGATCTTATGAAGCAGAATATAAGACAGTATATAATAAATGCTAAAATTTTGTGGTACTTACAACTAGAGAATTAGACTAAGGAACTGCAATCCTGGTTTACTTTTAATCAAGAAAGGTCAGAAACCCCAAAGCCTGAGTGTCCCCATGCTCCACGACAGTATCAGATCTTTGGGAATGACATCTATTACCACCACTGGGAGGCCTCACTTTCTGTCTCACTCCTCCAATCCTACCACCCTCATTCTCTCTGTCCTTAGAGCACAGAAATGCTCATTCCCACCATGGTAGACAGAATAATGGTTCCTCAAAGATGTCCCCACCCTCAGAAGATGTTATCTTACACGGCAAAAGAGACTTTGCAAATGTGATAAGTTAAGGATCTTAGATGGGGAGATCATCCTGGATTATCTGGATGGTCCAAATGTGTAATCACAAGGGTTCTTATAAGTGAAAGAGGGAAGCAGGAAAGTCGACTTCAGAGAGATTTGAAGATGTTACCCAGCTGGCTTTGAAGATGGAGGAGGGGACCATGCACCAAGGAATGTGAGTGGCCTCTAGAAGCTGGAAAAGGCAAAGAAACAGCTTCTTCTCTATATCTTCTGAAAGGAAAGCAGACCTGCCAACACCTTAATCTTAGCCCTGTGGAATTAAAGTTGGACATCTGATGTCTAGAACTATAAGATGATAAATTTGTGTTGTTTTAAGCCACTAGGTTTGTGGTAGTTTATTACAGCAGCCATAGGAAACTAATACACCAACCTTAGGGCATTTCCATTAGCTGTTCCCAGTACCCGGAGTGCCTTGTCCCTGGAATCTTTACATGGCTGGCTTCTCTTGGTCACACTTGTCTCAACCTGTATGTCATCTTCTTTGACCGTATAATCTAAGGAGCCATACAGGCCTTCAGCTAATACTCTGTATACTATATGTGTCATTTTTCTGGTTCGTTTGTTTATTGATTGTTTGATTTAGTCCCACTCTATAATGTCAGCTCCGCAAGAGCAGGGACCTTGTCTGTCTTGGTCACCACCCCATTTACAGTATTTAGAACAGTGTCTGATCTTCATCAATATCTGTAGAATGTAGGATTTAGGTAACCCAATAAGGATTCAGTGGATCTGAATCTTACAAGAAGTTCCTGGGACACACACAATGGGGCCACAGCACGTATACTTTCATCATCCTTTAGTCATTGCAAAAGCTATCTGTTACCACCGAAAAAACCCCAGTCCCTTCCCTCCATTTTGGTTCTCCCTCCCTATCTCCACCTGTCTCACAAAGCAAAGTTGAGAAAAAATGAGAGTGGTCTGAACATTCCCAAAAAGTAAACTTTGGGTTAAGGATAGTGGCTAATATGTGTAAAGGTCTCTGTGTTCTTAAGGAATAAATGGTACTATATAAATGTTAAAATACTCAAGTTTCCTCACATTAAAAATTTCATTATTTATCTGTTTTAAAACTATACAACATTGCCACTCCAGAAAAGTTAACTTGCAGCAAAAGGAAGAGCACTTTCCCCCTGCTTGAAACATGTTAAAATAGCAATTCCCTTGTGTTGCATTTCTTTAGACCTGTGCAAAAGTGTCTCCTCCCTAGATAGAAAGCAATGCACAGCTGTAGCCCTGGGAAGCATAATGCTGTGCTCAGAATATCAGGTTTTTAAATCTACCAAAGCTGGAAAAGAGATTAAGAGTTAAGGCTGAAAGTGGATCTTTAATGTGCTTTATCATGCACCAGGCGTTACAGTTAATATGTCCCTTCAGATTTTGATGACCTACTTTTCTGGGCTTACAGATGCAGCAGTATACATTAAGGACAGCACTTCAGCAAAGATTGTGACTATCCTTGTTTCCATTGATTGATCTCACACCCCTAATATTATGGTGATGTTTTGTGTGTGAGGAGGAAAGAGATGGGTGGTGAGGAGATGGTGAGAGAAAGAGAGTGAAAGAAATAATTTTGTATTTATATGGTCACCATAAATAATACAATATCAAAAAGTGGAAGAGAGAATAGACTTCTAAGAAATTGTCCACTATGTCTCAGTCATACATCCATTTCTTTTTGTCTGTCAATATTTTAGCAATATTTTCTCTTTAATAGCATTTGAATTTTCCAGTGGAGGTCTTTCAGCTTTGGACTTTACTTTTCCCTTGACCAGAATTTGCAAACCAGCATTTATTGGCCAATTGATGCTTGTAAACATGTTTTGTTTGGCAGCATGTTGCTTAATTTCTTTTTTAATTGGAACACCTTTACATGGATATATCTACTCTAGTTCTCAGTAGATTCTAGCACTAACTATTCTTTTATATCTGGCTGATTCACACATTTATTTTCCAGATCTTCCTGTCCCCAATGCAAGAGACCCTGGTATAGTCCATATCTGGCTCATAGGTGCATTTTAGAACATCCAACTTAAGATGTCTCCATATCTGAGTGCCAGACTGTTTACTTTGTTGTTCCCATTAAGTAAGAATATGACTCATAGATATGGCAAACTTATTTTCACTACTCAATCCAGATTTCTTCTGATTTATGAATTTAGGTAGTGGAAAAAATCTTATAAATTTAAAATTCAAATCACAATTAGATTTATTGACACTTTGCCCTTTATCCATAAAGGGTTTAGAATAGCTATTAGATGTAGTTATAAAGATCCATGATGAATTATTTTTATTTAAAAGCATCAAATAACATAAAATCTGGATAATGTTAGAAAATTCTGGCCATATTGATAACATGCACTTGGCAGAAGTCAGGTATGAGAGACGGCTGTTTTGTGGAATTTGTTAGAAATGTAGTTTTGAGGTAGGAGACAGATATTCCATTTTCAAAGCATTTGACACGTTTGATAGACATAAGATTTCACAGTGGGCCGGGGAAGACTCTGGGAATCCATGTAGCAGTGATCAGCATAAGTCAGCTTCTAGAATGAGTTCAGCTGGGTGGAGGAGCCCACAGGAGACGATTCGCAGCAGGAAGTGGAGAGTGGAAGTAGAAAAACAGGTGGAGAAGGCAGAGCAGGCGTTGAGGGCTGTGTGGGAACCACCAACCATGGCGGAGGAGCAGTGACTCATGCACACCAGGGAGGAAAAGAGAGGGTGTTTTTATAACAGCCAGAAAATCCTGAAGAAAAGCAGAACTCCCTTTCTCTGGAGTCCAGTTATTTTTTCTGCTTCTCCTCCACATCTAGTTAACTCACTTCCTACTTCAAAATTTAGAAAATGTTGGGATATACATCTTAAGACAAGCCAAGGCCATGCCACTATCATCTCTCATCTGACTTTTGCAAAGGTCTGTCAGCTGCTTTTCCCCAATAGCATCCAGAGATGATTTTTAAGAAACAAATATAATCACATCACACCTTTTTGCACAACCCTCCAAGGGATGATTTCCCTTATCCTTATAATAAAACACAATACTTTTAATCTGCCCTTCAAGATCCTACATGATGATCTGTCTATCCCAAGGTTTCTCAACCTTGTCTCTGTAGATATTTTTAGCTGAGCAATTCATTATTGCGGGGCTGTCCTCTGCATTGTAGGATGTTTAGCAGCATCCCTGGCATTTACCCACTAGATGCCAGTAGAATTCCCTACCCCTAGCTGTGACAACTGAAAATATCTCCAAACATTGCCAAATGTCTGCCCCTGACTGACAACAATTGATCTATCCAGGCTCTGCCCTGACATCATCCTAATTCTGTATCACTCCCTCCATGCCTCCCAATCACCACACCACTCTCCTCTTCCCCAGCAATACTATCTTTCTTACATCTTTTCAAATGCATTCTTCCACCATGTCTTAGTCTGCTCAGGCTGCCATAACGAAATAGCATAGACTGGGAGGCTTAAACAACAGACATTTATTTCTCACAGTTCTGGAGGCTGGGAAGTCCAAGATCAAGGTGCCAGCCAATTCAGTTCCTAGTGAGATCTCTCTTCCTGGCTTGCAGATGGCTACCTTCTCACTGTGTCCTCACAGGGAGGAGAGAGAGAGAGCTCTGGTTTCTCTTCCTCTTGTTATAAGGACACTAGTCCCATCACTGGGCCCCCATTCTCATGATCTCATCTAATCCTAATTACCACCCGAAGCCCCACCTCCCAAACCATCACATTGAGGGTTTGGTCTCCAACATATGAATTTGGGGAGGAAGCAAACATTCAGTCCATAACACACCATTTTCCCATTTATTTGCTTTCTTCTCCCCTACCCCCAACTCTGGACTAATTCCTGCTCGTCCTTTAATGGAATTCTTTCCCGATCCTGGTAGTTAGCTTCCTCACCCCTAAACCTTACATGTTTTTGTAACACCTGTTTTTTTCACATTTTTTTTGCACATAATTAAAATTGCCTTCGTAATTAGTTCTCCCTGTTATTCTTTCTGCACTGAAAGCTTCATCAGGATAGCAGCCATATCTGTATAGCTCACTTTAGTTTCCAGCTCCTAGCACAGTGCCTGTTGCACAACATTCCCAAATAAATAACTAAAGACAGAAAACTTCGATGAAGTACTAAAAGCCAGGATGCTCAGAAAGGTATGTAATCACAGGTAAGCCCTGAAGCTGCCCACCTGGGGATTCTCTGTTAGATGGTGTTATAGTGTATGATAATGGCTGTGTCTGTGGTAATAATAATAGCTTACATTGAGTGAGAACTTAACTTATGCTAGATATTGCACTATATATTTATTATATCAATGAATCTTTAAAATCACCTAATGGGGTAATAACTATTAGTGTCCCCATTTTATGAAGAGGTTAAGTAAATTGACTAGGGTCACACGGCTACTAAGTGACAGAGCCAGAATTCAAACACGCAGAGTTAGACCCAAAGGCTGTTATTCTGCACTCCTATACTATACCGCCTGCCATGGTTAGGGAGCAGGGAGTTAGCTTCTTAGCACTTCCTCTAACTGTACGATATGAGATTGTTTTAAGTATGCCTGAGGTCTACAAAGTCTCTCTGTGAAGGTCTATATTTTCAAGAATAAGGATAAAGAAATCATTCAGAAGCAGAATACCAATTGCCAACTAATTCTTCTCAGTATTGTTTGGAAGATGGGAGTTGGGCATGGGGACATTAGGGCATAAACAGAGGATGAGGAAGTTAAAGACTATCTCCTAAGCATATCACATCCATTTAAAGTTTCATTGTAATAAACTTCTCTTAAAATTCATAAACATATTAGTCATTCATACCTCAGTAGGAATGATCTTGAGCCCACAATAAGAAAACTTTCTTCTCATATTGTGTGTGGGTGTATACGTGTGTGCATGATACATGTGACTATAACAGCTATGGAACCTTCAGTGCAAGGTAGAGATGAATGGGATGACTCAGGGAAGAGTATGGGAAGCCATAAGCCTTGATAGAGCCTTTAAATGCTTGGTTCCAGAAAAGTAGATGGGAGAAGGACACTGGATATGAAGTGGGAAGATGTCAAAAGTAATTGCTACTCACTTTGCAATTACTCCCAGCACCCAGAGACTGAGAAAAATCATCCTAAGGGCTACCTTTGGCACTTTAAGCCTGCATTGGAGTTTTCATGAATAATTCACTTTGCCAAAGTAGAAGTAACCATGGTTTGTAGCTCAGTTTCCTTCTGTTAATTTAATCTATGACTTTCATTTTGTCAATCTATAAAAACAAAAAGGATACTAGTATTTAGCTGTAAGCCAGGGAAGTGATTTATTAGGCAACATTTACAAATCATTATTTATGGTCACTAAGAGTTTACCAAAAGTCTTTTGAAAATAAGATTTTTCCTGAGAACAGATTCAGGTGAAAAATAAGCATTCTACACATAGTCGACCGAATTTTCTCTCTTCTATAGTTAAAATTTCATCTACCCAATTTTGTTGTATGTACTCAAGGGCCAGAGAAGGCTCAAAATGTAAAGTCCATCTGTTTAGTGGAGGTGTGGCCTATCAACCCAATTTGTCATTACCTGGATTAAGTTGTTGAGATGATCAGCTTTTTGGAAAATCAGGAAGGTGGAAATGCCATAACAAATTATGGTGAATTATAGGTATTTGGGGTAAATGACCCTATACTAGTAGAAATACAAGATCTTCTTACTCGAACTCCCTTCAGGACTGGTAGAAAGAAAATATTCTCATAAAGATGGTGCCTTCATCCCTTTGGCATCCACCTTAGGCACTTTCCCCGGTCATCATGATACTGTCCCATGGCCCTGGCTATCTGTGCCCTTGTGACTAATTAAAAACTTGCATAACAGCAATGTTAAAGGGCTTGGAGTCCTTTCCTTCTGAAAGCAGGACTTCTGGCTCCAAGTTTGGGGCTTGGTGATATCAATCTAATTCCACCACATGGACACAGGCTATTTTTGGGCAAAGCCAACTCCAGTGTCTCCCTCCCTATAGTGAGAACAGGAGTTGACATTTGCTGACCTTGGGTGGCCTGGACATCATGGCTTTTCTCAGGAAGTTATGCCATGCAGTTCAGAAAACAACGAGGAGTGTTGCCCACAAAGGTCATGGTGCTGGATAGCCAAAATAAATCTAGAACCCCTCAGGAAAGGTGTTTCACATCACCCTAGGAGCAAAACTCCTTACTTCTGTTCCTGTTCTTTTCTCCCTCTCTCAGAAGAATGGAAGAGGGTGGTGAGATAAGTGAAATGGCAAAATTGGTCCAAAGCTTGTGTATGATGTAAGTAATACACTGATCTATTTAAAAATAAGTTTTGTTATTTGTTTAGTTCTCTGGGAAAGCCCTATATGTCCCTGTTGAATCATCATTTCTAAGATTGAGAGCATCTTGAAGAGAAGGGAATCGCATACTTACTATATATGTATATCTCTCTGATTGTGTCAGTATTAATATGTAAATACAAATTATTTTACACCCAATGAGTGAAAGGAAAATTTAATTTAATTTAGGAACACTTTGTGTAAACACATGATATCAGACATTCATGCAAATGATGGGCTGTTTTTCCATGAAGGACAAAGTATTGGAAGAAAGAAATGAAGAAAGAAGGTAGTGAGCAATCACCCAATTATTTTCCCTCCTTTTCTTTGGTGACATGGAAAAGTTATCCTGCAGTTCTGTCCCAGACCACTAACCCACCTTATTCCATGGGCACATAGGCAGCTGCCTTTTCTACTCACATGCGGGCTGGGGAAGAAATTAAGCAGGATACTAGCTGTCCTTCCAAATGCGTTCTGGAACTCCAGGGTCCTGTCCTCTTTTAGTCTCTTCTCTCTCTCCTTATCTCTGATAAAGAAAGGGGGTAGGGGCTGCAGAGATAACAAGGAAATCTTGCAGATAGGATGATAATGCAAGTTTCTCACTTTTCCTTATTTTTTATATCATCTGTTTATTGAGGAAAGTATGACTAAGTTATGTTCATATGGATTTGAAGAATAGTGAAAAATAGTGGTAAAGAACTTTTCAACTTCAACTAATTTGTAAATGCTATCGAGGCACTAAAGGAATATTAAGATTGGAGTGATTATTTCCTAATTGTTTTGAGCCTAATTGATTTTAATTATGAATAAAAACATGCTCAGCCACCTTGTTGCACATATTGTCCTTGTGATATAGTTCATTGTCTATGTTTTAAAATGATTATATCAGTGTGTCATTCAACAAATATTGTTGAGTCCTTACTTTGCGCCCTGGACAATGTGAAGCATGGAATGAAATTTAATGTAAAATACAACATGGTTTCTTCTTTCGATGAGCTTAAAGTCTGTTACCAAAGAGAAGGCATGACATAATATATGCCTTTTACAAATGTTATAAGGAACACAGTTCTAGGAATGCTACAGGAGTTAAAAGATTACTTTCCAGTAGTGTAATCATGGAAAGCTCTTCAGAGAAGCTATCATTTAATACTAAAATATGAAATAGTATTTTGTTCACAAATTGCTTTATGTGTATGTTTTATCTCTTCAACTACACTGTAATCTTCTTATGGCTAGACACTGGATATTATACTTGTTTTTTTGTTTGTTTTTAAATTCTGTATCTTTTATTCTATTAGCAAAAATCAGCAGCCTAGGGGGACCTTCATAAATAATTGTTTTTTAATACTTGCTAAATGGTAAGACAAAAGTCAGAACACATGCCAAAAATTCCATCTGTACCTTGTAGCTGACTAGATTCCAACAGAGAGATTTTTGATGGATACCATGAGATGGCAGATACTCCAGTTCCTTTCTTCTGTACAGTAAATTGGGAAAACTTGATTCTAATTCTCACTTTTCTACTGGCTCAGTCTAGGAAATGGATCCGTCTCCAATTATCTCACCTAAAAATGAGCCTGCTAACATCTTGAAGATTTCATAAGTATCATTTTATGTCACAAAAGAGCTGTAAGACATTATACAAACACAAGATTCCATTATTACTACCACAAGTTTTGTGTGATGTTAAGTTTATTCTTAACAATAAAGCAGAAATTTCCTTAGAAGCATGTCATCATTTTTATTTTTTATTTCACTTTTATATTTCATCTGGCTCATCTTTTTGAAGTCATTATCCTTGTTTAAATAGTTTTGTATTGTATCTTTTCTCTCAAATTGGTTTTATTTTGATGGATTTAACTTCCCTGGAGGAAGCTGTGTATGGAAAAACCTAAGAACCACTGAGCTGCTAATAATAATTATCCTCTATCATTTTAGGTCCTCTTTTATCTGAGGATATCAAAGTACTTTTCAAACTGGTATCTGTAATTACCTCCATCATACAGAAGAATAACTGCCAGTGAGGCTGAATGACTTACAGGAGATTGACAAAGGCAAAAAGCAGAACCCTAAATTCCCTTTCCCCTTTCTTCTTCCCTGTCTCCCAGACCTCAGGACTCTTTGGGAAAAGTGAGATCTGGCTTAGGCTCTGAGGAGATTCAGAGAAAAGTGAATCAGGTCTTCATGATATGGAGCTCTAATGGAGACCTAAAGATGCTACTCTCTGATGGCTCATAACCTGAGGACATATGAACACAAATGGCAAGACATGGATGCAGCAGGAAACCAGTGGAGGGAGAAGTTGCTTTGCGGTAGAGAGGCTAAGAAAGTCTTTTTAAGTGGGATGTCAGTCAGCCTATGCCAGTGAGTGGCCAGCTCTCCACACTGCCTTGCCTTTGCAGTTTTCTTTCTCACCTAGAAAAATAGAGTTTATTTTTGGTAAAAGACAGGAATCCACTTTTTCCTCAGCTGGCCAAGTTGAGGGCTAGCAGATGAATTTCTAGGTTCTCCTATGGGTAAAATTTAGGCCCAGTGTTCACTGAGATTCAAAGAGCTTTAGCAATTGACTGTCCATTTTTTATAACTTTCAGATTTTCTTTCTGGGTTCTATTTGCAGGCAGATCAAACTGGTGATGTTCCCCTAAGAATGGGAAAAATGAATAATGTGAACAGGAGTTGGTGAGCCAGTGCATTTTGATTAAATGTGGGGTCTGAGAACTGGCAGGAGATCTAGGTCTGATTGATGGCAGGGAGGGCTCTAGGGCCTCCACACTAACTGGCAACCAGGGACTGTAAAAGAGATAATGTAGCAAAGAGCTTCAGTCATCAAGTTCTTCTAAAATGCAGTGGGGCATTTTCCATGTGGAGAGGGGGGTACTAATTATCTGAATATTACTAATATGTCCCAGAGAACCTACTTGGAATCATTTTTTATATTAATTTGAGTAACGGCGCTGAGACTCTTTGAATGTATAATTCAATAGAGGTGATTTTATTTTTCAATGTTAGTAAAATCAGAATCTTTTTAAATTTTAGAAGTGAATGAAACTTTTATAACTTTGAGAGTTCTGTCTGGATTTTATTTGGTGATTAAAAATGCTCTCGTTTCAATCCCCTTAGATTAGATTGAATTTTATGGTGCTCGCTATTTTTCTCTTAGACATATCTCAATTGTTTTTAGAATGTAACATTTTCATGACAAGCTGTTTCACACATTCATTTTTGTAGTTTCTGTTATATTTTTAACTGAACGCTAATGGTTTGTATTTTCTGACCAACAAGGAATTGAGCATGCTTGATTTGAGGGAAATAATGGCTATCATTTATGAAGCATTTACTATATGCCTGGTCTTGGGTTAAGCTGCATGCACTGTGTCATTTAATCCTTAAAACGGCAATATGCAGTAGGCACTAGATGACTAGAATGACTCATAGCCAGATAAACCAAACAGGGTCAAAAATTTGCATTTTACAGATGAGGAAATAGAGGCTTAGAAATTCAAGTCATTTGATTGATGTCCCACAGCTAATAAATAACACAGCTGTCATTAAAACCTAGGTCCTACGGACTCCAAATCCACTCTCTTATAGACTGCAACTTTAACCTGTTTCATAATTGATTCTCAAATGTCTAGTTCTAGGACTGTCACTGTGTCTAGCTAAGCTATCACAGACTACATGCCATTATTATTTGCTCAAGCATCTTTGGCCAGCATGTGAGCACATATATATTTGATCAAGTTGGAAACACTGAAGATCAGTATCCCCTGCACTTCATACCTTATTTGGGCTTAAGGACCCTCTGGATACATTTTTCAACTTTAATGATTGTGATATCTCTCAAAAAGAGATGACTTTACTAAGTGTCATTTCTTGGTAAATAAAGCTCTGCTGCTGTTGACTTTTGATTCGTCATCACACTGATATTTAGTGTCAGTCCAGCATGCTGGTCGAAGCAGAATTCTTGAGGTCTTGTAGAAGGAAACAGGTGGCTGGTCACAATGGACACATTCCCTTCGGCAGAGGTGGGGAAACTGCAACTAGTATTTAGCATTTTAACTGAGTTAGTGTTTGCAGAACCACTTTTCTCCTTAAAATTTTTTTCAAATGAGAGCAAACCAAAATAGAAAGTATTGTAACTTCTTCCTGTGTCATGTACATTTAGCTCCTTCAGAAGATGAGACTTCCTTTTTCTTTGACTCAAATATAGCATTTGCATCCTCCCAAGCTAATATTCAGTCATCAAAACTAATACACACAGTTGTTCAACATATCAGGGAGAGTAAATGCTTTTGTCAACTTTTTAAAGAACTTCTCCTACAATCACCAATGCTCTCCAAATAGGATCTGCTGACTTCAATGGCAGGGTTAGTGTTAAAATGACTCATAGCCAGATAAACCAAACAGGGTCAAAAAAGGCTACTTTAAGATGTAAATGCTGTTTCCTTATTGCTAGTGAAAGCTAGAATTTTCACAAAATAAACTAAAAAGCCTGTGTTTGGGAGTTCCTGCTGTCTCAGATATTCCTGGGCTCAAGAAATACACCCACCCTGTAACAACTCTTTCCCTCCCCTTTCGTTCTCAATTCCTAGAGTGCACCGGATGCATTTGGTCCCTCAGTGAAGATACTCTTGAACCTGACCCAGTCCAGCTCTAACCCATGTCACTTCCGAGAAGCTAGCCTTGCCAAGTTCTCCAGTAACATACTCACTGCCAAAATGAAATGGCACTTCGCCATCTTGATGATCCTTGACCTATGTACAGAATTTTTTTTTTTAAAGATTTTATTTATTTTTATTTTTTCCCCCCAAAGCCCCAGTAGATAGTTGTATGTCATAGCTGCACATCCTTCTAGTTGCTGTATGTGGGACTCGGCCTCAGGATGGATGGAGAAGTGGTGCCTCAATGCGCACCCGGGGTCCGAACCCGGGCCACCAGCATCGCAGCGCGCGCACTTAACCACCAAGCCACAGGGCCGGCCCTATGTACAGAATTTGACACTGCTGATAAGCAGTTACACAAGTCTCTCTTCTTGGCTTTTGAGCCTCTTCCCTCATTTAGTCTGCCTCTCACCTCATCTACTTTAGAGACTCTTCACCCCTCATCCCCTAGTTTCCACTTTCCCTGGGGTTACCCCCATTGCTTTGCAAATGAGCTATTTCACGTATGGTTGCCTCACTGATGGTAGAGGCCATGCTTATATTCATGTTGGAACCCCAGTGCCTGGACAGTGCTTACAAAATAACATGGGCTCAAAAAAAAAAATGTTTGTTGAGTGAATGCACAAATCTAATAAATCAGTTTCTATATTTTCTTCTGTCCTACAGATTGAATCTGGCTGTAAGAGAAGCTGCGTGACCAATTCATATTAAATAGAAATTTATCACCCGTCTTTAACTTTTCCAACACCCAACATCCATGTGTCAGTAAAGAACATTGATAAATAACAAAGCTCCCAAATAAAACTCCTCACTGACTCTTGATTGTTTTTCAACTTCTATTTCCAGTTCCTAATTAAATCTGCTTTTTTCTGTGGTGAGGAAGATCAGCCCCGAGCTAACATCTGATGCCAATCCTCCTCTTTTTGCTGAGGAAGATTGGCCCTGAGCTAATATCCGTGCCATCTTTCTCTACTTTATATGTGGGACGCCTGCCACAGCATGGCTTGATAAGCGGTGCATAGGTCCGTGCCTAGGATCCAAACCTGCGAACCCTGGGTGGCTGAAGCGGAGCATGCAAACTTAACCACTACACCACCAGACCAGCCCCTGAATCTGCTTTTTCAGTCATGACATTTTCTGAATCTGATTTGCCTTATTTTCAAACTCTTCCAATGGACTTTCTACAGAATAAATAAAAGAAAGTACTCTGTGTTCAACTGACATTTTGTATGGTAACTGGTTGCTCTAATGTATTGCAAAGAGCAGCCAATTAGTGTTTGTTGAGTGATGGACACAACAACAACTGGATCATGTGCACTGTTTCTCAATTTGATCTTTAAGGTGGTCCAGACAAGTGAATTTAACTGTTCCATTTTCTGTTTATTTTAATCATTTTCATGACCAAATCTTATTATCTCAGAGGTGATACAATCACAGTGAAGTAATTTGTTATTTCAATGAAAAATAAGAATTTGACTCTACAAACTTTTAGTTTTGACTTATGGTTTATATGTAATCTTTCATCTCCGATTTGGATAACCATAAACTCATGTCCTCAGAATCCCAAGTTACAATATGTCTCTTCTGTAAGTCTTCTGTTCTTCTACCAAAGGTATCTTTTCCACCTGTCATTTGGTGCATGCCAGACTTTTCTGAGGCCATATAATTTTTTAAATTCATCCTGTAAATCATGTGTAAGATCTTATTGATCAATTGCAAAGTTTTTCATTCCAGTTTTTACAAGTGCCTCACTAGCCTTTTTCTCTATTCTTATATACCTTCTGATTGAGCCACATCATGTGTCTGCTTACTATCCTCTTTCTATGATCATTTCACTTTATATCTTCTCCCATTGGTTGGATGGATGGATAGATAATTTGATCAACAAATTCACTTCCTACAGACATTAAATAATTATTCAATATAATTCTGCTAGCACCAAGAACTTACTTCCTAATAACAGATACGATATTTTCCTTTTTTTCCCCTCATTGTAAGCACATCTCTTCTACATTTCTAACGGATCAAAGATATTTTATGTTTCTATTTGAACATTGTTGTACTTGTGATTTACAAAGTTATCCCTCCTTTTATGCATTTCTCTTTTTTATTATCATCAGTCTCTGATTGTAAACTCATAGAAGGAAGAATTGATATTTATTAAACATTTCCTAAACAGTTCCCAGCACTGTAATATCAGGATATAGGCAATTAAAACATTATTTATGTCTATTAACAAATTATCATGTATGTATCTGAAACTATAAAAATCAATTAATTCCTCTTTCTTTCACCAGTTTATTCATTCAAACTTGCTAGAAGGAATATGTAATAAAAATAGACCCCTTCCATTATTCAATGGATCTTGTTAGAAAAATAGTATTTCCCATTTAGCAGAATGTGATGTCTCATGATTTTTCATACCAGTCTGTATAATTGGAAGGGATTCGCCTTGATTAACATAGAAGAGTGGTAAGTCATATGAGGCCTCATAGTGAGATACAAAACAAGTCTATGTTGATATTTCTAACCCATCTGAGTTGCCAAAATAAATAATTTTAGGAAACAAAAGAGAATATCTTTTCAATTTTCCTGATGATTTCTTCTAGTTGATTCTTTTAGTCATAAATGATATACATTCCAAATTTCTTTCTCTGCTTGTTAAAGAAACATTCTTTTAGTCATAAATGATATACATTCCAAATTTCTTTCTCTGCTTGTTAAAGCAACATTCTTTTGCCCAACAGTTTAAATCTTCAATAAAATATAAATCAGCAACAGTTTCCTGCTAACCACAAATTCCTTTTCTTGTTTTGCTTTGTCTAAATGTCCTTATTGAATGCCCCAAGGACTTTCTCTTCTTGCTTAGCACAGTCCTAAATGTATGTGGATTCTGTACCCTGCAACTTTACTGTATTTCTTAATTATTTCTAATAGTTTTTTGACAGATTCTTTCATATTTTCTATGTACAGAATCATATCATCTGCAAATATTGACAGTTTTACTTCTTCCTTTCCAATCTGGATCCCTTTAATTTCTTTTTCTTGCCTAATTGCTCCAATACTATGTTAAAGAAGAGAGGTAAGAGGGGGTAACCTTCTCTTGTTCCTGTTCTTAGAAGATTAGCTTTCTGTTTTTCACCATTGAATACAATGTTGGCTGTGAGTTTGTCATATATGGCCTTTATTATGTTTAGCTACATTCGTTCTGTACCCATTTTATTCAGAGTTTTTATTGTAAATGGATGTTGAATCAGGTCAAATGCTTTCTCTCCATCTATCAAGATGATCATGTGATTTTTATTCTTCATTTTGTTAATGTGATTTATCACATTGATTGGTTTGCAGATGTTGAACCATTCCTGCATCCCTGGAATAAATTCTGCTTGATGGTCATGTGTGATCCTTTTAATGTATTGTTGTATTCAATTTGCTAATACTTTGTGGAGGATTTTTGCATCTATATTCATGAGTGATAATGGCCTATAATTTTCATTTTTTTTTGTTGTCCTTGTCTGGTTTTGGTATCAGGGTAATGTTGGTCTCATAAAATGAGTTAGGAAGTGTCCCATCCTCGCTTTTTTTGGAAGATTTTCTTGGAATTTTTTGAAAGATTTTGAGAAGGAGAGGTATTAAGTTTTCTTTGAATGTTTGGTAGAATTCACCAGAGAAGCTATTTGGTCCTAGACTTTTGTTTTTGGGGGAGGTTTTTGATTACTATTTCAGTCTCTTTACTTGTGATTGTTCTATTCAGATTCTCTATTTCTTATTGATTCGGTTTTGGGAGGTTGCATGAGTCTAAAAATTTATCCATTTCTTCTAGGTCATCCAATTTGTTGGTGTATAGCTTTTCATAGTATTGTCTTATAATCTTTTGTATTTCTGTGGTATCTGTTGTAATTTCTCCTCTTTTGATTTTGATTTTATTTATTTTAGCCTTCTCTCTTTTTTTCTTAGTAAGTCTAGCTAAAGGTTTGTCAATTTTGTTTATTTTTTCAAAGAACCAGATCATAGTTTCATTGATCTTTTCTGTTGTCTTCTTAGTCTCCATTTTATTTATTTCTTCTCCAATTTTTATTATTTCCTTCCTTCTACTGACTTTCAGCTTCATTTGTTCTTCTTTCTCTAGTTCCTTTAGGTGTAATCTTAGATTGTCTATTTTAGACTTTTCTTGTATGTTTAGGTAGGTTTGTGTTGCCTTTAAACTTCCCTCTTAGTATGCTTTTGCTGTATCCCATAGATTTTGGTATGTCACGTTTTCGTTTTCCTTTGTCTTCAGGTATTTTTTTTATCTCTTCATTGATCCAATAGTTGTCCAATAGCATGTTGTTTACTCTCCACATATTTGTAACTTTTTCAGCTTTTTTCTTGGAGTTGATTTCTAGTTTCATATCATTATGATCCGAAAAGATGCTTTATATGATTTCAGCCTTCTTAAATGTATTGAGACTTGTTTGTTTCCCAACATGTGGTCTATACTTGACAATGTTGCGTGCACACTTGAGAAGAATGTGCATTCTGCTGTTTCTGGGTGGAATGTTTTATATATATCTATCAAATCCATCTGGTCTAATGTTTTATTTAAGGCTGATGTTTCCTTATTGACTTTCTGTATGGATGATCTATCCATTGGTGTAAGAGGGGTATTCAAGTCCCCTACTACTATTGTGTTGCTGTCAATTTCTTTCTTTAGGTCTGTTAATAATTGCTTTATCTATTTTGGTGCTCTTGTGTTAGGTGCAAATATAATAATAAATGTTATGTCTTTTTGATAGATTGTCCTCTTTATCATGTCCACCTTTGTCTCTTGTTATCTTTTTTGGCTTGAGGTCTATTTTGTCTAACATAAGTATGTCTACACCTACTTTTTTTTTTTTTTGGTTGCCATTTGCTTGGAGTATCATCTTCCATCCCTTCACTTTGAGCTTATGTTTGTCGTTAGAGATGAAATGGGTCTCCTCAAGACAGCATATCGTTGGGTCTTGTTTTTTCATCCATCTAGCCACTATGTGTCTTGACTGGTGAATTCAGTCCATTTACATTTAGGTGATTATTAATATATAAAGACTTAATACTGCAATTTTATCTTTTGTTTTCTTGTTGCTCTATATTTCCATAGTTTCTTTTTCCTTGTGTTACTGTCTGCCATTTCAGTTCAGTGTTTTTCTGTAACATTTTACTCAGTTTTCTGTTTTCTATGTTTTGTGTCTCTGCTGTGAATTTTTATTTTGTGGTTACCATGAGATTTGTATAAAAGGTCTCATAGATAAGATAGTCCTTTTCCTGCTGATAACATCTTCTCTTCATTTGCCTATACAGGTTCCTTATTTTTTCTCCTCCTTGTATATGTTTTTGTTGTTGAAAAATCATCCTTTTTTATATTGTGAGTTTGTTACAAAATTGAAGTGCTTATAGTTATTTTTAGTGCTTCTTTTCCCTTTGACCTTTGTGGTATAATTAAGTGTTTACCCACCTATTCTAATGTAAAGTTGCAACTTTCTGATTCTATTTATCACCTTGCCAAAGTTTTGTATACCTTTGCCTTTTTATTTCAAGTAAGAGAGCTCCTTTCACCATTTCTTGTAAGGTAGTTCTAGTGGCAGTGAACTCCTGCAGCTTTTGTTTGTCCGGGAAAGCCTTTATTTTTTCTTTATATCTGAAGGATAATTTTATTGGAGACAGTATTCTTGGCTGACAACTATATCTTTAAATATTTTGAATATATCGTTTCACTCTCTCCTGGTCTGTAGAGTTTCTACTGAGAAATCTATTGATAGCTTAATGGGAGTTCTCTTGTAAGGAATACTTCCCTTGTAAGTCGTTGAGTTTTTCCCCTGGCTGCATTTAATAATTTTTTTTTCATTGACTTTTGACAATTGTATTATCATGTATTTTGGAGAAAGTCTTTATGCATTGAGAAAATTGGGTGTTCTAGTAGCTTCATGGATTTATATATCTAGTTTCTTCCCCAGATTTGGAAAGTTCCCAGCCATTATTTCTTTAAATAAGCTTTCTGCTCCCTTCCCTCTCTCTTTTCCTTCTGGGATACCCATTACCCTATGTTGCCCTTTTTAGCGGAGTCACATAAGTCTCATAGAATTTCTACATTTCACAAAACTCTTAGTTCTCTCTCCTCTTCTACCTATAGGAGAAGGAGGTAGTTTCTATCTTTGAGCTTGCTAATTAAATCTCTTCCATATGGTCTTCTCTATTTCTAATGCTTTAAAATCCATTCTTCATCTCATTTGTTGAGTTCTTCAGCTCCAGAGTTTCATTTGGTTCTTTTTTAGAGTTTCCTTCTGTTCATTAATTCTATTCCTGAGCTCATTGAACTGCCTTTCTGACCTTTTTCTTGTTCATTGAGTTTCTTCATGACAGGTATTTTGAATTATTATCAGTTAGATCACAGTCTTCCAAGACTTTATGTTTGATTTTTGGAGAATTGTTATTTTCTTTTTGTCATGCTGTGTTACTGTGACTTTTTGTGGTGCTTGATGAATTTTTCCTCTGCCAGAACATTGTCATGGTGAACGCTTTTCTTATTTAGGTATAGCTTTGTTTGTTTTGATTCTAACTATTCAAGCAGTTGGAGATTAGAGGCCTTTCTTTTGTTTTTCAGTAGGTGGTGCTATAGCCTCAATTTTTGGTTTCTCTTGCCTGCGCTGTCTCTGGCTATATTTGAGGTTTGGCACTTTCCACCCTCCACTGCCTCTATTAGGGTGTCAATGGTACTCTTATCATCACCACCTGGGGTGGTGATGGCTTGCTGTTCCTGATGTCACTGCAGTCAGTGGTTTTGCTGCCAGGGGCACAGGATAACTGACACCTCTGCTGCATCTGGGGTCAGCTGGGTTGGAAGCACTGCCACTGTGGTGGGAAAAGGGAGAGAGTGGGGAAGAGGCCAGGTTCTTGAGGCACCACCTCTGCTGTTGCCCATGTCCTTGTGGTTGCAGGTGTCACTGCTGTTGGAAGGCTGGAGTTGTGTGTGCACCTCCACTGCTGCTACCAGGGTCTGAGCTGCAGCCAGGGTCCCGGAATCATGGGGCTTCACCTCTACTGCTGCTCTGCTCCTTGTGGCCACAGATGCCACCAGTGCTGGGAGGCGAGAGTCTCACACATGCCTCCACTGCTGCCTACTGGGTTCTCTGGCGTTGAGGGCAGCCGTTTCAGCTGCCACTATCAGACGCCAGGATCCTGGACACTGCCCCTACTCTTCTCCCTGTTTGCCTCCTCTATGTGCTCCAATCCACCCCCTTCATATGTATCGATGTGTGAATCTCTCCACTGTCATGGTGTTTTGGGTAATTTAGCCTTTGTTGAATTATGAATGTTTTACTTGTTGTAGATTGAAGGGGAGAGACAAAGGGATTATTTCACACCACCATGATGATGACATCACTATTACAACTATTCTTAAGCATGTAATTACATGTATTACAGAAGGCATATTACTTCCATTTACTGAAATAACAGACTCCTCATGCAGCTTGGAAACAGAAAGTTAGAAACTTATTTATTACAAATGATCTTGAGCACTTCAATATAAGCATTTCAGAATGGGTTTCACTTGCATTCATAAATTAACACTGGTATGAATGCAATTTTAAAGTAGCATTCTTACAATCACCATTATTATGAGAGTTCTGAAACAGTTCATTATATGAATTACAGAATGAGCATCACTTTCATTATTGAAATAACACAGTTCACAATGCAGTTTGAAAGTAGTGAAGCAATTTGCAAAGGTACATGCACCCCTGTGTTCATTGCAGCCTTATTCACGATAGCCAAGACTTGGAAGCAACCTAAGTGCCCATCAAGGGACGAATGGATAAAAAAGCTGTGGTATATATACACAATGGAATACTACTCAGCCATAAGAAACGATGAAATCCAGCCATTTGTGACAACATGGATGGACATTGAGGGCATGATGCAAAGTGAAATAAGTCAGAGGGAGAAGGTCAAATACCGTATGATTTCCTTCATTAAGTAGTAGATAATAACAACAATAAACAAACACATAAGGACAGAGATTGGATTGGTGGTTACCAGAGGGGAAGGGGGGAGGGAGGAGGGTGAAAGGGATAATTGGGTACATGTGTGTGGTGATGGGTTGTAATTAGTATTTTGGTGGTGAACATGATGTAATCTATGCAGAAATAGAAGTACAATGATGTACACCTGAAATTTTTACAATGTTATAAACCAATGTTACTGCAATAAACAAAAAATTAAAAAAAAAAAAAAAAAGAAAGTAGTGAAGCAGAGGTCTTATAAATTTCATTTTTTTTAATTGAGGTATAATTGATATACAATGTTATATTAGTTTCAAGTATATAATAATAACTCAATATTTGCATATATTGTGAAATGATCACGACAGTAAATCTAGTTAACATTCATCTTAATACATAGTTACAGAATTTTTTCCTGTGATGAGAACTTTTAAGATTTACTTTGTGAAAATTCTTTATAGCAGTGTTCTTATTCACTTCACCACATGCATTACTATTAAGTATCACTTCCATTCATTAAAGAAAACAGTTCTAATAGGGCTTGCAAGTGGAAGTCTTAGAAACATCTCTAATACAAGTGTTCTTTAAAAAGTCACTGAGTGTATAACAGAAAGGGTGTCACATTATTTTACTGATATAACTCTCATCTAAAAGCCTCTCTCAAACAGCTTTCTTAGAACCATCTTTATCACTGTGTCCTTTCACTACGTGCATTACAGAATGGGTAAAATGATAGCCATCACCATACCCTGAAATAACACTGGTCTGAATGTATATTACAAGAAGCTTATTAGAACTATCTTTAACATAAGTGGTCTAAATAATTCACTACATCTATTACAGAATATGTTATCAAATCCATTAACTGACAGTATATTCTTCTCAATGCAGCTTGCAAGTAGCTTGTTAGAAACATTTTTTTACAAGTGTTCTTATTCACACACTATATGCATTGCAGAAGTGGTATCACTTCGTTCACTTAAACAACACTTGCCTCAACATTGGGCATCCTAAAAGCACCATTCTTGGAAACATATCAATTATGGGGTTCTTAAACACTTTACTACATGCATTACACGATGAGTATCACTACCAGGTAGTGAAATAACACTGCTGTTGATACAGCTTGCAACAGCATTCTTAGAAACATTATTATTACAAGTGCTCTGAAACACTTCACTACATACATTACTTAATGTTTATCACTTCATTCAACAGAGAAATACAGTATTAAAACAACTTACAAGGGGCTTTCTTAGATAGTTTTTATTACAAGTGTTCTTAAAAACATCACTGCATTCATTAGAGAAAAGGTATCACTTTCTTACACTAAAATGACACAGTTCTAAACACAGCTTGCAGTTAGCATTCCTTGAAACATCTTTATTACAAATATCATGAAACACTTCACTACATGCATTACAGAAATTGTAACACTTCAATACACTAATTGAGGCTGGTCTTAACACAGCTTACAAGTAGGGACATTAAAAACATCTTTATTACAGTGTTCTTAAACACCTTACTGAATACATTACGTAATGGGTATCACTATCTTTCACTGACATAACACTGAATGCAATGTACAAGTAGTGATCTTAGAAACACATTCCTACAAGTGTTCTAAAACAACTTACTACATACATTACAGAGAAAGTATCACTTTCATTCACAGGAATAACACTGGTCTGAAAGCAGCTTGCACATTTTGTTCATAGAAATATCTTTATTACAAGTGTCTTGCAACAGCTCACTATACGCATTACAGATTGTGTGTAACTTCTATTCACTCAAATAACACAGCTCTCAATGCTGCTTGCAAGAGCTTTCTGAGAAACATCTTCATTACAATATTTCTCAAACACTTCACCACAATTATTTCTGAATGGGATTACTTATATTAACAGAAATAACATTGGACTGAATGCAGCTGGCAAGTATTTTTCTTAGAATCATCTTAGTTACAAGTGTTCTTAACATTTCACTGTATGTATTACAGAATGTGTATCACTTGCATTCACTGAAGTAACATAGATCTCAATGCTGCTTGTAAATGGCACTCGTAGAAACATCTTTATTACAAGTGTACCAAAAACAATTTACTTCCATTTTCTGATATTATTCTGTCTCTTAGATACACCTTTATTACAATTGTTCTCAACTCTTCACTGCACGCATTACTGAATGGGTATAATTTCCTAACACTGATATAACACTTTTCTCAAAGATGCTTGCATGTAGCCTTCTTAGAAACATTTTTCTAACGGTATTAAATACTTCACTACAAGCATTTCAGAATAGGTGTTACTTACATTAACCAATATAACACTGTACTCAATGCAGCTTTCAACTAGCATTAGAAACATCTTTATTATATCTTAGAAACACCTTTATTACCAATGTCCCCATAATCTCCACTACATGCATTAAAGAGTGGATATTTCTTCCATTTGTCAAATACCACAATTATAGCTTGCAAGTAACATTCTTAGATACATCTGTATTACAAGTGTTCTAAAACAATTTAATAAATGCATTAAGAATATATATCCCTCATCCCTGAAATAACACAGTACTCAATGCAGCCCATTGTTATTTCAGTGAGTGGAAGTGATGCATATTCTGAAATGCATGTCTTAGACTTATAATAAAGATGTTTCTTTTAGAGATACTTGCAAGCTGCATTGAGTACATTTTTTTCAATGATTGTAAGTGATATCCATCTGTAGTGCAAGTAGAGAACTGTTTATAAAGACTTGTAATATGTTTCTAACTAAGCTTCTTGCAAGCTCTATTCAGTACGGGGTTATTTCAATGATTGTAAGCGATACTCATTCTTTAATGCATGTAGTAAACTGTTTATAAAGACTTTTAATAAAGGCATCCTAACAAAGCTATTTCCAACCTGCATTCAGCAGTGTTATTTCAGTAAATATAAATTATACTAACTCTGATATGTGTGTAGTAAAGTATCTAAGAAGACTTTTAGTAAAGATGTCTCTGAACAACCAATGGGTCAACAAAGAAATCAAAGGAGAAATAAAAACATACCATTAGACAAATGAAAATGGAAATACAACATACCAAAATCTATGAGATGCAGCAAAAATAGTTTTAAGAGGAAAGTTTATAACAATGTAGACCTACCTCAAGAAACAAGAAATATCTCAAATAAACTATCTATCTATATACCTAAATGAACTAGGGAAAGATGAACAAATAAAGCCCAAAGTTAGTAGAAGAAAGGAAATAATAAAGATCAGGGTTGAAAAAATTAAATAGAGAAAAAAAAACAATAGAAAAGATCAATGAACGTAAAAGCTGGTTCCTTTAAAAGATAAAAAAAAAAAAAATTAACAAACTTTTAGCTAGACTCACCAAGAAAAAAGAGAGAAGGCTCAAGTAAAATCAGAAATAAAAGAGAAGTCAAAATTGATACCACAAACATGAAAAGAATATAAGACTACTAGGAAAAATTCTACGCCAACAAATTGGACAACCTAGAAGAAATGGATACATGTCTCAAAACATACCATGTTCCAAGACTGAATCATGAAGAAATAGAAAATCTCAGGGACCAGCCCCATGGCCTTGTGGTTAAGTTTAGAGCATTCTGCTTCAGTGGCCCAGATTCACTAGTTTGGATCCTGCGCACAGACCTACACCACACATTAGCCTTATTGTGCTGGCAACCCACATACAAAATAGAGGAAGATTGGCACAGATGTTAGCCCAGTGCTAATATTCCTCAAGCGAACAAAAAAAAAAAAAAGGGAAGCTTGGCAATGGATGTTGGCTCAGGGCAAATCTTCTTCAGGAAAAAAAAAATCTGAATAGACCAATTACTAGTAAGGAGAATGAATCAGTAATAAAAACCCCCCAACAAAAGTTCAGGACCAGAAGTCTTCACTGGTGAAATCTACCAAGCATTAAAATATTTCGTATCTATCCTTCTCAAATTCTTCCAAAAATTTGAAGATGAGGGAATGCTTCCAAACTCATTTTACAAAGCTAGAAATACCTTGATATAAAAATCAGACAAGGATACCACACACAAAAAAAGGAAATTACAGGCAAGTATCCCAGATGAACATAGATGCAAATATCCTCAACAAAATATTAGCAAACCAAATTCAACAATACATTAAAAGGATCATACCCCGTGATCAAGTAGGATTTATTTCAGGGATGCAAGGATGGTTCAACATCTGTAAATCAATCAATGTGACACATCACATTAACAAAATGAAGGATAAAAATTATATGATTATCTCAATAGATGCAGAAAAAGCATTTGACAAAATTCAACATGCATTTATAATAAAAATTTTCAATAAAGTGTGTATACAGGTAACATACCTCAACATAAAAAGGCCATATATGACAAACTCACAGCTAACATCATACTCAATGATAAAAAGCTGAGAGCTTTTTCTCTAAGATCAGAAACAAGACAAGGATGTCCCTTCCCATCACTCTTCTTCAACATATATTGAAAGGTCTAGCCACAGCAATTGGGCAAGAAAAAGAAACAAAAGGCATTCAAATTGGAAAGAAAGAAAACTGTCACTATTTGCAGATGACATAATATTATAGAAAACTCTAAAGGCTGCACCGAAAAAACTGTTAGAACTAATAAATGAATTCAGTAAAATTACAAGCTACAAAATCAATATGCAGAAATCTTTGGCATTTCTATATACTGATAATGAACTATCAGAAAGAGAAATTAAGAAAAATAACCATTTAAAATTACATCAAAAAGAATAAAATACCTAGGAATAAATTTAACCAAGGAGAGGAATGACCTGTACACTGAAAATTGTAAGACATTGATGAAAGAAATTGAAGAAGACACAAATAAATGAAAAGATATTCCATGCTCGTGGACTGGGAGAATTAATACTGTTAAAATGTCCATATTACCCAAAGAAATCTACAGATTCTATGCAATCTCTATCAAAATTCCAATGACATTTTTACAGAACTAAAACAAATAATTCTAAAATTTGTATGGAACCACAAAAGACTCTGATGAGCAAAAACAATTGAGAATAAAAAATCAAAGCTGAAACCATAATGCTCCCTAATTTCAAACTATACTACAAAGCTATTGTAATCCAAATAATATAGTATTGACAGAAAAACCAACACACAGATTAATAGAGCAGAACAGAGAGTGAAGAAATAAACCCACACATATATTGACAATTAATTTATGACAAAGAAGCCAAAAATATACAATAGGAAAGGATAGTCTCTAAACCAAATGGTGTTGGAAAAACTGGAGATCCACAGGCAAAAGAATGAAACTAGACCACTATCTTACATAATAAACAAAAATTAACTCAAAATGGATTTAAAATTTGAATGTAAGATCTGAAACCATAAAATTCCTAGAATAAAACATAGGCCATAAGTTCCTTGACATCAGTCTTAGTGAGTTTTTTTGGATCTGACTCCAAAGGCAAGGGAAACAAAAGCAAAAATAAGCAAATGGGACTAAATCAAACTAAAAAACTTTTGCACAGCAAAGAAAACTGTCAACTAAATGAAAAGGTATTAATGAATAGGAGAAGATATTTGCAAATCATATATCCAATATTGGGTTAATGTCCAAAATGTATAAAGAGCTCGTACAACTCAAACACAAAAAAACAAACAACCTAATTAAAAATGGGCAGATAATCTGAATACACATTTTTCCAAAGAAGACATACAGATAGTCAATAGGCACATGAAAAGATGTTCAACATCACTAATTATTAGGGAAATGCAAATCAAAACCACAATGAGATATCACTCCCCACCTGTTGGAATGGCTATCATCAAAACAACAAGAAATGACAAGTGTTGGAGAGGATGTGGAGAAAAAGGAACACTTGTACACTGGTATTGGGAATGTAAGTTGTTGCAGTCTCTATGGGAAACAGTGTGGAAATTCCTCAAGAAACTAAAAATAGAACTGCAGTATGATCCAGATATTCCACTTCTGGGTATTTATCTGAAATGTACAAAAACACTAAGTCAAGATAAATGCATCCCTATGTTCACTGCAGCATTATTTACAATTGCCAAGATATGGAAACAACATAAGTGCTTATTGATCGAAGAATGGATAAAGAAGATGTGATATGTATATACAATGGAATACTACAAAGCTATAAAAAAAAGAGGAAAATCTTGCCTTTTGTGACAACATGGATGGACCTTGAGGTATTATGATAAGTGAAATAAGTCAGATAGAGAAAGAAAAATATCATATGATTTGACTTATATGTGAAATCTAAGAAACTAAACAAATGAACAAACAAAAACAAACTCATAGATACTGAGAGCAGGTTGGTAGTTAGTAAAGGGGAAGGGGATTTGTGGGGTGGGCTAAATGGATGAAGAGGGTCAAATGTATGGTGACAGATGGTAACTAGACTTATGGTAGTGATCACCTTGTAGTGAATAAAAATATCAAGTTATAGTTGAACACCTGAAACATGTAACTTACATACCAATTTTACCTCAATAAAAAATGAAGATGTTTCTAACAAAAGTTCTTGCAAATTACATTCAAACTGCGTTATTTCAGTGAATGGAAGTGATATTCTCTAATGCATGTAGTGATGAGTTTAAGAAGTGTTTAATAAAAAAGACTTTTCAAACAAAGATACTTCCTAGCTGCATTCAGCACAGTGTTATTTCAGTGAATTGAAGACATACCCATTCTTAATGCATGTATTATTTAAGAAGACTTATAAAGATGCTCCTAACAAAGCTGCTTGAAAGATGCATTCAGCATAATGTGATTTCAGTGAATGGAAGTGATACTCATTCTCTAATGCATGTAGTGAATTTTTAAAAACACTGTGATAAAGATGTTACTGACAAAGCAAAATGCAAGTTGCATTCAGCATGGTGTTATTTCAGAGAATGGTTGTGATACACATTAGATAATGCATGTAGTGAAGTGTTTAAGAAACTTGTAATAAAGATATTTTTAAAAGAGCTAATTGCAGGGCTGGCCCAGTGGTGTAACAGTTAAGTGTGCGCACTCCACTGTGGCAGCCTGGGGTTCAGATCCCGGGTGCGCACCAATGCACCACTTGTCGAGCCATGCTGTGGTGGCATCCCATATAAAGTGGAGGAAGATGGGCATGGATGTTAGCCCAGGGCCAGTCTTCCTCAGCAAAAAGAGGAGGATTGGTGACAGATGTTAGCTCAGGGTTGATCTTCCTCACAAAAAAATAAAATAAAATAAAATAGATAATTGCAAGCTGTGTTAATACCATGTTATTTCAGTGAAAGGATGTGACAACCATTCTGTAATGCACGTTGTGAAGTCTTTAAAAACTTTTTTTTTTTTGGTGAGGAAGATTGGCCCTGAGCTAACATCTGTGTCCATCTTTCTCTATTTTGTATGTTGGATGCTGCCACAGCATGGTTTGATGGCCAGTGTTAGGGTCCACGTCCAGTATCTGAACCAGTGAACCCTGGGCCACTGAAGCAGAGAGCTCGAGCTTAATCACTATGCCACCAGTCTGGCCCCTAAAACTTTTAATAAAGATGATTATAACAAATCTATTTGTACCTGTGTTGAGCACAGCGTTATTTCAGTGAATGGAAGTGATAACCATTCTGTAATGCATGTTGTGAAGTGTTTAAGAAGAGGTATAATAAAGATGATTCTAAGCTACTTGCAAAATGCAGTCAGCACAGTGTCATTTTAGCAAATGTGATACCCATTCTGTAATGCATGTTGTGAATTATTTGAAATCACCTGTAATAATGTAATATCTAACAAAGCTAATTCAAGCTGTGTTCAGTGCAGTGTTATTACAGTGAATGGAAGTGATATTCATTCTGTTATTCCTATAGTAAAGCGTTAAAAAGAGGTATAATAAAGATATCTCTAACAAAGCTTCTTGCAAGATACATTCAGAAAGGTATTATTTCAGTGAATGGAAGTGATACCTATTCTGTAAATATGTTGAACTGTTTAAGAAACGTGTAATACAGATATCTCTAAAAAAGCTATGTGCAAGGTGCATTCAGCACAGTGCCATAACATTGAAGGGAAGTGACAGCTATTCTGTATTACATGTAGTTAAGTGTTTAGAAGACTTCTTTTGGGGCCAGCCCCGTGGCTTAGCGGTTAAGTACGCGTGCTCCACTGCTGGCGGCCTGGGTTCAGATCCCAGGTGCGCACCGACGCACCACTTCTCTGGCCATGCTGAGGCTGCGTCCCACATGCAGCAACTAGAAGGATGTGCAGCTACGACATACAACTATCTCCTGGGGCTTTGGGGGGGAAAAAACAAAAAAGAAGACTTCTTTCAAAGATGTTTTTAGTAATGCTACTTGTAGCTGTGTTCAGAACAGTGATAATTCAGTGATTGTGAGTGATACTCTTTCTGTACTGCATGTAGTGAACTGTTTAAGAAGACTTATTAGAGATGTTACTAAAAAGCTACTTGCTATATGCACTTAGCACAGTGTTGTTTCAGTGAATGGAAGTGATAACCATTCTATAATGCATGTATAGAAGAGTTTAAGAAACTTGTAATACAGATGTTTCTAAAAAATCTACATGGGGGCCGGCCCAGTGGTGCAACGGTTAAGTGTGCACACTCCGCTTCCACAGCCCATGGTTCACCGGTTCAGATCTCGGGCACGCACTGACACACCACTTGTCAAGCCATGCTGTGGCAGCGTCCCATATAAAGTAGAGGAATATGGGCACAGATGTTAGCCCAGGGCCAATCTTCTTCAGCAAAAAGAGGAGGATTGGCATTCGATGTTAGCTCAGCGCTGATCTTCCTCACACACACACAAAAATCTACTTGCATGCTAAGTTCAGCACAGTGTCAATTCAGTGATTGCAAGTGATTTTTATTCTGTACCGCATGTAGAGTAATGTTTAAGAAATCTCATTAAACCTGTTTCTAACAAAGCTACTTGTAAGCATTAATTCAGTGATTGCAAGTCATACCCATTCTGTAATGCATGTAGTGAGCTGTTTTAGAAGACATAAAAAATGTTTCTATCAAAGTTACTTGAAAGCTATCTTCAACATGAGATTACTTTAGTGAATGGAAGTGATATCCATTCTGTAATACATGTTGTGAAGTACTTAAAACACTTGCAGTAAAGATAATTCTAACACAGCTACTTGGAAGCTGTGTTCAGAACAGTGTTATATCAGTAAATGGAAGTGGCACCCAATATATAATGCATGTAGTAAAGTGTAAAAGAAACTTGTAATAAAGATGTTTTTAATAAAGCTTCTTTTAGCTGTGTAAAGCACAGTGGTATTTCAGGGAATGAATTGATACCCCAGCTGTAAAGCCCATATTGAATTGTTTAAAAGCACTTGTAATAAAGATGTTTCTAACATAGTCACTGGCAAGCTATGTTCAGCACAGTATTATGACATTCAGTGGAAGTGATACCCATTGTGTATTGCATGCAGTAAAGTGTTAAAAAAAGTATAATAAAAATGTTTCTAACAAAGCTACTTAGAATCTGCGTTCAGCACAGTGTTATTTCTGTAAAGCATGTAGTGAAGTCTGTAACTACTTTTAAAGATTTTATTTATTCAGTTTTTCCCCCCAAAGCCCCAGTAGATAGTTGTATGTCATAGGTTCACATCCTTCTAGTTGCTGTACGTGGGACTCGGCCTCACGTTGGACGGAGAAGTGGTGCCTCGGGGCGCGCCCGGGATCCGAACCCGGGCCGCCAGCATCAGAGCGCACGCACTTAACCGCTAAGCCACGGAGCCGGCCCTGTAACTACTTTTAAATTGCATTCATCACTGTGTTAATTCAGAGATTACAAATGAAGCCCATTATGTAATGCGTGTAGTCAAGTGTTTCTTAATACTTGAAATAAAGATAATTCTAACAAGCTACTTAGAGGCTGCATTCAGAAGAGTGTTATTTCATAAAAGGAATTGATACTCAATCTCTAATGCATGTAGTAAAGTGTTTAAAAGCATGTTATAAGACGTTTCTAACTGGCTACTTCTAAGCTATTTTTAGAATGGTGTTATTTTACTGAATGGAAGTAATAGTCATTCTGTATTGCATATTGTGAAGTATTTAAAAAGAGTATAATAAAGATGTTTCTAACAAAGTTACTTGCAAGATTTATTACTTGCAAGATTACTTCTTTGTTACTTGCAACATTTATTTATCATTGATTTCTAGTTCAGTGATTTCAACTGACGCCTGTTCTCTAAGGCATGTAGTGTACTGTTTAACAAGATGACAATAAATATGTTACTAACAATATTACTTGCAAGAGCATTCAGCATAGTGTTATTTCAGTGAATGGAAGTTATACCAATTATGTAATGCATGTAGTGAAGTGTTTTAATAGATTTGTAACAAAGATATTTCTAACAAAGCTAATTAAAGGTGTGTTCAACATGGGATTATTTCTGTTAACATAAGTAATAACAATCAATTTTTTATATGTAGTGTTAAAAACACTATAATACAGAAGTTTATAACAAAGCTAATTAAAGCTGCATTTAACATATTTCCATTAATGTAAGTGATAACTTTCCTAATTTTTCGCTGGTAGTGTTAAAACACTGTAATGAGATTTCTAACAAAGGTAGTGAAATTGCATTCTGAACAGTGTTATTTCAGTGAATAAAGTGATACATGATCTGTAATGCATGTAGTGAAGTGTCAAAGAAGATATGTAATAAAGATATTTCTAACAAAGCTACTGGCAAGCTGCATTCAACATTGTTATTTCAGTGAATGAAAGTAATACATATTCTATAATGAATGTAGTGAAATGATTAAGAAATTTTAATGAGGATGTTCCTAATAAAGGTGTTTGCATGCCATATTCAGCAAAGTGTAGTTCAGTGAATGAAACATCTCAGTGTGTAATGCATGAAGGTAAGTGTTTAAAAACATTTGTAATAAAAATGTTTCTAAGAAAGCTACTTGCAAGCTTTTTCTACACAGTATTTTCATTGATTGGAAGTGATTGTCATCTGTTATGCATGAAGTTAAGTGTTTCAAAGACGTTATACAGATGTTTCACCTGAAGCTACTTGCAAGCTGTGTTCAGCACCATATAATTTAGGTGATTGGTAGGGATACACATTCTGTAATTCATGTACTGAAGCATTTAGAAGACTTAATAAAGATGTTTCTAACAAAGCTACTTGCATATTTTGGTCAGCAGAGTGTTATTTCAGTGATTGGAAGTAATACTCATTCTGTAACTCCTGTTGTGAAGTGTTTAACAACACTTTCAATAAAGATGATTTTAAGAATACTATTTACATGTGGCATTGCCACCCGTGTTATTTCAGTGAATGAAAGACATAACTATATTGTAATGCATGTACTTATGTGTTTAAGAACACTTGTAATAAAGATATTTCTAAGAAAGTCACCTGCAAGCTGCATTTAGTAAATACTGCCTGATTCAGGTCCCCAAACAGCTGTGCTGACCTTGGGGCCTGTTCTGCTGCTCAACCTGGCCAGAGGCTAAATCCTAGCCCCACCAACTGATAAATATAGTACTGAGTCCTGACCATCGAGGAAGACTGACTAGAGAATTCAGACAACTCTAGAGCACATCCTATAGCATCACTTGGGCAGGGAACCAAGCCAGCAGTCCTATCTAACTGTTCTCAGCCAGCAGCTGCCCCCAACTTCAGAGCTTGGGCAGTGGCCTCAGAAAAAGAACCTGATAGCAAGTTCCACCTGCCCAAGTAGTTACCAGTTCATATGTCCAGAACTCCAAACTGAGCTGACCAGTGAAGGACTGTCTCTGCCAAAACAAACCTTTAAAGTCTGGAGTAGGAGACTGCTTACTAATGCTCAGATCCCAATGTAATTGTAAAAGGATCATAGAAAATCAGGTAAACATGACACCACCAAAAGAAACTAACAAAGCTCCAATAGCTGACCCTAAAGAAATGGAGATCTAAGAACTGTCAAACAAAGAATTCAGAATGTTTTTCTTAAAGAAGTTTCATTAACTACAAGAACACACAGACAGATAGCTAAATGAAATTAGGAAAACAATGCATGAACAAAATGAGAAGTTCAACGAAGAAATAAAAACCAAAAACAAAAGAGAAAATCCTAGAGCTGAAGAATAAAATGACTGCACTGAAGTGTTCAATAGAGAGCTTCAACGACAGGAGAGATACAGGAATCTGACCATGCAGAAGAAAGACAGGACATTTGAAAATATCTAGACAGAGGAGCAAAAAGAGAAAAGAATAAGAGTTAAGAAGCCTATGGGACTTATGTGATAGCATCCAAGAAACAATATCCACATTATGGGTATCTCAGGAGGAGAAGAGAAAGAGAAAGGGACAGAAGTATATTTAAAGCCTTAATGGCTAAAAACTTCCCTGACATGGGAAGAGGAATGGATATCCAGATCCATGAGTCTCAAAGAACCCCAAATAGGTTGAGCAGAATAGAGCTAAACCAAGACACATTGTAATTAAATTGTCAAAAGTCAAAGAAAAGAAAGAATTTTGACAGCAGCAAGAGAAAAGTGACAAGTAACATGCAAGGGAACTCCTCCTCCCCATAAGACTCTAGGCAGATTTCTCAACAGAAATTTCAGGCCAGGAGACAATGGGATGATATATTCAAAATATCTTTTTAAAAGCCCTGTCAACTGAGAATACTATACCTGGTAAACTTTTCTTCAGAAATGAAAGAGAGATTAAAATTTTCCTTAAAAACTATAGCTAAGGGAGCTCATTACCACTAGACATGCCTTACAAGATATACTAAAGGTAGTTCTTTGAATGGAAGTAAAAGGACACTAATTAGCATTGTAAAAACATATGAAAGTAATGTAAAACTCACTGGTAATGATAAATATATAATCAAAGTCAAATTCTCTAATATGGTAATGGTGGTGTGGAATTCATTCACAAGTCTATTTTAAAAGCTAAAAAAAAGACATTAAAAATAACCATAACTACAGTACTCTGTAATTGGATACACAATATAAAAATACGTAAAGAGGAACATCAGTAACCTCAAATGTGATGGCAAGGAGAAGTAAAAGTGAAAAGTTTAGGAATGCTATCAAACTAAAAGCTCTCAACAAATTGCATATATAAGAAACACATCTCAACATTATAGAGGCTACATATGAAAAGTCCACACCTGACGTTATACTCAATGGTGAAAAGCTGAAAGCCTTTCCTATAAGTCAGAAATGAGACAAGATTGCCCACTCTAACCACTTCTGTTCAACACAATGTTGGAAGTCATACCCAGAGCAATTAAAAAAGAAAGGAAAAGAAGAAGCATCCAAAGCAGAATGGAAGAAGTGAAATTGTCTCTGTTTGCAGATGACATGATCTTATATATATATAAAATACTAAAGATTCCACTAAAAAATTGTTAGACCAAATAAAGGACTTTAGCAAAGATTTAGGATATGAAATCAACATACAAAAATCAGTTGAATTTTTATACACTAATAATGCACTATCTGAAATAGAAATAAAGAAATAATTACATTTAAAATAGCATCAAAAATAATAAAACACTTAGGAATGAAATTAGCTGTGGAGGAAAAAGATTTATACAATCAAAACTATAAGACACTGATGAAAAATTTTAAAAGATGCAAATAAATGAAAAAAATATCCTGTATTCATGGATTTGAAAAAATAATATTGTTAAAATATTCATACTACCCAATGCCAATTTTACATTCAATGTAATCCCTATCAAAATTCCAATGGCATTTTTCACAGAAATAAAAAAAATTCTAAAATATGTATGGAACCACAAAAGACCCCAAATAGCCAAAGCAATCTTCAGAAAGAAAAACAAAGTTGGAGGCTTCAAACTTTCAAATTTCAAACTACATTACAAAGCTACAGTAATCAAAATAATATGGTCCTGGCATAAAATCAGACACAAAGATGAAGGGAACAGAAAGAAGAGCTCAGAAATAAACCCACGCATATAAGTTCAACCAGTATTTGACAAGGAAGCCAAGAATCCTCATGGACAAAGGATAGTCTTTTGAATAAGTAGTACTGGGAAAACAGGGTGTTCACATGAAAAAGTATGAAACTGGGCCCCTATTATACACCACTTACAAATATTAACTCAAAATGGATTAAAAACTTTTTTTATTGTGGTAACATTGGTTTATAACATTATATAAATTTCAGGTGTACATCATTATATTTCGATTTCTGTGTGGATTAAGTCATGTTCACCACCCAAAAACTGATTACAATCCATCACCACATGCAAGTGCCTAATCATCACTTTCACCCTCCACCTGCCCCTCCTCCCCTCTGGGAACCGCCAATCCAATCTCTGTCTATATGTGATTGTTTGTTGTTGTTTTTGTCTTCTACTTATGAGTGAGATCATATGGTATATGAATTTCTCCCTCTGACTTATTTTGCTTAACAAAATACCCTAGAGGTCCATCCATGTTGTCACAAATAGCTGGATTTCATTGTTTCTTATGGCTGAGTAGTATTCCATTGTGTATATATACCACATCTTCTTTATCCATTCGTCCCTTGATGGGCACTTAGGTTGCTTCCAAGTCTTGGCTGTTGTGAATAATGTAGCAATGAACATAGAGGTGCATGTATCTTTACACATTCGTATTTTCATGTTCTTTGGGTAAGTATCCAGTGGTGGAATAGCTGGATCATATGGTAGTTCTACTCTTAATTTTTTGAGGATTCTCCATACTGTTTTCCATAGTGGCTGCCCCAGTTTGCATTCCCACCAGCAGTGTATAATAGTTCCCTTCTCTCCACATCCTCTCAAACACTTGTTTCCTGTCTTGTTAATTATAGCCATTCTGATGGGCATGAGGTGATATCTCATTGTAGTTTTGATTTGCATTTCTCTGATAGTAAATGATGTTGAACATCTTTTCATGTGCCTATTGGCCATCTGTATATCTTCTTTGGAGAAATTTCTGTTCGTATCTTTTGCCCAATTTTTAATTGTCTTGTTAGTTTTTCTGTTGTTGAGATGTATGAATTCTTTATATACTTGGGAAATTAACCCCTTATCAGATATATGGTTTGCAAACGTCTTCTCCCAGTTGTTAGGTTATCTTTTCATTATGTTGATGGTTTCCTTTGCTGTGCAGAAGCTTTTTAGTTTGATGTAGTCCCCTTTGTTTATTTTTTCTATTGTTTCCCCTGCATGGTCAGACATGGTACTTGACAATATGCTGCTAATAGCAACGTTGAAAAGTGTACTGCCTATGTTTTCTTCTAGAAGTTTCATTGTTTCAGGTCTTACATTCAAGTCTTTAATACATTTTGAGTTAATTTTTGTGTATAGTGTACGATAATGGTCTACTTTGATTCTTTTGCCTATGGCTGTCCAGTTTTCTCAGCACAATTTATTAAAGAGACATTCCTTTCTCCATTGTATGTTCTTGGCTCCCTTGTCAAAAACTAGCTGTCCATAGATGTGTGGGTTTATTTCTGGGCTCTTGATTCTGTTCTCTTGATCTGTGTTCCTTTTTTTTGTGCCAGTACCATACTGTTTTGGTTACTATAGCTTTGTGGTATATTTTGAAATCAGGGATTGTGATACCTCCAGCTTTGTTCTTTTTGCTCAGGATTCCTTTAGCTATTCGGGATCTTTTGTTTTCCATATAAATTTTAGGATTCTTTGCTTTATTTCTGTGAAAAATGTTGTTGGAACTTTGATAGGGATTGCATTGAATCTATAGATTGCTTTAGGAAGCATGGACATCTTAACTATGTTAATGCTTCCAATCCAAGAGCACAGAATATCTTTCCATTTCTTTCTGTCTTCTTCAATTTCTTTCAGCAATGTTTTATAGTTTTCAGTGTACAGATCTTTCACTTCTTTGGTTAAGTTTATTCCTAGGTATTTTATTCTTTGTGTTGCAATTTTAAATAGGATTGTATTCTTTTTTTTTCCTATGTTGATTTTGTATCCTGCAAATTTACAGTATTAGTTTATTACTTCTAAAAGTTTTTTGGTGGATTCTTTAGGGTTTTCCATATACAAAATCATGTCATCTGCAAATAATGAGAGTTTCACTTTCCTTTGCAGTTTGGATCCCTTTTATTTCTTTTTCTTGCCAGATTGCTCTGGCGAGGACTTCCGATACTATGTTAAATAGGAGTGGTGAGAGTGGGCATCCTTGTCTGGCTCCTGTTCTTAGAGGGATAGCTTTCAGTTTTTCACAATTGAAAATTATATTAGCTGTGGGATTGTCATATATGGCCCTTATTATGTTGAAGTACTTTCCTTCTGTACCCATTTTATTCAGAGTTTTTATCATAAATGGATGCTGTATCTTGTCAAATGCTGTCTCTGCATCTATTGAGATGATCATGCAATTTTTATTCTTCATTTCATTAATGTGGTGTATCACGTTGATTGATTTGTGAATGTTGAACCATCCCTGCATACCTGGAATAAATCCCACTTGATCATGGTGTATAATCTTTTTAACGTATTGTTGTATGCCATTTCCTAGTATTTTGTTGCGGATTTTTGCATCGATGTTCATCAGTGATATTGGCCTGTAATTTTCTTTTTTTGTGTTGTCCTTGTCTGGTTGTGATATCAGGGTAACGTCAGCTTCATAGAATTAGTTAGGGAGCTTCCCCACCTTCTCAATTCTTTGGAAGAGTTTGAGAAGGATAGGTATTAATTCTTCTTTGAATGTTTGGTAGAATTCACCAGGGAAGCCATCTGGTCCTGGACTTTTATTTTGGGGGAGGGTTTTGATTACTGTTTAGATCTCCTTACTGGTGATTGGTCTATTCAAATTCTCTATTTCTTCTTGATCCAGTTTTGGAAGGTTGGGTGATTCTAAGAATTTATCCATTTCTTCCCGATTGTCAAATTTGTTGGCATATAGCTTTTCATAGTATTTTCTTATAATCTTTTGTATTTCTGAGGAGTCTGTTGTAATTTCTCCTCATTCATTTCTGATTTTACTTATTTAAACCTTCTCTCTTTTTTTCTAGGTGAGTCTAGCTAAAGGTTTGTCAATTTTGTTTATCTTTTCAAAGAACCAGCTCTTGGTTTTATTAATTTTTTCTATTGTTTTTTTTGGTCTCTATTTCATTCACTTCTGCTCTGATATTTATTATTTCCCTTCTTCTACTGATTTTGGGCTTTGTTCTTCTTTTTCCAGCTCCTTTAGGTGCATTGTTAGATTGTTTATTTGAGAATTTTTTTGTTTGTTGAGATAGGCCTGTATTGCTATAAACTTCCCTCTTAGAACTACTTTTGCTGTATCCCATAAATTCTGGCATGTCATATTTTCATTTTCATTTGTCTCCAGGTATTTTTTGATTTCTCCTTTGATTTCTTGGTTGACACAATCGTTGTTCTGTAGCATTTTGTTTAATCTCCACGTATTTGTGGCTTTTCTGATTTTCTTCCCATAGTTGATTTCTAGTTTGATACCATTGTGGTGAGAACAGAAGCTTGGCATTATTGCAATCACCTTAAATTTATGTAGACTTGTTTTGTGGCCTAATATGTCATCAATCATGGAGAATGTTCCATGTGCACATGAAAAGAACGTGTATTTTTTGGTTTTTGGATGGAATGCTCTGTATATATCTACTAGGTCCATCTGTTCAAGTGTGTCATTTAAGGCCAATATTTCCTCATTGATCTTCTGTTTGGGTGATCTATCTGTTGGTGTAAGCGGAGTGTTAAAGTCCCCTACTATTATTGAGTTACTGTCTATTTCTCTTTTTATGTCTGTTAATAATTGCTTTATATATTTAGGTGTTCCTACGTTGGGTGCGTAGATATTTACAAGTGTCATATCCTATTGTTGGATTGTTCCCTTGATCATTATGTAATGCCCTTCTTTGTCTCTTTTCACAGTTTTTTTTTTTTTTTTTTTTTTTTAAAGTAAGAAAAATTTGGTCCTGAAATTTGGTGTGTTTACCAAAATACAGCACCTGTGAAGCTGAAACAATTAGCAGGTCATACGCATTTCTTTTTTTTTTTTTTTCTTTTTTTTTTTTTAATTTTTTGTTTATTGCAGTAACATTGGTTTATAACATTGTAAAAATTTCAGGTGTACATCATTGTACTTCTATTTCTGCATGGACTACATCATGTTCACCACCAAAATACTAATTACAACCCATCACCACACACATGTACCGAAGTATCCCTTTCACCCTCCTCCCTCCCCTCCCCTCTGGTAACCACCAATCCAATCTCTGTCCCTATGTGTTTGTTTATTGTTGTTATTATCTACTACTTAATGAAGGAAATCCTACGGTATTTGACCTTCTCCCTCTGACTTATTTCACTTTGCATTATACCCTCAATGTCCATCCATGTTGTCACAAATGGCTGGATTTCGTCGTTTCTTATGGCTGAGTAGTATTCCATTGTGTATATATACCACAGCTTCTTTATCCATTCGTCCCTTGATGGGCACTTAGGTTGCTTCCAAGTCTTGGCTATCGTGAATAAGGCTGCAATGAACACAGGGGTGCATGTACCTTTGCAAATTGGTGTTTTCAAGTTCTTTGGATAAATACCCAACAGTGGAATAGCTGGATCATATGGTAGTTCTATCGTTGATTTTTTGAGGAATCTCCATACTGTTTTCCATAGTGGCTGCACCAGTTTGCACTCCCACCAGCAGTGTATGAGAGTTCCCTTCTCTCCACAACCTCTCCAACACATGTTGTTTCCTGTCTTGTTAATTATAGCCATTCTGACAGGCGTGAGGTGATATCTCATTGTAGTTTTGATTTGCATTTCCCTGATAGTTAGTGATTTTGAACATCTTTTCATGTATCTGTTGGCCATCTGTATATCTTCTTTGGAGAAATGTCTGTTCAGGTCTTTTGCCCATTTTTTAATTGGGTTGGTAGTTTTTTTGTTGTTGAGATGCATGAGTTCTTTATATATTTTGGAGATTAAGCCCTTATCAGATGTATGGTTTGCAAATATCTTCTCCCAATTGTTAGGTTGTCTTTTCGTTTTGTTGATGGTTTCCTTTGCTGTGCAGAAGCTTTTTAGTTTGATGTAGTCCCATTTGTTTATTTTTCTATTGTTTCTCTTGCCTGGTCAGATGTGGTGTTTGAAAAGATGTTGCTAAGACTGATGTGGAAGAGCGTACTGCCTATGTTTTCTTCTAGAAGTTTCACAGTTTCAGGTCTTACATTCAAGTCTTTAATCCATTTGGAGTTAATTTTTGTGTATGGTGTAAGGTAAGGGTCTACTTTCATTTTTTTGCATGTGGCTATCCAGTTTTCCCAACACCATTTGTTGAAGAGACTTTCTTTTCCCCATTGTATGTTCTTGGCTCCTTTGTCGAAGATTAGCTGTCCCTAGATGTGTGGGTTTATTTCTGGGCTTTCGATTCTATTCCATTGATCTGTGTGTCTGTTTTTGTGCCAGTACCATGCTGTTTTGGTTACTAGAGCTTTGTAGTATATTTTGAAATCAGGGAGTGTGATACCTCCAGCTTTGTTCTTTTTTCTCAGGATTCCTTTAGCTATTCGGGGTCTTTTGTTGTTCCATATAAATTTTAGGATTCTTTGTTCTATTTCTGTGAAAAATGTTGTTGGAACTTTGATAGGGATTGCATTGAATCTATAGATGGCTTTAGGAAGTATGGACATCTTAACTATGTTAATTCTTCCAATCCAAGAGCACGGAATATCTTTCCATTTCTTTGTGTCCTCTTCAATTTCTTTCAGCAATGTTTTATAGTTTTCGGTGTACAGATCTTTCACCTCTTTGGTTAAGTTTATTCCTAGGTATTTTATTCTTTTTGTTGCAATTGTAAATGGGATGGTATTCTTAATTTCTCTTTCTGCTACTTCGTTGTTAGTGTACAGAAATGCAACTGATTTTTGTATGTTGATTTTGTATCCTGCAACTTTACCATAGTCGTTTATTACTTCTAAAAGTTTTCTGGTGGATTCTTTAGGGTTTTCTATATATAAAATCATGTCATCTGCAAATAGTGACAGTTTCACTTCTTCCTTTCCAATTTGGATCCCTTTTATTTCTTTCTCTTGCCTGATTGCTCTGGCTAGGACTTCCAATACTATGTTAAATAGGAGTGGTGACAGTGGGCATCCTTGTCTGGTTCCTGTTCTTAGAGGGATAGCTTTCAGTTTTTCACCATTGAGGATGATATTAGCTGTGGGTTTGTCATATATGGTCTTTATTATGTTGAGGTACTTTCCTTCTATACCCATTTTATTCAGAGTTTTTATCATAAATGGATGCTGTATCTTGTCAAATGCTTTCTCTGCATCTATTGAGATGATCATGTGATTTTTATTCTTCATTTTATTAATGTGGTGTATTACGTTGATTGATTTGCGAATGTTAAACCATCCCTGCATACCTGGAATAAATCCCACTTGATCATGGTGTATAATCTTTTAACGTATTGTTGTATGCGATTTGCTAGTATTTTGTTGAGGATTTTCGCATCGATGTTCATCAGTGATATTGGCCTGTAATTTTCTTTTTGTGTTGTCCTTGTCTGGTTTTGGTATCAGGGTAATGTCAGCTTCGTAGAATGAGTTAGGAGCTTCCCCCTCCTCAATTGTTTGGAAGAGTTTGAGAAGGATAGGTATTAACTCTTCTTTGAATGTTTGGTAGAATTCACCAGGGAAGCCATCTGGTCCTGGACTTTTATTTTGGGGGAGGTTTTTGATTACTGTTTCGATCTCCTTACTGGTGATTGGTCTATTCAAATTCTCTACTTCTTCTTGATCCAGTTTTGGAAGGTTGTATGATTCTAAGAATTTATCCATTTCTTCAAGATTGTCGAATTGGTTGGCATATAGTTTTTCATAGTATTCTCTTATAATCTTTTGTATTTCTGAGGTGTCTGTTGTAACCTCTCCTCTTTCATTTCTGATTTTACTTATTTGTGCCTTCTCTCTTTTTTTCTTGGTGAGTCTAGCTAAAGGTTTGTCTATTTTGTTGATCTTTTCAAAGAACCTGCTCTTGGTTTTATTAATTTTTCTATTGTTTTTGGTCTCTATTTCATTTATTTCTGCTCTGATTTTTATTATTTCCCTTCTTCTACTGATTTTGGGCTTTGTTTGTTCTTCTTTTTCCAGTTCCTTTAGGTGCATTGTTAGATTGTTTATTTGAGATTTTTCTTGTTTGTTGAGATAGGCCTGTATTGCTATAAACTTCCCTCTTAGAACCGCTTTTGCTGTATCCCATAAATTCTGGCATGTCGTATTTTCATTTTCATTTGTCTCCAGGAATTTTTGATTTCTTCTTTGATTTCTTCGTTAACCCAATCGTTGTTCAGTAGCATTTTGTTTAATCTCCATGTATTTGTGGCTTTTCTGATTTTCTTCCTATAGTTGATTTCTAGTTTCATACCGTTGTGGTCAGAAAAGATGGTTGGTATTATTTCAATCTTCTTAAATTTATGGAGACTTGTTTTGTGGCCTAATATGTGATCAATCCTGGAGAATGTTCCATGTGCATTTGAAAAGAACGTGTATTCTTCGGTTTTTGGATGGAATGCTCTGTATATATCTACTAGGTCCATCTGTTCTAGTGTGTCGTTTAAGGCCAATGTTTCCTTATTGATCTTCTGTTTGGATGATCTATCCGTTGGTGTAAGTGGAGTGTTAAAGTCCCCTACTATTATTGTGTTACTGTCTATTTCTGTTTTTATGTCTGTTAATAATTGCTTTATATATTTAGGTGCACCTACATTGGGTGCGTAGATATTTACAAGTGTTATATCCTCTTGTTGGATTGTTCCCTTGATCATTATGTAATGCCCTTCTTTGTCTCGTTTTACAGTTTTTGTTTTAAAGTCTATTTTGTCTGATATGAGTACTGCTACCCCTGCTTTCTTTTCATTGCCATTTGCGTGGAGTATCTTTTTCCATCCCTTCACTTTCAGTTTGTGAGTGTCTTTAGGTCTGAAGTGTGTCTCTTTTATGCAGCATATATATGGGTCTTGTTTTTTTATCCAGTCAGCCACCCTATGCCTTTTAATTGGAGCATTTAGTCCATTAACGTTTAAAGTAGCTATTGATAAGTATGTACTTACTGCCCTTTTTTAACTTTTTTTTTTTTCCCTCAGTGTTTTAGTAGTCCTTCTCTGTTCCTTACTTCTTCTATACAGAATTGATGGTCACTTTAGTTTGACCTCTGTCTGAAAGCTGTACTCTTTAACTACCCTCCTCCCTCCTTTTATGTTTTTGATATCATATCCAACTTCTTTTTTGTGCATTTGTATCCATTACGTTCTAATCGTGGAAATAGATAATTTTTCCTATTTGTGGTCTTCTCTTTTCCCCTTAAATCAGTCCCTTTAACATTTCTTGTAACACTGGTTTCTTGGTGACAAACTCCTTTAATTTTTGCTTGTCTGGGAAATTTTTGATCTCTCCTTCCATTTTGAACGATAACCTTGCTGGGTAGAGTATTCTTGGCTGTAAGTTTTTTCCTTTTAGCACTTTAAATATATCATGCCATTCTCTTCTAGCCTGTAAGGTTTCTGCTGAGAAGTCAGCTGATAGCCTTATGGGGTTTCCTTTGTATGTAACTTGACATTCTCTTGCGGCTTTTAGGATTCTCTCTTTATCTTTAATTCTGGACATTTTGATTATGATGTGTCTTGGTGTGGGCCTCACAGTTTTTGTTTTAAAGTCTATTTTGTCTGATATGAGTACTACTACCCCAGCTTTCTTTTCATTGCCATTTGCATGGAGTATCTTTTTCCATCCGTTCGCTTTCAGTTTGTGAGTGTCTTTAGGTCTGAAGTGCGTCTCTTATATGCAGCATATATATGGGTCTTGTTTTTTTATTTAATCAGCCACCCTTTGCATTTTAATTGAATCATTTAGTCCACTGACGTTTAAAGTATGTATTGATAAGTATGTACTTACTGCCATTTTTTAACTTTTCTTTTTCTCAGTGTTTTAGTAGACCTCTATACGGAATTGATGGTCTCTTTAGTTTGATCTCTGTCTGAAAGCTCTACTGTTTAACTCCTCTCCTCCCACATTTTATGTTTTTGATATCGTATCTAACCTCTTTTTTGTGCATTTGTATCCACTACCCTCTTATCATGGAAATAGATAATTTCTCTTATTTGTTATCTTCTTTTTTCCCCTTAAATCAGTCCCTTTAACATTTCTTGTAGCACTGGTTTCTTGGTGACAAACTCCTTTAATTTTTGCTTGTCTGGGAAAATTTTTATCTCTCCTTCCATTTTGAATGATAACCTTGCCGTGTAGAGTATTCTTGGCTGTAAGTTTTTTCCTTTTAGCTGTTGAAATATATCATCCTACTCTCTTCTAGCCTGTAAGGTCTCTGCTAGACGTCAGCTGATAGCCTTATGGGGTTTCCTTTGTATGTAACTTGACTTTCTCTTGCGGTTTTTAGGATTCTCTCTTTACCTTTCTCTGGACATTTTGATTATGATGTGTCTTGGTGTGGTCCTCTTTGGGTTTATCTTGTTTGGTGCTCTCTGTGCTTCCTGTACTGGAATGTCTGTTTCCTTCCTTAGATTAGGGAAGTTTTCATCTATTATTTCATCAAATAGATTCTCTGTCCCTCTGTCTCACTATTCTCCTTCTGGGACACCTATAACACTGATGTTAGTGTGCTTGATGTTGTCTCAGAGGTCCCTTAGACTGTCCTCACTCTATTTAATTCTTTTTTCTTTTATCTGTTCAGCATGGGTAATTTCTTCTAGTCTTTTGTCCAGCTTGCAGATCCGTTCTTCTGTATCCTCTACTCTGCTTTTGAGTCCCTCTAGTGAATCTTTCATTTCCAGTATTCTATTATTCATTTCTGATTGGTTCTTTTTTATACCTTCCAGTTCTTTGTTGACATTCTCACTGAGTTCATTTATTCTTCTCCCCAGATTAGTGAGCATCCTTAACACTCTTTGTTTGAACTCTCTGTCGAGTAGTTTGCTCATTTCTGTTTCACTTAGTTCCTTTTCTGGGGTTTCGTCCTGTTCCCTTACTTGGAATGTATTCCTTTGCCTTTTCATTTTGCCTCTTTCCCTGTGCTTGTGTCTGTGTATTAGGTAGGTCAGCTATGTCTCCTGCTCTTGGATAGGTGACATTATGTAAGTGATGCCTTAGGAGGCCTGCAGTGTGCTTCCCTCAGTTCTCAATGTTCCAGGGGTGACCCCTATGTGGGCTATGTGTGTCCTTCTGTTGTGGCGTGTTTGCTCTCCCTGTAGGCACCCAGGGAGATTGAGTTATGCTCCTGGCCAGCTGTTGTACTGCTCAGCTGCTTGTAGTTGTTGTGGGCCCTTCAGTCTCTTTATCCGGTGTGGGGATCCCCAGCACAGTTGGCTGCAAGTTCTAATACCACATTTGTATTGCAGTATTTCTTTTAAGTGAGTAGGCCCCCTGCGTGGCAGGTTGTTAGGCTCAGGGCCTTACAATTCGTATAAGACTGCAGCCTTTAGGCGTCTTGTCAGCTCTCTGAGGACTGTAGCTGGGTGGGGCTGGCCTCGGGCATGGGAGTACCCAATTTTTTCAGGCTTTGGAAGGTGGGGCAAACCCCCTATGTGAGTCTTTGAGAAGCAGAAGTCTTCTGCCGCTGACAAGCCCTGCCACCCACAGGTCCACACACACTGTCAACACAGTCCTGCCCCATGTGCGCATCCCGACCTCCTGAAGTGGACCAAGTCTCTCCACAGCAGTAGCCCCACACACTCCACCACTGCCCCACACTCTCCACCCACTCCTTGTGCACGTCCTACCCCACTGAAGTCAGCTCAGTTGCCCGGCTGCAGAGAATCCAGTCTCCAATCTATGCAGGCCCACAAGTTGCCTGAGTGCTTTTTGTTGGGTGGGGCCAGTCCCCAGGGTGGGCTGCCTGCCCTGGCTGAGCTGGATTAAATCGGTGCTCTAGTGGGTGGGGCAGACCCTGGGCTAGCAAGCCCCAGGGAGAACTCCAATGGTGTCTGTGTCAGCACGCCCACACCAGGCCACAGCAATGGCCGCCGCCAATGTCCCAGTCCCTGGAGAGGTCTCAGCTCTCACTGTCATGCACTCTGAGCCTATCAGATGAGACTCTACATCAAAGCACTGTGCACCTTTCTTTCTGGTGATTTTAGGTTGCTTTCTGAAATGGGTGAGTTTGAGTGTGGGCCCTTTAAGAGCCGGTTTTCATTTCTTTGTGAACCAGCTTTTCTGGGGGTATTCCCCAATGTTTTAGTAGCCCGCAAGGTCAGATATTATGCCACTCATCTCAATTGTGCTGGGTCCACAAAATGACTACAGCAGGACTGCTCCTCGGCTCAGGGCCCCGCTCCTCCAGGGAGGGCTGTGTACATTTGGGCTGCTCCCAGGCGGCCGTGAGGCACTGCAGCTTGTGAAGGTGGCGTTTTTTCTCTCCAGAACAGAGTTTCTGCCTCTTCCACCTAAATTAGGATTGTCCTTTGTTGCAGGAGTTCGTCTTATCCAGTTTTCAGTTCTCTCTCAGGGATAATTTTTCCACGAGTAGTTGTAAATTGGCTGTGTCAGCAGGAGGAGGTGAGTTCAGAGTCTTCTTACACTGCCATCTTGACTTCTTTTACTCCTCTCTTTTTCTTATGTAGGCATTTACAGCTATAAACTTTCAACTTAGAACTACTTTTTCTGCATATAATAAGTTTTGGTTACTTGTATTTCCATTTTTGTTTCTTGTAAAGGTATGTTTTGCTTTTGCCTTGGCTTTATTCTTTGACCAATTTGTTCTTCGGGAATATACTGTTTAATTTTCACATATTTGTGAATTTCCCCACTTTTCTTCTGTTATTGATTTCTAGTTTCATATAATTGTGGTCAGAAAAGATGCTTGAAAAATTTGTTGAGATTTGCTTTGTGGCCCTATATATGATCTATTATAGAGAATGATCTGTGTGCACTTGAGAAGAGTGTATATTCTGCTGCTTTTGGACAGAATGGTATGCACACCTTTTTCAGTTCATTTAGTCCATGGTATTATAAAAGACTGCCGTTTCATTATTGATTTTCTGTTTGGATAATCTCTCCATTGTTCAAAGGAGGGTATTAAATTCCCCCACTATTTTTCTATTGCTGTCTATTTCTTTTTCAGTTTTATTAATATTTGTTATATATATTAGGTATGCCAATACTGAGTGTATATGTATTTTTAATTTTTATATCTTCTTGAAGAATTGATTTCTTTTTAATATATAGTGACCTTCTTTATCTCTGTGACAGATTTTCATGGAAAGTCTATTTTATCTCATGTAAGGATAGCCTCCACTGTTGTATTTTGGTTGCCATTTGCATGGATATCTTTTTCCATCCCTCCACTTTCAGCCTATTTGTGTCCTTTAATTTAAAGTGAATCTGTGAGGGAGGAAGTCAAGATGGCAGCATAGGCAGATTCTGAAGTCACCTCCTCCGGCAGACACAGCCAATTTAAAACTATTCGTGGAAAAATTACCTCTGAGACAGAACTGAAAACTGGATAAGAGGAACTCCTGCAACAACAGACAATCCTAACTAAGGAAGAAGAGGCAGAAACTTCCTTCTGGAGAGGAAAGATGCTGCCTTCACAAGCCACAGTGCCTCACGGCCACCCAGGAGCAGCACAAAGGTACGCAGCCCTCCCTGGAGGAGTGGTGCCCTGAGCCAGGGAGCGCCCCCGCTGTGGGCATTTTCTGGACCCAGCACAATTGAGACAAGTGGCATAATATCTGACTTTGCCTGCTACTAAAACATTGGGGAATACCCCAAGAAAAGCTGGTTCACGAAGAAATTAAAACTGGCTCTTAAAGGGCCCACGCGCAAACTCACTCGTTTAAGAAAGTGACCTAAAATCACCAGAAAGAAAGATGCACAGTGCTTTGCGAAAAGAAACTCACCTACTAGGCCCTGTGTGTATCTCGGTGAGAGGTGAGACCTCTTCAGGGACTGGGACATTGGCAGTGGCCTTTGCTGTGGCCTGGTGTGGGTGTGCTGACACAGACACCATTGGAGTTCTCCCTGAGGCCTGCTAGCCCAGATCTGCCCCACCCACTAGAGCTCCAATTTAATCCAGCTCAGCCAGGGCAGGCAGCCCACCTTAGAGACTGTCCCCCCCTCCAACAACAAGCTCTCAGGCCACTGGTGGGCCTGCGTAGATTGGTGACTGGATTCTCTGCAGCCTGGCAAATGAGCCGACTTCAGTGGGTCAGGGCATGCACAAGGAGTGGGTGGAGAGTGTGGGGCAGTGGTGGAGTGTGTGGGGCTCCTGCCGTGGAGAGACTGGGTCCACTGAGGGAGGTCAGGGCACACACATGGGGCAGGACTGTGTTGACGGTGTGTGTGGACCTGTGGGTGGCAGGGCTAGTCAGCTGCAAAAGAATTGTGCTTCTCAAAGACCCACATGGGGGTTTGCCCCACCTTCCAAAGCCTGAAAAATTTGGGTGCTTCCATGTCTGAGGTCAGCCCCACTAGCTGCAATCCTCAGAGAGCTGACAAGAGACCTAAAGACTGGAGGCTTATAGCAATTGTAAGGCCCTGAGCCTAAGAACCTCCCACGTTGGGGGCGTACTCACTTAAAAGAAATACTGCAACACAAATGTGGTGTTAGAACTTGCAGCCAACTGTGCTGGGGCTCCCCACACCAGATAAAGAGACTGAAGGGCCCACAACAACTACAAGCAGCTGAGCAGTACAACAGCTGGCCAGGAGCATAACTCAGCCTCCCTGGATGCCTACAAGGAGAACAAACATGCCACAATAGAAGGACACATGTAGCCCACATAGGGGTCACCCCTGGAACATTGAGAACTGAGGGAAGCACACTGCAGGCCTGCTAAGCCATCACTTACATAAGGGCACCTATCGAAGGACAGGAGATGCAGCTGACCTACCTAATACATAGATCTAAGCACAGGGAAAGAGGGAAAACGAGGAGGCAAAGGAATACATTCCAAGTAAGGGAACAGGACAAAACCCCAGAAAAGGAACTAAGTGAAACAGAAATGAGCAACCTACCTCACAGAGAGTTAAAAACTACGAGTGTGAAGGATGCTTACTGGTCTCGGGAGAAGAATAGATGAACTCAGTGAGAATGTCAACAAAGAAATGGAATATATAAAAAGAACCAATCAGAAATGAAGAATACGATATTGGAAATGAAAAATTCACTAGAGGGACTCAAAAGCAGAATGAGGATACAGAAGAACGGATCTGTGAGCTGGACGAAAGACTAGAACAAATTACCCAAGCTGAACAGGTAAAAGAGAAAAGAATTAAAAAGAGTGAGGACAGTCTAAGGGATCTCTGATCCCAAAATCAAGCACACTAATATCCGTGTTACAGGTGTCCCAGAAGGAGAAGAGCCAGACAAAGGGGCAGAGAATCTATTTGATGAAATAATAGATGAAAACTTTCCTAACCTAAGGAAGGAAACAGACATTCCAGTACAGGAAGCACTGAGAGCCCCAAACAAGATAAACCCAGCAAGACACATCACAATCAAAATATCCAGAATTAAAGATAAAGAGGGAATCCTAAAAGCTGCAAGAGAATGTCAAGTTACATACAAAGGAAACCCCATAAGGCTATCAGCTGACTTCTCAGCAGAAACCTTACAGGCTAGAAGAGAGTGGCACGATATATTTAAAGAGCTAAAAGGAAAAAACTTATGGCCAAGAATACTCTACCCAGGAAGGTTATCATTCAAAATGGAAGGAGAGATCAAAAATTTCCCAGACAAGCAAAAATTAAAGGAGTCTGTCACCAAGAAACCAGTGATACGAGAAATGATAAAGGGACTGATTTAAGGGGAAATGAGAAGACCACACATAGGAAAATTATCTACTTCCATGATAAGAGGGTAATGGATACAAATGCACAAAAAAGAGGTTAGATATGATATCAAAAACATAAAAGGAGGGAGGAGGGAAGTTAAAGAGTAGAGCTTTCAGACAGAGGTGAAACTAAATGACCATCAATTCTGTATAGAAGAAGGAAGGAACAGAGAAGGACTACTAAAACACTGAGAAAAAGAAATGTTAAAAAATGGCAGTAAGTACATACTTATCAATGGCTACCTTAAACGTCAATGGAATAAATGCTCCAATTAAAAGTCATAGCGTGGCTGATTGGATGAAAAAACAAGACGCATATATATGCTGCATACAAGAGACACACTTCAGACCTAAAGACATTCACAAACTGAAAGTGAAGTGATGGAAAAAGATACTCCATGCAAATGGCAATGTAAGAAAGCTGGGGTAGCGGTACTCATATCAGACAAAATAGACTTTAAAACAAAAACTGTAAAAAGAGACAAAGAAGGGCATTACATAACGATCAAGGGAATAATCCAACAAGAGGATATAACACTTGTAAATATCTACGCACCCAATGTAGGTGCACCTAAATATATAAAGCAATTATTAACAGACATAAAAACAGCAAAAGACAGTAACACAATAATAGTAGGGGACTTTAACACTCCACTAAACCAACGGATAGATCACCCAAACAGAAGATCAATAAGGAAACATTGGCCTTAAATGATGCACTAGAACAGATGGACTTAGGAGATATATACAGAGCATTCCATGCAAAAACCAAAGAGTGCACATTCTTTTCAAATGCACATGGAACATTCTCCATGACTGATCACATATTAGGCCACAAAACAAGTCTACATAAATTTAAGAAGATTCAAATAATACCAAGCATCTTTTCTGACCACAACGGTACAAAACTAGAAATAAACTATAGAAAGAAAATCAGAAAAGCGACAAATATGTGGAGATTAAACAAAATGCTACTGAAGAATGACTGGGTCAACGAAGAAATCAAAGAAGAACTCAAAAAATACCTGGAGACAAATGAAAATGAAAATACGACATGCCAGAATTTATGAGATACAGCAAAAGCGGTTCTAAGAGGGAAGTATATAGCAATACAGGCCTATCTCAACAAACAAAAAAATTCTCAAATAAACAATCTAACAATGCACCTAAAGGAGCTGGAAAAAGAAGAACAAAGCCCAAAATCAGTAGAAGAAGGGAAATAATAAATATCAGAGCAGAAGTGAATGAAATAGAGACCAAAAAAACAATAGAAAAAATTAATAAAACCAAGAGCTGGTTCTTTGAAAAGATAAACAAAATTGACAAACCTTTAGCTAGACTCACCAAGAAAAAAAAGAGAGAAGGCACAAATAAGTAAAATCAGAAATGAAAGAGGAGAAATCACAACAGACACTTCAGAAATACAAAAGATTATAAGAATACTATGAAAAGCTATATGCCAACAAATTTGACAATCTGGAAGAAATGGATAAATTCTTAGAACCATACACCTTCCAAAACTGGATCAAGAGGAAGTAGAGAATTTGAATAGACCAATCACCAGTAAGGAGATTGAAACAGTAATCAAAAACCTCCCCCAAAATAAAAGTCCAGGAGTAGATGCCTTCCCTGGTGAATTCTACCAAACATTCAAAGAAGACTTAATACCTATGCTTCTCAAACTCTTCCAAAAATTTGAGGAGGGTGTGAAGCTCCCTAACTCATTCTACCTAGCCGACATTACCCTGATACCAAAACCAGACAAAGACAACATAAAAAAAGAAAATTACAGGCCAATATCACTGATGAACATCAATGCAAAAATCCTCAACAAAATACTAGCAAGTCACATACAACAATACATTAAAATCAAGAGGGATTTATTCCAGGTATGCAGGGATGGTTCAACATTCACAAATCAATCAACGTGATACACCACATTAATAAAATGAAGAATAAAAATCACATGATCATCTCAATAGATGCAGAGAAAGCATTTGACAAGATACAGCATCCATTTATGATAAAAACTCTGAATAAAATGGGTACAGAAGGAAAGTACCTCAACATAATAAAGACCATATATGAGAAACCCACAGCTAATATCACCCTCAATGGTGAAAAACTGAAAGCTATCCCTCTAAGAACAGGAACCAGACAAGGATGCCCACTCTCACCACTCTTATTTAACATAGTACTGGAAGTCCTAGCCAGAGCAATCAGGCAAGAAAAAGAAATAAAAGGGATCCAAATTAGAAAGGAAGAAGTGAAACTGTCACTATTTGCAGATGACATGATTTTACATATAGAAAACCCTAAAGAATCCACCAGAAAACTTTTAGAAGTAATAAACGAATATGGTAAAGTTGCAGGATACAAAATCAACATACAAAAATCAGTTGCATTTCTATACACTAACAATGAAGTAGCAGAAAGAGAAATTAAGAATACCATCCCATTTACAATTGCAACAAAAAGAATAAAATACCTAGGAATAAACTTAACCAAAGAGGTTAAAGAGCTGTACACAGAAAACTATAAAACATTGCTGAAAGAAATCGAAGAAGACACAAAGAAATGGAAAGATATTCCGTGCTCTTGGATTGGAAGAGTTAACATAGTTAAGATGTCCATACTTCCTAAAGCCATCTATAGATTCAATGCAATCCCTATCAAAGTTCCAACAACATTTTTCACAGAAATAGAACAAAGAATCGTAAAATTTATATGAAACAACAAAAGACCCCAAATAGGTAAAGGAATCTTGAGAAAAAAGAACAAAGCTGGAGGTATCACACTCCCTGATTCCAAAATATACTACAAAGCTATAGTAACCAAAACAGCATGGTACTGGCACAAAAACAGACACACAGATCAATGGAAAAGAATCAAAAGCCCAGAAATAAACCCACACATCTAGGGACAGCTAATCTTTGACAAAAGAGCCAAGAACATACAATGGAGAAAAGAAAGTCTCTTCAACAAATGGTGTTGGGAAAACTGGATAGCCACATGCAAAAAAATGAAAGTAGACCCTTACCTTACACCATACACAAAAATTAACTCAAAAAGGATTAAAGACTTGAATGTAAGACCTGAAACTATGAAACTTTTAGAAGAAAACATAGGCAGTACACTCTTTGACATTGGTCTTAGCAATATATTTTCAAACAGCATGTCTGACTGGGCAACAGAAACAATAGAAAAAATAAACAAATGGGACTACATCAAACTAAAAAACTTCTGCACAGCAAAGGAAACCATCAACAAAACGAAAAGACAACCTAACAATTGGGAGAAGATATTTGCAAACCATACATTGGATAAGGGGTTAATCTCTAAAATATATAAAGAACTGATGCATCTCAACAACAAAAAATCTACCAACCCAATTGAAAAATGGGCAAAAGACCTGAACAGACATTTCTCCAAAGAAGATATGCAGATGGCCAACAGACACATGAAAAGATGTTCAACATCATTAACTATCAGGGAAATGCAAATCAAAAGTACAATGAGATATCACCTCTCGCCTGTCAGAATGGCTATAATTAACAAGACAGGAAACAACAAGTGTTGGAGAGGATGTGGAGAGAAGGGAATTCTCATACACTGCTGGTGGGAGTGCAAACTGGTGCAGCCACTATGGAAAACAGTATGGAGATTCCTCAAAAATTCAAGGATAGAACTACCATATGATCCAGCTATTCCACTGTTGGGTATTTATCCAAAGATCTTGAAAACACCAATGCATAAAGATACATGCACCCCTGTGTTCATTGCAGCATTATTCACAATAGCCAAGACTTGGAAGCAACCTAAGTGCCCATCAAAGGATGAATGGATAAAGAAGATGTGGTATATATACACAATGGAATACTACTCAGCCACAAGAAACGATGAAATCCCGCCATTTGTGACAACATGGATGGACATTGAGGGTATTATGCAAAGTGAAATAAGTCAGAGGGAGAAGGCCAAATACTTTATGATTTCCTTCATTAAGTAGTAGATAATAACAACAACAAACAAACACACAGAGACAAAGATTGGATTGGTGGTTACCAGAGGGGAAGAGGGGAGGGAGGAGGGCGAAAGGGATAATTCGGCACATGTGTGTGGTGATGGGTTGTAATTAGTATTTGGGTGGTGAACATGATGTAATCTATGCAGAAATAGCAGTACAATCATGTACACCTGAAATTTATACAATGTTATAAACTAATGTTACTGCAATAAAGAAAAAATTAAAAAAAAAATAAAGTGAATTTCTTGTGTGTAGCATATTGTTGGATCCTGTTTTGTTTATCCATTCAGCCATTCTGTGTCTTTTTATTAAAAATTTTAGTCCATTTACCTTTAAAGTAATTATTAATTGGTAAGGACTTATTATTATGTTTTGGTTCATTGTTTTCTTACTACAGTCATGTATCACTTAACGATGAGCATATGTTCTGATAAATGCATTGTGAGGAAATTTCATTATTGTGCAAACATCATAAAGTGTACTTACACAAACCTAGATGGTGTAGCCTACTACACACCTAGGCTATATGGTATAGCCTATTGCTCCTAGGCTACAAACCTGTACAGCATCCTACTGTACTAAAAACTGTAGGCAATTGTAACACAATGGTAAGTATCTGTGTACTTAAGTATAGAAAATGTACAGTAAAAATATGGTATAAAAGATTTAAAATGGCACAACTGTATAGGGCACTTACCATGAATGAAACTTGCAGGACTGGAAGTTGCTCTGGGTGAGTCAGTGAGTGAGTGGTGAGTGAATGTGAAGGCCTAGGCATTACTGTACACTATTGTAGACTTTATAAACACTGCACACTTAGGCTACACTAAATTTATTTAAAAAATTTTTCTTCCTGTTATGATAAATTAACCTTAGCTTACTGTAACTTTTTTACTTTATAAACTTTTTATTTTTTTAACTTTTTGACTATTTATAATGACAGCTTGAAACGCAAACACATTGTACATCTGTACAAAAGTATTTTCTTTCTTTATATCTTTATTCTACAAGCTTTTTCCATTTCTAAAATTTTTAATTTTTCCTTTTTAATATTTTTTTGTTAAAAACTAAGACACAAACACACACATTAGCCTATGCCTACGCAGTGTCAGGATCATCAATATCACTGTCTTCCACCTAAACATCTTGTCCTACTGGAAGATTTTCATGGACAATAACATGCATGGAATTGTCATCTTCTATGATAACAATGCTTTCTTCTGCAATACCTCCTGAAGGACCTTCCTGAGGCTCATCTTGAGAAGGTGTCACTCTTTTTAGAAATATGTTCATGGTGGTTTGCTTGCTTTGTTTCTTTTTTTATCATAGATTTGCTTGTAAGCAGATTATGTACCATGAACGCTCATTTCCATTAATGAAAATCTTTTGGTGTTGGGGTCCATGTTTTCAAATTTTTTAAGGAGCTTGTTGAGGTCTGCAAAAGCCTCTGCTAAACCCTTCACTGCGAATTTTCTTGGGAGTTCTTTTTCTTCTCCTGTAATTTCTTTTCTCTTGCCTTTTCTTCAGCTATTCATTTCTGTGCCAGTTCCAATAACTCCTCATCAGTCAATCCCTCAGGAACCATCTCTAGGAGCTTCTCAGTATCACTCTTATCCACACCCAGGTTAAAGTTGTTTGCCATCTCAGCCACAGCCTTGTTGATTTTTGCAACCTCCTCATCCTTGGCAAATCCTTTGAAGTCATAGATGAACCTCTTGAGTATCTTTTTCCAGGTGCCATTCATACACTCCTTGGTGACATCACCTCAAGCCCAAGCAAGGTTCTTGATGTATCCTTCCAGAATTACATTAGTGTCTTCCTCAGATGGAGAAAAGCCTGGGCAAATGTTCTCTTAGGTAGTAGGCCTTCAAAGCTACAATAACTCCTTGATCCACTGGTTGGATCAAAGAGGTAGTGTTTGGAGGGAGAAACACCACTTTGATATTGGGGTGAAAATCACCAAGAAAAGGAGGATGTCCAGGAGCATTATCAACAACAAGCAAAATCTTGAAAGGTATGTTAGTCTTCAAACAGTACTTCTCTATTTCGCTAGCATAGAAATTCAGAAGGGCATCTTTGAAGAGGACCTGGGTCATCCACAACTTCTTTTGCTCCTGTAATACACTAGCAGTGTGTACTTATTGGTCTGCTTGAAGGCCTTGGGGTGTCACTGTGCCAGATCACAAAAGGTTTCGATTTGTAGCCTGCAACATTGCCTCCAAGCAAAACTGTTATCCTGTCCTTGAAACCTCGCATTGACTTGACCTCTTTATGGATGAAACTCCTTTCAGGTATCCATTTCCAGAATAGGGGAATTTAGTCCATACTGAATATTTGCTCTGGCAAGTTATCTTCCACAATCAGCTTATCTAGATTTTCCAAAAATTCTTAGCCACATTCTCAACAGCACTTGCAGACTCACTACTCACTTTCATATTATATAATGAATAATTATTCTTGAATTGTTTAAACCACCCAAAGCTAGCAGAAAATTTAACACTGTAGTCAGATCCAGCTTTTTCTTTCAATATTGCAAACAAACTTTTACTTTGGTTGTGATTGTCATGGTGCTAAGAGGGATACAGTTCTGTGTCTGGCTTCAATCCAAGTCATTAGGAGTTTCTCCATGTTTGATATAGGCCTTCTTGAATTTTTGTTAGTCTTGTTTCCTTCAATGAAGTAGACCCTTTAACAGTTTCCATCACTTTGTTTTTGTTCTTCAAGATCATAGCTGTGGTGGAATGGGACATGCCTGACTAGTGAGCAATAACCATCACTGATTTTCCACCTTTGTAGTCTTTAATCAATTTTAATTTTTTTTCCATATCAATCACTTGATCTGGCTTCATACTGGAAACATTAGCAATGGATTTTGGATCCTTAGGGGCCATGATAAAACAACATGAGATTAAATAAAGTACAAGAGAAAATTATACAATCAAGAGATGTGGTAAACATGAATTATGAGGCTGCTGCTGGTATAACATGGCATATTGTTTTATAGTAAACTTTTTTTATAAGTAGAAAGAGTACATTCTAAAATAATAATAGAAAGTGTAGTGTAGAAAATACATAAAGCAGTAATACAGTCATTTATTATCATTATCAAGTATTATGTACTGTACATAATTGTGTGTGTTATACTTTTATACAACTGGCAGTGCAGTGGGTTTGTTTACACCGGCATCACCACAAACACGTGAGTAATCTGTTGTGCTACAATGATACAGTGGCTACAATGTCACTAGGTGATAGAAATTTTTAAGCTCCATTATAATCTTATGGGACGACCATCATATATGTAGTTCATCATTGACTGAAATGTTGTTATGCGGTGCATGATTGTATTCGTAGTTCCTCTGCTCCTTTCCTCCTCCCTTGCTGTCTTCCTCTTTGATTTAGTTTTCTTTTTTTGTAGTGGTATGCTTTGATTTTTTTCTCTTTATATATTGTGTATCTACTGTAAGGTTTTGCTTTGTGGTTACAATGAGGCCTACAAAAAGCATCTTATAGATATAAAAACCTCTTAAGCTGATAGCAACATAAGTTCAATTGCATACAAAAACTCTACACGTTTACTTCCCCCACACACATTTTATGCTATTGATGTCATACTTCACATCTTTTTACATGTGTATCCGTTAGCAAATAATTGTAGCTATAGTTATTTTTAACACTTTTTTCTTTTAACTTTTATACTAGATTTAAAAATTGAATTATGCCCCACCATTTAAGTATTAGAGAATTCTGATTTTGACTATATATTTACTTTTATCAGTGAATCCTATACTTTCATATGTTTTCGTGTTCATACTGAGTGTTCTTTTATTTCAATTTGATGAATTCCTTTTAGCATTTCATTTATAGATGATCTAGTGGTCATGAACTACTTCAGTTTTTTGTTCTTTTGTTTGTTTGGCTGGGAATGTCTTTATTATCTCCTTCATTTCTGCAGGACAGCTTTGCTGGGCATAGTATTCTTGGTTGACATGATTTTTCCTTTCAGCACTTTGAATATATCATTCCATTTCCTTTGGCCTGCAAGGTTTCTGCTAACAAGTGCACTGATTGCCTTATGGGAATTCCTTTGTATGTGATGAGCCACTTTTCTCTTGCTGCTTTCAAAATTCTCTCTTTGTCTTTGTTGACAATTTGATTATAATATATATGAATAATTTTCTTTGGGTTGATCTTGCTTGATGTCCTTTGATTTTCATGTATCTGGATAGCCATATTTCTACCAAGATTTGGAAAACTTTCAGCCATTATTTCTTTAAATAAGCTTTTGTTCCCATTCTCTCTTTCTGTTCTAGGCCTCCCATAATGCCTATATTGGTTCCCTTGATGGTATCCCATAGGTCCGATAGGCTTTCTTTACTCTTTTTCACAGTTTTTTCTTTTTGTTTCTCTAGCTAACCAATTTCAAATGACCTGTCTTCGAGTTTGCTGATTGTTTCACTTGCATGATTGATTCTGTTGTTGAAGCTCTCTATCGAATTTTTATCTCTGTTATTGTATTTTCAGCTCCAAGACTTTTGTTTGGTTCTTTTTTTATGGCTTCTATTTCTTTATTAAACTTTTCGTTTTGTTCATGCATTGTTTTCCTGATTTTGTTCAGTTGTCTATCATGTTCTCTTGCATCTCATTAAGTTCCTTTAAGATGAATATTTTGAAATTGGTGTCACGCAATTTATAGATTTCCATTTCTTTGAAGTCAATTACTAGAGCTTTATTATTTTCCTTTGATGATGTCATATTTTACAGATTCTTTGTGATATATGTAGACTTGTATTTTGCATTTGAAGTAGCAAACATCTCTTCTAGTCTTTAAAGACTGGTTTCAGCAAGGAAAGACCTTCTCCTGTCAGGTTGCCATGCTGATAGTATTGTCTCCAGGATCACAGCTGAGCACAGCTGGAGCCAGTTCTTGTGGCTGCTACTGGGTCTGTAGTGGTGTCCATGGTTGGCAGGACTCTTACCAGGTGCTCAGGTTGGCACAGAGTCTGTCTTGTTTGTTGGTGGATAAGACTGTCTCCAGGATTTTGATCAGTAGAGCTGGTGATGGGACAAGAGTCCACTTCAGTGTATTCAGTTTGGGCTGCAGTTGGTGGGCCTATTACCAGGTGCACAGATGTGTGTATCTCCCTCTGAGTCCCTGGGAAGGCTTTCAACAGATCACTGGGAAGGTCTCCAGGTAGATATAAGTGGCTCTGACCAGGGCTTACAGGGGATGGAACCAAGTCACAGGGCTGCATCAGGGTCCACACTTGGGATAGAGATCTGTAGGCCAACCTTCGAAGGCACAGACAGGCATGTCTCCTGGCAGGTCCCTGGGTAAGCAGGAGTGTTCTTAATCTGTGGCTGCAAGGGCTGGAGCTGAGTTAGAAGGCTGCTTCAAGTACCACAGTCAGACAAAAATTGGCAGGCCTAACTCCAGAGGGACAGATGGAAATATATCCTGCCAGGTTTCTGAGAATGTAGGACTGCCCCTGGACTGTGGATAAATGAGGCTGGCACTAAGTCACAGGACTTCTTCAGGATCTACTCAGACTAAGGTTGGCAGACCTACCTCTGGGTTCACAAATAGGCATCTCTCCAGACTGGTCCCTGGATGGGCAGAAGTGTTCCCAGCCTGTGGCTGAGAGGGACTAGAACCAAGTTAGAGGGCCATTTCAGGATATGCAGTGGAATCAAAGTTTTTGAGCCTGCCTCATGGCATGATTGGGCATGTCTAATGCTCAGCCCCTGGTAGGGCAGGAATGCTCTTGGGACACAGCTAAGAAGGGCTGGAGCCAGGTTAAGGCCCACAGCCAGGAGTTTGGTGGTGGGCCTATTACCTGAGCATGGGCAGGTGTGACTCCTGCAAGGCCCCTTGGTTAATGGTGCTAGTGGCAGAACCAATGCCAAACAGATCTGTAGCTGAGTTCACAGAGGGACAGGGCTGTTTCTGAGTCTGTAAGGGGGACCACAGCTGGGGGGTCTCACAATCTCCTACCTGGATCCTAAAGCTCCAATAAATGCACTTTTAATCATGGATGGCTGCCAAAATGTTACAAGTGGAGTACCTCCTATTCCACCATCTCGCTGACATCACTCCTCCTATTGAGGTATGTTTGACAATTAAAAATTAGATAATTTTAAGATGTACATTTGGATGATTTGATAAACATATACATTATAAAATAATCACCACAATCAAGATAAATAGCATATCCATCACTTCAGATTCTTATCACTTTATTATGGTGAAAACATTTAAGATCTACCTTTATAGAGAATTTCAGGAATACAATAAAGTGTTGTTAATTATAGTCACATTGTTGTACATTATCTAGAACTAGTACATCTCTAGAACTTATTCATATTGCATAACTAAAGCTGGTTTCTCTCACTATAATCTTTCCCTTGATTACTTTAACAGCCTCGTTTTCCTCCGAAACACTATTTTCATTTTATCATTCTGACATAGATAAAATTCTGTTGGAGCATTCTGAAATCTGAACTCACTCAGCCTCATCAACCTTTTTTGACTTTTCCTGAAATCACATCTTCAACTCCAGAGAGGTTTGTTTACAGTTCCTCTCATAAGGTGTGTTCATTCCACTCCAAGACAATACTAATTCCATGTCTTTTACTATGCTTCATGTTGATACCCACACATGGTGGAAAATCAGTGTGATTGACAGAGGATTACTCTGTATCCTCTTTGGCTTTCGTACCAATGATAGAAGAAGCTCCAAAAATATTTCACGATTGAACCACACTGTTAGAAAACCACTGTGAGTCAAGAGAAGCCTAGCAATTTGCTGATACTATTTGCAGTGAAAGCTTGACAAAGTGAAAATACCCTTATGACTCCTTTACTTTTATTAAACTCTGGTGTGGGGAATATCCCTGTCACAAATCCCATCTTACCAACTCTGGAATTCTAGAAAATACTCAATCTGCCAAAAATAATACAAAAAATAAAATCATAGAGAAATATAACTACAACAATAAGAAGGTTTCACTTGTACTTTGAAGAGCTGTAGCCCCTCTAAGTAAGTTGCTTAGAGCTAGCTTAAAGATATTCAGTAATGGACAACAATGTATGGAAAAAATTCAGCAAAACATTTTAGTCATTTGAAGGCAAGAGGTCATGTTAAAAGTCATATAGTTGCATTTTTGCTTTTGTTTTTAGGGGAAAAAACCTCTGTTCCAAAGATCAAATAAAAATAAATACTTATTTCATAGTAGAAAATCTAATGAGAAAGAGAAAGAGATTTTACTCAGTTATAAGTCTAAAGATTTGTCAATTACTTTAAATCTCCAGTACGAATTTCATCTTTCTTGTCAGGATGAGAGTCTTCAGGACAAAATGTAGGGAAGCTTCAAACAACTGCACTATATTCAGTTTTGCAAAAGTAATGTTGTCTTTCCCAAGACAAACCTGACTCCAGAAAACCTTTGGAAGCCAGTGAAATTCAATTTTTTGTCATCCCCAAAGTATATTGTGTCCTCTGCTGCATGCAGATGTCCGATGTCAAGCTCCTTCTGGGCCTACTTTTGCTGAACAGCTCCCAACAGTGATAAATTCCCATGTCTTCCCACTCCAGGGGTGGACTACTGAATTAACAGCAGTTACCTCTAGGCAGGGGATGGAGATGGGTGTGGATCTTTATATTATCTATTTCTATATTAGACCAAATATGAATTTGTTTTGAATAGAAGTTGTATCACTAATTAAATTTCTAGTTGGAGCAGTTAGGTAGATTGTTTAAATGTAGAACTAGTTAAACCTAAATGAAAGTAAATAAATAAAAGCTTTCAGATTAATTTTTTAATAAAATGTTTTATCTTTTAAAATAAATTATATTGTGCTTAATTTTCCTCCTCCTCTTTCTTAAATCCTTAGATTAGTAAAGAAAATGGAATGGAAGAGAAAGAAGGAGAAGGCATCCTCCTAGCAGTCCTAAGTTCAAGGGATGACTGGGGCAGGATTAGAAGAAAGGCTCTTTATAGGGCATGAGTGCTGGAGATACCCCTTCAGGCACCTGTGGCTTTAATACAGTCATTGGAGTCTAGCTGTGTGACATGTTGGATCAATCCTCAGGTGCTTGGGCTGCAGTTCCAGTTGTCAGACCCCCTCTCTGGGGGAATGGGATCCTACCTTCCCTCTGTGCCCTACAAGGGTCCCTTGACTTCTGGTTCTGCTCACTCTGCCCCTGCCTTGACAGATATTCCTTATTTAGTCATATAAATATTTTCTCTTGTCTCCATATCACTCCTAACATATATTTCAAGTTCAGAACACTTTTGCTCTCATCTTTGGTAGTCTACAGTGGTAAACTTAGATTTTTTTATATCTCCTAATACAACTTGACTAACAAAAATATTTCACTTTACATGCAATACATTTATATCCATAATCAGTGGTTCTAAACATGGCTAAACCAGAAGTGTGATTCATTACATGCTTTGTGAGAGGGAAAAGAAGAATCTATAATGTGGTTATTTCTCACAAAGTCCTGCCCTAATAAAATAAGAATATGAATAAATATCATTACTTATAATGACACTGGATGTTGATTTCATATTTTCTATAATGTGATAAAGAAATATCCTTCCAGTTCTACTTAGCTAAGACATTTTTAAAAATCAGAAATAGGAATTAAACTTTAGCTAACACCTTCTGTGAATTTGAGACAATCCTTTAAATTTTTTCTCACTCTTTTGACCTATTGACATTGTAAGTTATGTTAATAAATTTCAAATATTGAGTCAATCTTACATTCCTCAAATAAATCCCACTTAGTCGTGATATATAACTTTTTTAAATATACTGTTGAAACTTGTTTGATGGTATTTTATTTAGGATTTTTGCATTTGTATTGATGTTTTTAATCAGTTAATAGGGGTTTAATTCAGGCTACTTTTGTCAGGCTTTGGATCTGGGAAGTATACAAATCATAAAATAAAATTGGAAGACTTTCATTTATTTTCTTGTGATAGAAAAGTTTAAATACTGTAGGACATTGAAGTTCTTTGGAGCTTTGAAATAATTCACTTCTGATTCATCTGATGAGATATGAGTCAGGGATGGGGTGAAAATCAAGGATAAGATACGGATTAGGATTAGGTATAGGACATGGGCTATGGATGGAATAAGTGCCAAGGATGAGATTAAGGTCAGGGTTAGAGCTATGGATTGGGTGAAGGGGTCCAAGGATGGGGTGAACCTCAGGGATAAAGTGAGGGTCATATATGGAATCAGTAATAGATTGAGCACCAAGGATGGGGTGAGGATAAAAGATAGGGTGAGGCTTAGGGATGGAAGGAGGATCAAGGTTGGGGTGAGGTTGAGCTGACATATCTTGCCCTTCTAGGTGAGCCTGCACATCAGTATCACATATCCTGAGACACGCAGGCAAATCCATTTCAGGAGTAGCCAGCAGTCCAAGTCCCCATAGTCAAGAGGTCTGGAAAACTTAGACTGGACTCAACTGTCAGTATCTCTAAATGGTTTGGTAATTGAGTGAGGGTTAGAGATGGGGTGAAGGTTGTGGGTAGAGTGAGAGTCGGGGATGGCCTGAGGGTCAGAGATGAGATGAGGGTCAGTATGGGATGAAGATCAGGGAAAAGGTCAGGGATGAGATGCATATCAAGATTTAGGGTCAGTGTCAACATGGACTATAAATTAAAAAATATGTTGGGAATACACTGAAGGCTAGGATTTCCTGTGTCAGTCAAGACTGATCATAGAAAACCTGGTGCTTGTTGCACTGAAACTCAGGAGGGTGTTCTAGTTAAAGGAGTCTTATTTCCTAGAATTTCCCCTGAACAACCCAAGTAGGTATGTTTGGCACCTGAAACAACTATCCTAGGCCCCATGCCCTGAAAATGCTTTATTCACTAGAAGAATTTGCCCTGAAAATAACAGAATGATCTGGCTCAAAGAAACGCATTGTTTCATATCATAAGAAGTCCAGAGAGAGGGAAGGCTCTAGGCTCAAAGCAAGCTCAATTTCTGCTTTTCTGGAATTTTTTTTGACTCTGTTGTCCTCTGCACTGGTTTTGTTTTTAGCCTGCCTGCTGGATGGCAATGCCATTCCATATTCCACCCAGACTCAGCAATATCAGGAGGAAAAAAAGAAACTATTCCATTCCATGTCACTTCATTAAGAGAGAAGAAGTCCAAGTCTTGGCTATCGTGAATAAGGCTGCAATGAACACAGGGGTGCATGTACCTTTGCAAATTGGTGTTTTCAAGTTCTTTGGATAAATACCCAACAGTGGAATAGCTGGATCATATGGTAGTTCTATCGTTGATTTTTTGAGGAATCTCCATACTGTTTTCCATAGTGGCTGCACCAGTTTGCACTCCCACCAGCAGTGTATGAGAGTTCCCTTCTCTCCACAACCTCTCCAACACATGTTGTTTCCTGTCTTGTTAATTATAGCCATTCTGACGGGCGTGAGGTGAGTGCCCATCAAGGGACGAATGGATAAAAAAGCTGTGGTATATATACACAATGGAATACTACTCAGCCATAAGAAACGATGAAATCCAGCCATTTGTGACAACATGGATGGACATTGAGGGCATGATGCAAAGTGAAATAAGTCAGAGGGAGAAGGTCAAATACCGTATGATTTCCTTCATTAAGTAGTAGATAATAACAACAATAAACAAACACATAGGGACAGAGATTGGATTGGTGGTTACCAGAGGGGAAGGGGGGAGGGAGGAGGGTGAAAGGGATAATTGGGTACATGTGTGTGGTGATGGGTTGTAATTAGTATTTTGGTGGTGAACATGATGTAATCTATGCAGAAATAGAAGTACAATGATGTACACCTGAAATTTTTACAATGTTATAAACCAATGTTACTGCAATAAACAAAAAATTAAAAAAAAAAAAAAGAGAGAAGAAGTCATTTCCAAATGCATCCAGCAGCCTCCTTCTAATTTCTCATTGAAAATAACTAAGGGGCACATTCATATCTAAAACACTATCATAGAGAATGGGATTACTAAGAGTGGCTTTAATTAGTTAATATTTATCTTGAGACTAAGGATGGGAAGGATGGGCACTTCCCCTGCATCTCATGGTAGCAGGGAAACATATGTACAAAACTAAGCTTTAATCAGGAAGGAAGTGAGACTATGAAAAATGGGTATTCCAGAAACAATCCAAATGTCCATCATCAAAATGTGGTTTATTCAGCCTTAAAAAGGAAGAAAACTTGGGCACATGCCACAATATGAATGAACATATTATTCTAAGTGAAATAAGCCAATCACAGAGGATATATACTGTAGGATTCTACTTATAATGAGGTACCTAGAGTAGTTAAATCCAAAGAGATAGAAAGTAGAATGGTGGTTTCTGGGGCCAAGAGTGGGGAGAAGAGGGACTTATCATTTAATGGGTATGGAGTTTTAATTTGGAAGGATGAAAAAACTTCTGGAGGTGGATAGTGGTGATGGTTTCACCACAATATGAATGTACTTAATGCCACTGAACTGTATGCTTAAAAATGGTTAAAACGGTAAATTTTATCATATATATTTTTATCACAATAAAAAAGGTATGCAACCAGCTGCGTCTGTTACAGATAACCATATATCTAAGTATAAATAGAACAGCGTCTAAACATAAATTTTGATACTCAGATTCTAATCCAGGCTACGTCCTTGGATGTCCCACTTCAATCCACAGTTGACCAGGACAATTGTGTCCAACATAAGACTCTGGGTTCTTAAAATTTTTAACACTCCAGATCCCTATTGAATCTACCTTCTTCCTTGGGATCACAAATCCTGCCATTTATTTATCCATGAGAAATACTTATTGAGCATACACTTTGTGCAAAACACTGTTCTTAGATGCCTCGGATTGATAGAGAGGTGAGCATCCTAAATCTTGCAAGTAGTGTGGAGGTATTCCACACTCCCCTGACACCTGGCTAAAATCTGTTATAAAAGAATGGTAGTACAAAAATCCCTATGCCACATCCTCCTGCTGCTGTGCCCTGCCTGATGGTGAGAATCCTTTCAGTACTGTTGCCTATCTGAACCACATCTGATCTGGGCAGATCTCTTTGGGCATGATATTGACTGATCAACCCTTAGTATTAGTTTCCCTAATGTCAAACCCTTTTTTCTTCTCTTCTCAATGAGGCCAATCTGATGAAACTCCACCATGTTTCATGCTGAGTCACTGTGTCTTTAAGCCTAATGTCCAAAAAGTGTGTTTATTTGTACAATGTATATGTCACTGCTCTTTCATTTCAGCAAGATCTGATGCATTTGTTATTGACCTCAGTACATAAAATTTCTTTTTTCTACACAAGGGATCTGCCATGAAATGTAAAATTTGTGTAATATAAACATAAAGTAGTTTATTGAAACACCTATTTACTGAGTAACTATTGGGAGCAAGGCATTGAGTACACTGGGACAAGTGACCCAAAAATAGGTAGAGTGCATCAGAAAGGTAATAAAAGTAGTGAAGGGTTCCAGAAGGGAGAAAAAAGTTTATCAGGTGGTGTCACAGAGCACTACAAATCACAAGCAGTTAAGTAAAGTGGTTACAGAGGAGCTACCAGAATTAGAAATATTTACAAAGCAGATATAATAATTCAGAAGCCAAAGCATTGTGGAATTGTTTAAAGTGGAGTCAAATGGCCTAAAGGCTAGGAAATATCTTCAGGCATCATTGGAATTACAGTGATTATAGAACAGATGCTCACAATGATGTCATAATTCCTTAAAGAAAAATTTAATTTTGTTTACTGTGTTGTGTGTAAGAAGAAAGGGATGTTTATGGTATATGTATTGAAAGGTTTCCATTCAGTACAGTTAAAATAAAAAAATTAATCTGTAGTTATCTGTAATATATGGCTATGAGGAAAATTTTGTTTCTAGAATATTCTGAGTAAATGTGGCACTAATATATTGGTACATGTATATGTAAATTAGAATATATCTACACACCCTCCAAAAACTATACAAATTACAAAGGAGTTTAGGTAAAACTATCATTAAAAACATGCCTACTCTGACAGCTAACATCATAGTCAACAGTGAAAAACTGAAAGCTATTCTTCTAACAACAGACACAAGACAAGGATGCCCACTCTCACCGTTCTTAATCAAGATAGTATAGGAAGTTCCAGCCAAAGCAATTAGGCAAGAAAAAAAAATATACAAATTGGAAAGGAAGAAGTAAAACTGTCACTATTTGTGGATGACACAATTTTATATACAGAAAACCCTAAAGAATCCACCAGAAAACTATTAGAAATAGTTAGTGAACACAGTAAAGTTGCAGGGTACAAAATCAACATACAAAAATGAGTTGCATTTTTATAAACTAACAACAAGCTAGCAGAAAGTGAAATAAAGAATACAATCCCACTTACAATTGCAACAAAAAGAATAAAATACCTAGGAATAAACTTAACCAAAGAGGTGAAAGACCTGTAGACTGAAAACTATAAGACATTGTTGAAAGAAATTGAAGAAGATGTAAATAAATGGAAAGCTAGTCAATGCTTATGGGTTGGAAGAGTAACATAGGTAAAATGTCCATATTACCTAAAGCAATCTAAAGATTCAAAGCAATCCCAATCAGAATCCCAACAACATTTTTCATGGAAATAAACCAAGAATCCTAAAATTTATATGGAACAACAAGAGCCCAAATAGCCAAAGCAATTCTGAGAAAAAAGAACAAATCTAGAGTTATCACACTCCCTGATTTCAAAATATACTACAAAGCTATAGTAATAAAAACAGCATGGTACTAGCACAAAAACAGACACACAGATCAACAGAACAAAATTGAGAGCCCAGAAATAAACCCACACTTTTATGGATAGCTAATCTTCGACAAGGGAGCCAAGAGTATACAATGGGATAAGGAAAGTCTCTTCAATAAATAGTGTTGGGAAAACTGGACATCCACATGCAAAAGAATAAAAGTAGACCATTATCTTACCCCATACACAAAAATTAACTCAAAATGGACTAAGCACTTGAATGTAAGACCTGAAACCACAAAACTCCTAGAAGCAAACATAGGCAGTACATTCTTTGACATTGGTCTTTTTGAATATCATGTCTCCTCAGACAAGGAAAACAAAAGAAAAATAAACAAATGGGACTATGTCAAACTAGTAAGCTTCTGCACAGCAAAGGAAACCATCAACAAAACAAAAAGACAACCTAACAACTGGCAAAGGATGTTTGCAAATAATATATCTGATAAAGAGTTACTATCCAAAATATAAAAAGAACTCATACAACTCAACAACAAAAAAGAAAACCAATTAAAAAATTGGCAGAGGATCTCAACAGACATTTTTCCAATGAAGAGATACAGATGGCTAACAGATACACAGAAAAATGTTTGATGTCAATAATATTATGGAAATGCAAATCAAAACTACAATGAGACATCACTTCACCCTCGTCAGAATGACTATTATTAAAAAGACAAGAAACAACATGTTTGGAGAGGGTATGGATATAAAAGATCCCTCATACACTGCTGGTAGAAATGTAAATTCATGCAGCCACTATGGAAAACATTATGGAGATTTCTCAAACAATTAAAATAGAAATACCATATGATCCAGCTATTCCACTTCTGGGTACTTATCCAAAGAACACGAAAACACTAATTCAAAAAGATATATGTACCTCTATGTTCATTGCACATTATTCACAATAGCTAAAATTTGGAAGTAACCCAAGTGCCCATGAACAGACCAATGAATAAATAAGATGTGGTATATATATACAATGGAATACTACTCAGCCATAAAAAAGACTACATCTTGCTATTTGCAACAATTTGGATAGACCTTGTGGATATTATGCTAAGCAGAATTCTGATGGAGAAAGACAATTACCATATGGCTTCAGTAATATGTGCAAAATAAACAAACAAACACATAGATATAGAGAGAAGATTGGTGGTTACTAAAAGGGAATGTGGGAGGGCAAAAGGGTAAAGGGGAACATGTGTATAGTGATGGATGGCAACTAGACTTTTGATGGTAAAAACTATGCAGTCTATACAGAAGTTGAAATATAATGATATACATCTAAAATTTATATAATGTTATAAATCCAAGTGACCTAAATAAGGAAAAAATATGTCTTTTTTAATTGGTGTAGAATATATGAAAATGTAATTTGTGATATCAATAACATGAATTTGGGGAGTGGAGCTGGATAGCAATAGAGTTTCTGTATGCAATTGAAATAAAGTTTTTATTAGTTTAAAATAGAATGTCATAACTTTAAGATGTTTTTTGTAACTGCAATGGAAACCACAAAGAAAGTATCTATAGATATGCTCAAAAGGAAATGAGAAGGGCATCAAAGCATGTCACCTCAAAAAAAATCAATGAAACACAAAGGAAGGCAGTAAAGAAGGAAAGGGGGCACAGAAATCTACAAAACACACAGAAAACAATTAACAAAATGGCAATAGCAAGTCCTTCCATATCACTAATTACTTTAAATGTAAATGGATTAAACTCTCCAACCTTGAGACATAGATTGGCTGAATGGATTAAAAAAAAAAAAAAAAACAGAACTCAACTATATGCTGTCTACAAGAAACTCACTTCAGATCTAAGGTATGAATATACTGAAAGTGAAAAGATGAAAAAGTATCCCATGCAAATCATAATCAAAAGAGAGCAGAGTGGCTACACTAATATCAGACAAAATAGACTTTAAGTCAAAAACTGTTACAGAAGACAAAAAAAGAAATAACATAATAAAAAAGAGTTAATTCACTAAGAAGATGTAGTTATAAATATCTTTACATCAAATATCAGCGTTCTTAAAAATTGAAGCAAACTGACAGAATTGAAGGGAGAAATATACAGATCTACAAGAATAGTGAGACTTCAATACCCCACTCTCAATAATGTGTATAACAACCAGACAGAAGGTAAATAAGAAAATAGAGAATGTGAACAATTGGAATAACAGATATTTACAGAATATCCATCCAGCAACAGCAGAATATGTATTCTTCTCAAGTGCACATGGAATATTCTCCTGAATATACCACATTTAGGCGACAAAACAAATCTCAACAGCTTTAAAAAGATTGAAATTATACAAAGTACTCTTTCTGTTCACAATGGAAAGAAACTAGAAATAAACAGCAGAAGGAAAATTTGAAAATCCACAAACCAATGGAATATAACAACACACTCAAACAACCACTGGGTCAAAAAGAAATTACAAGAGAAATTATAAAATATCTTGAGACAAATGAAACAAAACCACAATATACGAGAGCTTATAAGGTGCAGCAATAGCGGGGTTAAGAGGAAAGTTTATGGCTATACGTACACACAGTAAAAAAGAAAAAATCTGAAATTAACTTTACACAGCAAGAAACTAGAAAGTAATAACAAACTAAACATAAAGCTAGCAGCAGAGGAAGAAAACAGCAAAGATTAATGAAATTGAGAATAAAAAACAAAAATCAACCAACCTAAGAGGTGATTTTTTGCAAGATGAACAAAAGTGACAAACCTTTAACTAGACTAACTAAGAAAAAAGATATGAAACTCAACTAACAAAGGAATTGAAAGAGGGGACATTACAATCAATGTCACAGAAATAGAAAGGATTATAAGAGAATACTATGAACAATTGTTTGCTAACAAATTAGATAACCTAGAAGAAATATATTCCTAGAAATATATAACCTACCAAGACTGCATCATGAGAGTAGAAAATCTGAATAGACCAATAATTAGTAAAGATACTGAATTAGTAATAAAACCTCCCAACAAAGAAAAACCCAGGACTATATGGCTTCGTTAGGGAATTCTACCAAACATTTATAAGAATTAACATCTAGCATCTATCTCCCTCAAACTACTCCAAAAACTTGAAGTAGAGGGAACATTTCCAAGCTCATTTTATCAGGCCAGCATTACCCTGATACCAAATACAAAGACACTACAGGAAAAAAAATACAGAACAATATTTTTGATGAATATTGATACAAATTTTTTCAACAAAATACTAGCAAACCAAATTCAACAGCACATTTAAAGGATTATACACTATGACCAAGTGGGATTTATCTTTGGAATGTAAAGATGGATCAACATATGAGTATTGATCAGTGTAATACATCACATTAACACAATAAAAAAAAACTACATGATCACCTCAATTGATACAGAAAAAACATTTGACAAGATTCCACACTCTTTTATGATAAAAACACTCAACAAACTAGGACTAGAAGGAAACTGCCTCAACTAAAAAGGGCCATATATGAAAAGTCCACAGCTAGCATCATACACACTGGTGAAATATTGAAAGCTTTTCCTCTAAGATCAGACAAGGAAAGGATGCCCACTCTTACCATTTCTATTCAATATAATATTAGAAGTCTTAGCCAGAGCAATTAGGCAAGAAAAAGAAATAAAACACATCCAAACTGGAAAGAAAGAGTAAAATTATCTCTTTTTGCACACAACATGATCTTATATGTGGAAAACTCTATAGACTCCACAAAAGAACTGTTAAAACTAAAAACAAATTCAGGAAATTTACAGGATAAAAAAGCAACATACAAAAATGAGAGCTAGCCCTGATGATCTAGTGATTAAAGTTTGGTGCTCTCTCCACTTTGGCAGCCCAGGTTCACTACCCGGTTGCAGAACCACACCACTCGTCTGTCAGTTGCCATGCTGTGGCAGCAGCTCACATAGAAGAAATAGAATGACTTACAACTAGGATATACAACCATGTACTGGGGCTTTGGAGAGGAAAAAAAAGAGGAAGACTGGCAACAGATGTTAGCTTGGGGCAAATCTTTCCCTGCAAAAACAAAAAACAAGCCTGGCCTGGTGGCGTAGTGGCTGGGTTTGGGTGCTTCACTTTGGTGGCCCACAGCTTGCAGGTTCAGATCCCAGGCATGGACCTATGTATCACTTGCCAAGCCATGCTGTGGCAGGTGTTACACGTATAAAGTAGAGGAAGATGGGCATGGATGTTAGCCCAGGGCCAATATTCCTCAGCAAAAAGGGGAGGATTGGCAACAGATGTTAGCTCAGGGCTAATCTGTCTCACCAAAAACAAAAAACAAAAAAAAAAAAACCCAAAGATTAGTTGTGTTTCTAGATGCTAACAATGAACAATCAGAAAAGGAAATTAAGAAAACAATTCCATTTACAATAGCATCAAAAAGAATAAAATACTTAGGAATAAACCTAACCAAGGAGATGAAAGATCACTTACCGAACAACTGAAAAAAATGAATGTTTACTGAAAAAACATTGTTGAAAGAATTTAAAGAAGACATAAACAAATGGAAAGACATCCATGTACATAGATGAGAAGACAATATTGTTAAAAAGTCAATACCACTCCGAATGATCTACAGATTCAATGCAACTCCTATCAAAATCTTAACACTATTTTCTGCAGAAATTGAAAAAATTCTTCTTATGTATCATAAATTTTTAAAACTTCATATTTTTCTAATGCCTCAACATCCCCACAAACAGGATATGAGCACTCTGCCCTGGTGGAGGTGCACCTCCATAAGGCTGGCCCCTACCACCAGTTCCCCTTCTTGCTCCCCCTTGACTGTGGCCTACTGACATTCAAAAGCACCAATAAAATCCCTTTACACTTTTTGCTTGTGTCCTCCACCCTGATCACCATGGGTCCTCACACTCTTTCAGCTCCCTACTCGCTTGGTTGAATCTGTTCCCTGGGCACTCCTCCCAAGTGCTCCCCTGCATGGCATGCCATGCCTCCCTCCTCTTTGATCTGTGAGTATAATAGAGCCCTTCATTTCATATGCTTCTCCAAATGTAATCTCTGTAGCCATGTTGGAATGATTCTAAAAGACCCTACAAGGGAGACTTACTTCTCCATTTAAAACACATCCTAAAATTCATATGGACTCTCAAGGAACCCTGAATAGCCAAAATAATTTTGAAAAAGAAGAACAAAGTTGAAGAACTCACACTTCTTGATTTCAAAACATATTACAAAGCTATAATAATCCAAACAGTGTGTTATTGTCATAAAGATAGACATATAGAACAATGGAATAGAGTAGAAAGCCCAGAAATATATCCTTGCATTTATGGCCAAATGATCTTTGATGAGGGTGCCACGACCACTAAAAAGGAAAAGGACACCATTGTTGTCTCTACAACAAATGGTGCTGGGAAAACTAGATATCCACATACAAAAGAATAAAGTTGGATCATTATCTTACACTATATACAAAAATTAATTCAAAATGTATTCCATACATAAATACAAGACCACAAACTAAACAACTCTTAAAAGAAAACATAGGGGAAAATCTTCATACTTTGGATTTGGCAATAATTTCTTAGAGATGACACTAAAAGCACAGGGAATGAAAGCAAAAATAAAAGGGCCTAATCAACACAAGCCAAAATAAATAAGTGGGATTGCATCATACTAAAAAGCTTCTGCACAGCAAACGAAACCACCAACAAAGTGAAAAAGCAACTCATTGAATGGGAGAAAATATTTGCAAATCATATGTCTGATAAGGGTCTAATATCCAAAATATATAAAGAACTCATGCAACTTGATAGGAAAAAACCAAACAATCCTAATTTAAAAATGGGCAGAGGACATGAATAGAAATTTTTCCAAAGAAGACATATACATGGCCAACAGTTACATGAAAGAATGCTCAACATCATTAGTCATCAGAAAAATGCAAATCAAAACCACAATGAGATATCACTTCACACATATTAGAATGAATATTATCAAAAAGACTAGAAATAACAAGTGTTGGTGAGGATGTGGAGAAAAGGAACCCTGTGTACTGTTATTGGGAATGTAAATTGGTGCAGACACTATAGAAAACAGTTTGGAAGTTCCTCAAAAAATTTAAAATAGAACTGCATACAGTTCAGCAATTCCACTTCTGGGTATTTATCCAAAGAAAACAAAAATGCTAACTCAAAAAGATATATGCACCTTCATGTTTATTGCAGCATTATTTACAATAGCCAAGATATGGAAACACCTTAAGTGTTCATTGATGGGTGACCGAATAAAGAAATTGTTGTGTACATAACACACACACACACACACACACACACACAATGGAATACTATTCAACCACTAAAAAGGAATAAAATCTTGCCATTTGCAACAACATGAATGGACCTCGAGGACATTATGGACATTATGTTAAGTGAAATAAGTCAAAAAGAGAAAGACAAATATCGTATTCTCTCTCATATAGAAAATTAAATAGGGGCCAGCCAAGTGGTGCAAGCAGTTAAGTGCGCGCACTCCGCTGCTGTGGCCTGGGCTTCACTGGTTCAGATCCCCGGAGCACACAGACGCACTGCTTGTGAAGCCATGCTGTGGTGGTGTCCCATATAAAGTAGAGGAAGATGGGCATGGATGTTAGCCCAGGGCCAGTCTTCCTCAGCAAAAAAAAGAGGAGGATTGGCAGATGTTAGCACAGGGCTGGTCTTCCTCACCAAAAAAAAAAAAAAAAAGAAAAGAAAATTAAATAAAAAGCTAGCTTATAGATACAGACAACAGATTGGTGGTTTGCAAAGGTGGGGGTGATTAGGGGTGGGAGAAATGGGTGAAGGGGGTCAAAAGGTAAAAATATTTTAAATTGAAAAAAATAAAGCCATAAAATATTCAAAACTTTCAAACCAATTTCCACAGTAGGTTGGTTTGGGGTGTCTACTTGGATAGGTGCTTTTGCTGGAACTACCTAAATAAGTAATTTGTTGCCTATTATGTAAGTTTGTATTTGTTATGTTTGTTGTTTAGAGTCTGTCTCTTTCTGCTAGGATGCCAGTTCCATTGAAGGTAGGGATCTTTGTTTTCATTATTGTTTGATTATGTGCCTAGTGGTGCTCAATAAATATGTCTTGTTAGAATGATAAACACTGTCTTGCCAGAAACACCCAGGTCTAATAGTAATCCTACTATCAGAAAAGAACCTGTTAAGTAACTATCAATTAAACTTTTTACACTAATTCTAAACTGATTAATGAGAAAAAGCTAGATTTAGAAGGGGGCTCATAGGTCATCTGATCTGGTCTCTTCATTTTATAGATGAAGATAAACAGACCCAAAGAAGGGAAATTACTTGTCCAAAGTCTCACAACAGACAAGGACTACAGCTTGGGTTTACCAGCTCAGATATCTTTCTGTAACATTTACAATCTCTCATTTTTAGTACTGTGGGTGTGACATTGGACAAGGGCTTTCCCTCTGCTACCTCACAACACAAACAAGCCACAGCAGGCACATGGTAACTAAATGGTAGAGGGTTCAGCCTTCCTGCCTCCTTTGGCAGTTTCCAAATGAATCATACTTTTTTTTTGAGCCTTGATTTTCCAGATTCAAGAGCTTCTTTTAAAAAAATGGGACTACATAAAGCTTAAAAACTTTTGTTCATCAATGGACACAATCAACCAATAGAGTGAGAAAGGCAAATTGTGGAATGGAAGAAAACATCTGCAAGTCACATATCTGACATGATATATAGGGGGTTAATATCCAAAATATATATCCAAAATATATAGAGAAGTCCTACAAATCCACGACAAAATAAAATCAAATAACCATATGTCTGGCTGCATGCCAGTTGAACAAGCAGTGGGGATAGGATGTGGAGAGACTGAAGAAAAGATCTGGAGATAGTATACGAGACATATAGGTTTACTGGGACTTACATATAGAGAGTGTCCAGGGGCAGCTGGCTGGACGGAGTTGTGCACCTGCTGTGCAGAGAGGAGTTTGCTTAAATAGGCAAGGGACAAAGGCTACGTGCTTGCCAAGAGGGACTGTCCTTGGTATGACCAGCTTTCCCAGGAACAGCAGTTCATATGGAAGGGCTCTGTGTTCCTTCAAGATGTGATGTTCTTTGAGTGAGATAAGTTAAGATCTGGGTTGGCCAGGCCCTGGATCATTACAAATCCCAGATAGTTGGCATCCTGCCCAGAAGGGGTCCAGGACGACACATGGCTCGTAAAGAGCTCACAGTATATTGCTGAGCATGTGAGACCCGATACCTTATTTAAAAATGGGACAAAAGACTTGAGTAGACATTTCTCCAAGTGATATCCAAATGGCCAACAAGTATATGAAAAGATGCTCAACATCACTAATATCATAGAAATGCAAATCAAAACCACAGTGAGATATTACCTCACACCCATTAGGATGGCTACTATCAAAAAAAATAGAAAATAAATAACGTTGTATGAAATGTGGAGATATTGGAAACTTCTGCACTGTTGTCAGGATTGTAAAGTAGTGTAACAACTATGGAAAACAGTATGGCTATTCCTTAAAAAATTAAAAATAAAACTACTATATGATTTAGCAATCTCACTTCTAGGCATATATCTGAAAGAATTGAAAGCAGGATCTCAAAGAGTATTTGCACCCACGCTCACAGCAACACTATTCACAACCCCTAACAGACAGAAGCAACCATATGTCTGTTGGTGGATGAATGGATAAACAAAATGTAGTATAGAAATACAATAGAACACTATGCAGTCTTACAAAGGAAGGAAATCCTGTTACATGCTGCAACATGAATTAACCTTAAAGACATTATGCTGAGTAAAATGTCAGTCCCCAAAATCTAATACTGCATAATTCCACTCATATGAGGTATATAAAGTACTCAAATTCATAAATATAGAAAGTAGAATGGTGTTTTCAGGGCTTGGGGGAGGGGGACAAGGGGAATTGTTTAATGGGTATTGAGTTTCAGGTTTGCAAGACGAGAAGATTTATGGGGATAGATGGTGGTGATACAAAATACAAACAATCAGGAGATCTGTTTCACAACAAAGTAAAAATACTTAACATACTGAACTGTGCACTTTAAAATGGTTAAGATGATAACTTTTATTATATGTGTTTTTTACCACAATTTTAAAAACCACACATCTTTATTTTCTCATGGTCCACTATGCCTTGAGCAAGTCAGGGCAGTTGGCTTAGTTCCAACACATGGTTAATTTCTTTTGATAAATAAGTATAAATAGGGTTCACATTTATAAACTTGACATTATCATTTTTATTATGCACACTTTTATTTGTTATCTCTTTTTTTCCTCAAAGTAAGTGATAGGTTTCTTTTCAAGATTTTGTTCCCAACTGAAAAATGCAAAAATACTAAGATCTTACTCAAAAAATCCAGCTCCTTTAGAACATTATAAATCGAAGCTATTCGGGAAGCTGAGATGTAGAGGGCCCATTTGTGCCAGTTTTTAGAGCAACAATCGTTTGTTTTCCCACTTTTATTTCCTATGCCTGTGTGTCCTTAGTCCGAGTGAGGAGGGCTAGGAGATGCCCTCCCAGCTGTCAAGAGTCCCCTCTAAGGTTGTTTGTGAGCAAATCTGAACTAATCAGAACTGGTAGGGTCAGATTCCATAATTCATGGATTTCACAATCTCAGTATCAGGGGCAGGATTTAGCAATCTTGGAAACCATAGATTAGGAAAAGATGTCACTGGGGTGACCAACTCATCCAGGTTTGCCTGAGACTTTCCTGGTTTTAGTGCTGAAAGTCCTGTGCCCCAGGAAATCCCTTAGTATCAAGCAAACTACAGTCATGCACCACATAAAAATGTTTCAGTCAATGACGGACTGCATATACAATGGTGGTCTTATAAGATTAGTACCATATAGCTTGGGTATATAGTAGTATATACCACCTAGGTTTGTGTAAGTACACTCTATACTGTTTGCACAATGATGAAATTGTCTAACAATGCATCTCTCAAAACATAACCCAATCATTAAGTGATGCATGACTAGAATGGTTGGTCATCCTACCCTAATTACACTGTTCTCTTAAGAGACAATCTCCAGATCTTATGGATTATTCAAAGCAAGATATTCCCAAGGCTGGGACTAGTGTCTATAGTTGATGCAGGGCTTGGAGACCAAGGGAGGCACTGCATTTGTACCTGCTCCAGGCAAGAACATCAGATATGTTAGACCAGTGCTTTTCAAACTTTGATGTGCATACAGATCAGCTGGGGAACTTGATAAAAGGTAGATTCTAATTCCTTAAGTCTAGGATGAGGCCTGAGAGTCAATGCTTCTGATTCAGAGACCACATACTCAGGTGCAAGGCATTATTGCCTATGTGGTGCAAGACAGATTAAAACAGCAAATTAAAATAACCAAGAGAGAACTTCCAAAGGCAGGAACAACATAAAGACTATTGAAAATTAGGAACAAATTTTGTGGAGGCCCCAGTGGGACCCTATCAAAGGACCCTCCCCAAAAATATCTGGTCATATTATCTCCTATCCATCTTCCATTATTCCCCTTTCTCAGTCCCAGCTAGAATTCCAGCTGCATGTAATGTCCCTCCATCATCTTCACTAATTTTGAGTCATTCTTCAAGCCTTGTTTCCATTTTCATCAATTTGAAAAGTTCCCAGCCCACCCCTGGCATCACTGAGTTCCCAATTCCCTTACTTGTATGATGCTCACTGTCTGCATCATTTCTTTGGCACTTAAAATGTGCTGTCTTATAGTTTTGCTCAACTTTTCCTTTGTATTATACCTTATCAGCCTCACTTAGTGCTATTACAGCACCCACAGTATGATGGATTTTGCCAAGGGCTGACCCAAAGATGCAATACTAAATGCAGAAACTCTAAATAGGCAGCTGAATAGTGCCAGCTCCAGTGAGTAGCAGGAATTAGTGTTTCTTTCCTCTTCCAGCTAATTTTCTATTGGTTTACTGTGTCTTAGCTTCTAAAATGGAGAGAAAGACATAAAAGTTGGGTTTTCTTTGGTCAGCAAAGGAAGGAAAGATCTAAAGGAAGGATGTGATATTAATCTTATTTTGGTCTTGTTTGGGCAACATTTTCAATTTAATGAGTCTTAATTTCTCTGCTTGTAAATGATATTACACAGTAACTTCTCAACTCATTCCAAGAATAGAAATTTCTTTTAAAACAAACCTGTCCAATTTGAAGGGAAAGGGGCCCAAATAATTGCTTCACCTTTTAATGAGATTACACTTTGAGGGAACATAGGAATATATTTTTCATGTAGGAGGGATGTGAATCTGTAGGCCAGAATGTGGACTGTTGTAGGAAGTCTTCTAAGATGTCATTCAATGATCCTCACTTCCTGATATCCATGCCCTTATATAATCCCTTCCCCTTGAGAGTGGGATAGACCTAGTGTATTGTTTCTAATGAACAGAATACAAGCAAAAATGATGGTATATCACTTCCAAGATTAGGTTATAAAAGACTATGACCCTCTTGTTCTCTCCCCCTATTGCCCTCTTGCTTGCTCACATTAATAAAGTCAGCTGCCATGTTGTGAGCTTCCATATGCAAAGGCCTAAGTGGCAAGGAATTGAGGGAAGCCTCCAAGCAAAGGAAGTTGGGAACTGAGGCCCTCAGTATAACAACCTATGAGAAACAGTACTGTCAACGTCCACATGTATGAGCTTGGGAGTAGGTCCTTCTTCAGTTAAGCCTGGTGACAACTTACAGCAACAGCTGACTCTTAGATTGCAGACTTTGAGAGACTCTGAAACAGAAGATCCAGCTAAGCCACACTTTAATTCCTGATTTATGTAAATTGTGGTATAATACATGTTATTGTTTTAAGCCACTAAATTTTGGGGTAATTTGTTATGCAGCAAAAGATATCTAAAACACCATGATTGACACCTTTATTCTTATGCACAGGAATTGAATAGAAAGACTCCATTTTTCTACAACCTAATATTTTTACTTTAATAGCGAGCAATCCTACAAGTAAAAAACATAATTTAAACATGCTTTCAGGGGCCGGCCACGTGGCATAGTGGTTAAGTGCTCACGCTCCACTGCTGGCAGCCCTGGTTCAGATCCCGGGCGTGCACCGATGCACTGCTTGTCAGGCCTTGCTGTGGCAGCATCCCATACAGAGTAGAGGAAGATGGGCACAAATGTTAGCCCAGGGCCAGTCTTCCTCAGCAAAAAGAGGAGGATTGGCACGGATGTTAGCTCAGGGCAGATCTTCCTCACAAAAATAAGACACGCTTTCAGAATCTGTACAAAACCTCTTCTGCCTAAGCAGCCCTGAACTGCATCGCTGGACCACAGTCCCTTCCCTGGATTCCCTGACCAATGGTGCCTATAGCTTGACTTGAAAAGATCATCTTGATTTCTTATATTTCTATCATGGAAATTTGGAATTGGAAAACAAAAATACACAGTTAGCTGTAGAAAATAAAGTGAAGAGATTATGATGCATGTGCATTTTGTGTGTATGTGAGAGAGAGAGAGGCTGGTAATAAACATCCATATGCATTTCAATGTAGAGATAGTAAAATTTAAGGGTAAGCAAAAGAAACCAGCTGGTATATAAATATATAGAGAGAATAATGCAGCAGAGGAGCAAAGAGAAGAAGCATACGGTCTATGAGAGAGAAGAAAAGATGAAATGATAAACTGCCTTGGTTTCTGATAACTATCCATCAGATCAGCTGTACAATAGTTCCTGTTATCATTAAGGTCACCTCTGAGTTCGCTTTAATCTGTCTCTGCTGCTTGTGACCAGAAGAACTGTGATTAGTATAGGTGGCCACCCACATACAAAAATTCCTTTGGTATTTTGAATCTCTATTAAAATGTACAAACATTAAATAAATAAATTTAAATCTCCATTTAAAAATGCACTTATAGCTAGTAAGCTGAGTATCCAGAATTTAAACTTAATCTAGGCCTAAAATGATAGAGATTCAATGTGAAGTACTGTATTAATGAAAGGATTCTGCCTTAGGACTAAGGAATGCCTACATTTTTTTCTGCCATTCACTCTTAGCTTCTCTAATAAAGTTCCAAGAAAGCCCTGTGGAAAGAATAATAGCTGAATGGAAGCCAAAATATCTCTCTATTAATCATTGGACAAGGGTCTGGTATTCCAATAAGTGTTCCAGCAAAAGTTGAATTAAAACACATAGCTTATGTTCAAGGCCTAATAGAGATATTTTTCTCCCAAAGACTCTAAATTATGGAATCAGCATAAACAAGTAGACTGTTGGAAAGAAGGAAGAGAAGGGGAAAGATAAATGACCAGACCCCCAAGAAGTCTTTGAGTTAATTATCGACCAAACTACTTAGAGTGGAAAAGGAAGAAATGGCCTGCCTAAGGAAGTAGGTCTGGCCCAAGTTTGCGTACCCTGTGGTAGCAAGGTAGTGAGAAGTGGGAGATGAGAAGTGAATGTCAGCATCATGGTGGCATAAAACATCTCTTCTTTTGGCCCCATTTTAACAATTAAAATACAACATCGATCCATGAATAAAAGTGCCTCTTTGGAAGTTGTGGGACTCGGCACCATACACCAAGGGACCCAGGAGGAGACTTGCCCACCTGTGCATCACGTGATAGGCAGACAAAACTTGGTATGGGCTGTGGAAATTGTAGGAGTCTGAGAGCCAGCCTCAGCTCCTCTCAGCTGCAGTGTGGGAGCACCTGGAGAGCATTGACTTGGGCAGACACCCATGAACAAGAAAGCCTTTGTAAAAGTTCCAGTTTTCTGAGGAGAGATTCCAACATTCAGCTGAAGGAAAAAAAACAAACAATTTTGGATGTAACAGAAAGGATTAGAGGAATTTTGCCGGGGCCACACCTCCACCAAGGCAGCAGAACATGGGTCAGCTGGTGGTGACCTCTCTCACAGGAGAAAGGGAGAGCAGTGACTGAGTGCCCGGCTTCCTTAGTGTGTGGGACGCTGCTGGAGAAACTCATTTCTCTTCTGCAACAGCCAGAGTATTGAGGCAGGACCTCCATGACTGAGAGAAGGGAGAAGATTGGGAAGAGGCAGATGAGGTGAACACAATGCAGTGTACACAGAAGTCAAAATATAATGGTGTACACCTCAATTTTATATGATGTTAAAAGCTGATGATACCTCAATTAAAAAAAAAAGAATATCAGAGGGCATTAAATGCACACAGTTCTTGCTAACTTTGTTTAGGATTCCAGCAGAAGCCCACCCATGAGTCACTGGGAAAACCTCATCTGAGGATCCTCCAACTTGCCTGCAGGCATCCCCTATGCCCAAGTGCCAAATTCACACCTCCCCCAAGTCTGTGGCAAGTTGTTTGTGTACACTCCTGAGGGTGGTGGTTAAGAGTGAGTTCCAGGGGCCGGCCCTGTGGCTTGGTGGTTAAGTGCGCGCGCCGCAATGCTGGTGGCCCAGGTTCGGATCCCGGGTGCGCATCGAGGCACCACTTCTCCATCCATCCTGAGGCCGAGTCCCACATACAGCAACTAGAAGGATGTTCAGCTATGACATACAACTATCTACTGGGGCTTTGGGGGGAATAAATAAAATCTTTAAAAAAAAAAAAAAAGAGTGAGTTCCAGCAGACAAGGACTGAATTGGAAAAAAATAGAAAATCTGAACAGACTAATAATAAATGAGGAGATTTAATCAGTAATCAAACACCCCCCCAACACAGAAAAGACCTGGACCAGATGGCTTCACTGGTGAATTCTACCAAACAATTAATACCAATCCTTCTCAAACTCTTCCAAAAAAACTGAAGAGGAGGAAACATTCTCTAAGTCATTTTAAGAGAACAGCCCTGACACTAAAGCCAGATAAAGGCACTGTAAGAACAGCACACTATAGACCAATGTCCCTAACAAATATAGATTCAAATATTCTCAAGAAAATACTGGCAAAATAAAATCAACAAAACATTAAAAGGATCATATACCACGATGAAGTGGGATTTATCCCTGGGATGCGAGGATGGTTCAACATATACAAATCAGAAAATGTGATATGCAAAATTAATAGAATGAAAGATGAACATCATGTGATCCAAGTGATATCAGCATCACAGTGGTGTAAGCCATTCTTCCTTTATTTCCCCTTTTTCAAACAACAAATCAGACATCCATTCACAAACAAAAGTGCTTCAGCAGGAGCTGTGGGACCCAGCACCCTATGCCAAGGGACCTGAGAGGACTCTTGCCCACCCGTGCATCCAAAAATAAACAAACAAGTCTTCAGCAAGGGCTACAGATCCAAGGTAATCAGATAACCTTCCCCACCCCTGCTCACTGTGGTAGGGTAAAAAGTCTGGAGAGTGCAGATACCCACAGTTGAGAGAGAACTTACTTATAGAATTCCAGTGTGCCTGAGGGGAGATTCCAGCAGCTATTGAAGCAGGAAAGTGATGAGTTTGGATGCTGAGAGGCAGGAACTCCACCAGAGCCACCTTCTTCCCCAGTTGACACTGCATAGGGCTAAGGTGTCCAGCAGCAATGATCTCTCCCATGAAGGAGGTGGAAAGTGGTGACCTCTCCTGTGGAGAAGGTGGAAATCAGTGAGTGAGTGCTTGACTACTCCAGTTGTGTGGGTCATGGTCAGAGAAACCCATTTCTATCCAGCAGGACCCTGAGTACTGAGGTGGGACCTCCATAACTAGGGGAGGAAGCAGAAAGAGGAGGAAACACTGTTCCTGCCATCTGCTTCAGAACTGTGGCAGAAAACCTGTCCACAAGCCTTTGGGAGTACTCCACTTGAGGGTCTCCCCACTGGGTCCTTGGCACCCCCAATACTTCAAGTGCTAAACCCACACCTCTCGCACTCTGCGGCTGGCTTCTTGTGTGCACTTCTGCGTGTGACAGTAAGAGAAAGTTGGGTAGAGTGCTCTCAGAAAGATGGAGCAGAGTCTGTGGGCAACAGAGAAACCACAAACAGAAGCTATAGTGCCACCTTCTGTAAAACAAAAGAGAAGTTTCCAATAGCCAGACTAGTGAGTTATAAAAACAAGACAGACAAAAACTTAAGAATTCTGCCACAAGAGGGAGCAAGAAGAATAAAGCAGGCCTATCCATAAAAAACTTAGTGAAGTCCAGAGAAATAACATCAAGCCACAGTACCCCATCTGAAGATAACCAGTAAAAATATTTCAAATGTGAGAGCATCAACACAAAAATACAAGGAACTTTTTAAAAAATCAAAGAAATATGTCATCTCCAAAAGAATTCAATAATTCTCCAATAACTGAGCTCAAAGCCATGGAATACAGCAATCTAGCTAATAAAGAATTCAAAATAGCTGTATTGAAGAAACTCAATGAGCTACAATAAAACTCAGAGAGATTGTTCAATGATATTAGGAAAAAGATACATGAACACAATAAACTTTTACAAATACAAAAGAGATAGAACCCATGAAAAAAAAAAACCTGAAAATCTGGAACTGAGGCATTCAATGAATGAGATGGAGGATACAATAGAGAGCATCTGTAATAGAGTAGAGCACATGGAAGATAAAACAAGTGACTTAGAGCATATGAATTTTGAAATAACACAGTCAGAAGAGAACAAAGAGAAAAGAATAAAAATGAGCAAAGAAAACCTGTGTGATCTATGACAGTCTATGAAAAAGACAAATATCAAAACAATCAAGATTCAGAAGAAGATGAAAGGAAGAAGAGGGCAGAAAATTTATTTAAAGATATAGTAGCCGAAACTTCCTAAGACTGAGGAAGGTTTTGGACATCCATGTTGAAGAAGGTGATATATCACTCTTATATCTCAATGCCAAAAGACCTTCTCCAAGACACATTATAATGAAACTAACAAGAATCTAAGGTAAAGAAAGAATACTAAAAGAAGCCAGGGGGAAAAAATGAATGTTACTTACAAAGGAAACCCCATTTGGCTACCATCAGATTTCTTAGCAGAAACTCTACAGGCCAGGAGAGTGTGAAATGACATATTCAAAGTGTTGAAAGATAAAAATTGCCCGAAGAATACTGTATTTGGCAAAGTTATCTTTCAGATATAAAGGAAAAATAACGACCTCCAGACAAACAAAAACTGAGGGAGTTCAGCAAGAAATGCTTAAAAGAGTATTTCAAACTGAAACAAAACAAAGCTAATCAGTGACATGAAAACACACAAAAGTATACAACACACTGGTAAAGGTTAAAAATATATAGTCAGATTTAGAAAACTCCAATTCTATAATAGGATGGTATATTAACTACTTAACTATAGTATAGAGGTTAAAGGAAAAAAGTAGTAAAAATAACTATAGCTACTATGATTTGTTAATGAATACATAACATAAAACAAGGTAGGATAATGTCAGCATCGTGGTGGTGTGAGTCCTTCCTTTTTCTCTCCTCTTTGATCAACAAATAATTGGACATCCATAACTGAAAAAAAGTGCCTCTGAAAATCACACCAGGACACTTAACAGGTTCCAAATCAACTGTGCATCTGAAAGTGGGTGGATAGGATCTTGATGGGAGCTTCAGAGCCCAGGGAGTCAATGAGCCTGCCTCCCCACTTACTATGATTGGGAAAAAAGAGAACCTGGAGAGTGCAGAACTGGGCAGATAACCACAGGCAAAATAGAATTTATGGAGGTCTAGCCTACCTGACAGAGGAATCCAGCATGTCATTGGGGTGGGACAGAGATGAGCTTGGAAGCATAAAAGAGAAAGAAACTCACCAACAGAGACCCCTCCCAGGGTGACACTAGAAGGTGCTGGACTTTTGCTGACATCAGAGGCAACCTCTCTGGCAGATGAGGTGGAAAGACGCAACCTCTCCCATGGAGGAGGTGGAAAGCAAAAGTGGTAAGTGACTGCCTAGATGTCCCAATTGTGTGCATTGCAGCTGGAAGGATCCATTTCTCATCAGCAGAACCCAGATTTCTGAGGAGGAAAATTCATGATGAGGGGAAGGAGATAAAAAAGGAGGAAACAAAATATTAAAAGTGCATTGAAGGGCCGGCCCCGTGGCTTAGCGGTTAAGTGCGTGCTCTCCGCTGCCGGCGGCCCGAGTTCGGATCCCGGGTGCGCACCGAGGCACCACTCCTCCAGCCATGCTGAGGTCGCATCCCACATACAGCAACTAGAAGGATGTGCAGCTATGACAGACAACTATGTACTGGGGCTTTGGGGGAAAAATAAATAAATAAAATCTTTAAAAAAAAAAAAAAAGTGCATTGAAGAAATGCATTTCCTGCTGTCTGCTTTGGGACTTCAGCAGGAGGTCCACCCACAGCCCTCTAGGTATGTACCACTCAAGTATTCCCCCACTTGACCCCTGGGCACTCCCCAAAGCCACAGGCGCTAAGCCCAAACCTCCCATCACTATGCTACTGGATCCTTGTGCACATTCCTGAATGCACTCGTGAAAGCCAGCTCTAGTAGGAGAAACCGTAAATATGAGCTAGAGTGCCACCTTATGTAATACAAAAGAAAGGTTTCTAAGAGCCAGGTTGTTGAATTGTAAGAATAAAAAAGAGCCATAAAACCTTAATTAAGGAAAGCATTTCCTACTTCAAATGAGAAAGAAGTTCATATCTTCAAACACTAAGAAAATTAAGAAAATATGGTATCACACAAAAAAAATAATTCTCTAGCAACTGAACTCAAAGGAAAGGAATATTGAAATCTAATTAAAAAAGAATTCAAAATAGTTGTTATGAAGAAATTCACAAGCTATACAAAAACTCAGAAAGTCAATCAATGAACTCAGGAATAAAATTAATGAACAGAAGCAGTTCTTTACCAAGGAGATTAAAATTATAAAAAAGAACCAAAAAAATCCGGAGCTGAAGAATTCAGTGGGTGAGATGAAGAACACAATATAGAGCCTTGGTAACAGGGCAGACCAGATGGAAGAAAAAATAAATAACTTGGAGGATACGAATATAGAAATAATTTAGTTACAATGAGAACTATTGGACTCTATCAGAAAGGAAAATATAAAATTAATTGGTATATATGAAGGACAAGAGAGGTAGAAGGGAGCAGAGAGTTTATTTTTTAAATTAATGGCTAAGTTCCTAAACCTGAGAAGGATTTGGATACACAAATTCGTAAAGCTAATAGAACACCCTATTATCTTAACACAAAAGACTTTCTCCAAGACACATCATAATGAAATTTTCCAAAATCAATGGCAAAGAAAGAATCTTAAAGGCAGCTGGGGGAAAAAAAGAAAATAGCCTACAAAGGACACGCATTAGACTATCAAAGGATTTCTCAGCAGAAATCCTACAGTCCAGGAGAGAGTGGAATGGCATACTCAAAGGATTGAAAGATAAAAACTGCCAGCCAAGAATACTTTATGCAGAAAAGTAATTCTTCAGACACAAAGGATAAATAAATGTTTTACAAGATAAACAAAAGCTGAGGGAGTTCACCAACACTAGACCTGACTTGCAAGAATAGCTAAAAGTAGTTCTTCAAGCTGAAATGAAAAGATGCTGATCAGCACATGAAAACATATAAAAGTACACGACACTCTGGTAAACGTGAAAAATAAACAGTCAGAATTAGAAAATTTTAACTGTATATCTGAATGGCTTGTTAACCATTTCACTATAGTATAAAGGTTAAAGTAAAAGAGTTAGTATAAAGAGTTAAAGGAAAATAACTATAGCTACTATAATTTGTTTATAAATTCACAGCATAAAAAAAGGTAAATTGTGACATTAAAAATAAAAAAGGGAGGAGTAAAAGAGTGGATGCTTTATAGGCAAACAAAGATAAGTTGCTAACAGCATGAAATGGACTGTTTTATCTATGAGATCTATTATGTAAGCCTCATGGTAACCAGAAAACAAAAACCTAGAGTAGATTTTTGAAACATAAAAAAGGGGGAAACAAAGATTACCACTCTGGAAAACCATAAATTTACAAAGTTAGGCAGAATTAGAGAAAAAATTAACAACAGAGTTACAAAGCAACAAGAAGGAAAAAGATAAAATGGCAGTAGGCTAGGAGAGAATGGAATGAAATATCCAAAATACTGAAGGACAAAACTATCAGCCAAGAATATTCTATCCAGCAAAATTCTCCTTCAGATATGATGAAGAAATAAAAGATTTCCCAGATAAACAAAAGCTGAGGGAGTTCATTGCCACTAGACCTGCCTTACAAGAAATGATGAAGGGAGGTCTCCTACCTGAAACAAAAAGACAAAGCTTTACAAAGCTTTGAGCAAAGAGACAAATAGACAAAATCAGAGAATTGCAGCTCTCTAGCAGAATAGGCTAGCAAACACTTAGTTATAACATAAAAGATAAAAGGAAAGAAAGTATCAAAAATAACTATAAACCTTTCAATTTAGTCACAAACTCACAACACAAAAAAAGAATAATTCGTGACAACAATAACTCAGAAGAGAAAGAGGAAAGGGAAGGAACTGGCTAAGGCTAACGGAGATAAGAGGCTATCAGAAAACAGACTATCTCATCTATGAGATCTTTTATATGCACCTCATGGAAACCATAATACAAAAAAATCAGAGGAGAGTCACAAACCATAAATAAAGAGAAAACCATCACAGAAAACCACCAAACTGAAATGGCATTCAGAAATACAAAGGGAAAAAAACAATGTAAATATAAAACACCCAGAAAAAGAGAGATAATATGGCAGTATTAAGGCCCATATATTACTAATCACTCTAAATGTAAATTGACTGAGTTCACCAATCAAAAGACAGAGTGGCTAGATGGATTAAAAACAAGACCCAAAGTCACAACAATATGCTGCCTCCAGGAAACACATCTCAGCTCTAAAGACAAACATAGGCTCAGAGTGAAGGGATGGAAGATGACACTCCAAGAAAATAGCAAGCAAAAGAAAGTGGGTGTAGCCATACTTATATCAGACAAAGCAGACTTCAGGATAAAAAACAGAATGAGAGACAAAGAGGGGCATTATATAATGATAAAAGGGACATTCCACCAAGAAGACATAACACATTAATACATATGCACCTAAAAGAGGAGCACCAATGTATATAAACTATTAACAGATATAAAGGGAAAAATTGACAGTAGCATAATAATAGTAGGGAACCTCAACACCCCACTTACATCAATAGATAGATCACTCAGACAGAAAATCAACAAGGAAACAGTGACCTTAAATGAAACACTGGACCAGGTAGCCTTAATAGATATATACCGAACATTCCATTCAAAAACAGCAGAATACACATTCTTCTCAAATGCACATGGAAGATTCTCAAAGATAGACCATATGTTGTGAAACAAGGAAAGCATCAATAAATTTAAGAAGAATGAAATTGTATCAAGCATCTTGTCTGACCACAATACTAAGAAAATAAAAATCAACTAAAAGAAAAAATCTGGGAAAGTCACAAATATGTGGAGACTAAACAACATGCTACTGAACAACCATTGGATCCATGACAAAATCAATGGAGTAATCAAAAAATAACTGGAGACAAATGAAAATGAAAAAACAACCTGCCAACTCTTATGGGATGCAGCAAAAGTGGTACTAAGGGAGAAATTTATAACAATACAGGCCTACCTCAACAAACAAGAAAAATATCAAGTAATCATAAACTATACATAAAAGAACTAGGAAAAGTAGAACAAACAAAGCCCAAAGGCAGTAGGAGGGAAATAATAAAAATCAGAGCAGAAATAAATGAAATGGAGACTAAAAAAAAAAAACAGTAGAAAGGATCAATGAAACTAAGAGTTGGTTCTTTGAGAGAATAAACAAAATTGGCAAACCCTTAGCCAGACCTACTAAGAAAAAAAGAGAGAACACTCAAATAAATAATATCAGAAATGAAAGTGGAGAAATTACAACCACAGAAATACGAAAGATGATAAGAGAATTCTATAAAAAGCTATATGCCCAGGAGTTGAATAATGTAGAAGAAATGGATAAAATCATAGAATCATACAACCTCCCAAAACTGAATCAAGAAGAAATGGAGAATCTGAATAGAACAATCACAAGTAAAGAGATTGAAACAGTAATCAAAAACCTCCCCAAAAATAAAAGCCCAAGACCAGACGGCTTCTCTGGAGAATTCTATCAAACATTCAAAGAAGATTTCATACCTACCCTTCTCAAACTCTTCCAAAACATTGAAGATGAGATGCTTCCTAACTCATGCTATGAGCCCAACATTACCCTGAAACCAAAACCATACAAGACAAGACAAAAAAGGAAAATTACAGGCCAATATTGATGATGAACATAAATGCAAAAGTTATGAATAAAATATTAGCAAATCGAAGACAACAATACATTAAATGGATAATACACCATGATCAAGTGGGATTTATTCCAGGGCTGCAGGGATGGTTCAACATGAGCAAATCAATCAATGTGATACACCACATTAACAAAATGAGAAATAAAAATGACATGATCATCTCAATAGATGCAGAGACTGCATTTGACAAGATCTAACATTCATTTATGGTAAAGATTCTTAATAAAATCGGTATAGAAGGAAAGTACTTCAATATAGTAAAGGCCATATATGACAAACCCACAGCCAACATCATACTTAACTGTGAAAAACTGAAAGGCATTCCTCCAAGAACAGGAACAAGACAAGAGTGCCCACTCTCACCTCTCTTATTCAACATAGTACTGGAAGTTTGGGCCAGAGTAATTAGGCAAGAAAAAGAAATAAAAGGAATCAAATTGGAAAGGAAGAAGTAAAACTCTCACTGTTTGCAGATGACATGATTCTATATATAGAAAACCCTAAAGAATTCACAGGAAAACTATTAGAAATAATCAGCAAATACAGCAAAGTTGCAGAGTAAAAAGTCAGCATACAAAAATCAGTTGCATTTGTATACATTAACAACAGACTAGCAGAAAGAGAAGTCAAGAATACAATCCCATTTACAACTGCAACAAAAAGAATAAAATATCTAGGAATAAATGTAACGAAGGAGGTGAGAGACCTGTATACTGAAAACTGTAAGACATTATCTAAAGAAATCGAAGAAGACACAAACAAATTGAAAGATATTCCATGCCCATGGACTGGAAGAATAAACATAGTTAAAACATCCATACTGCTTAAAGCAATCTACAGATTCAATGCAATCCCAATCAGAATCCCAATGACATTCTTCATGGAAATAGAATGAAGTCCTAAAATTTATATGGAAAACAAATGACTCCTAATTGCCAAAGCAACCATTAAAAAAAAAAGAACAAAGCTGGAAGTAGCACATTCCCTGACTTCAAAATATACTACAAAGCTGTAGTAATCAAAACAGCATGGTACTGGCAGAAAAACAGACATACAGATCCATGGAACAGAATTGAAAGCCCAGAAATAAAACCACACATCTATGGACAGTAAATCTTTGACAAAGGTGGCAAGTACATACAATGGAGAAAGGAAAGTCTCTTTAATAAATGGTGTTGTGAAAACTGGACAGCCACATGCAAAAGAATGAAAGTAGACCATTATCTTACACCATACACAAAAATTAACTCAAAGTGGATGAAGGACTTTAATGTAAGACCTGAGACCATAAAACTCCTAGAAGAAAATATAGACAGTACACTCTTTGACATTGGTCTTAGCAGTATGTTTGTGCATACCGTATGTACTCAGGCACAGGAAACAAAAGAAAAAATAAGCAAATGGAACTACATCAGACTAAAAAACTTCTGCAAGTCACAGAAAACCATCAGCAAAATGAAAAGACAACCCCCCAACTGGGAGAAAATATTTGCAAATCATATATCTGACAAGTGGTTAATTTCCAAAATATATACAGAACTCATTCAACTCAACAACAAAAAATACAAACAACTTGATCAAAAAGTGGGCAGAAGATATGAATAGACATTTTTCCAAAGAAGATATATAGATGGCCAACAGGCACTTGTGAAGATGTTCAACATCACTAATTATTAGAGAAATGCAAATCAAAACTACAATGAGATATCACCTTACACCCATCATAATGGCTATAATTAACAAGACAAGAAATAAAAAAAATGTTGGAGAGGATGTGGAGAAAAGGGAACCCTCATAACTGATGGTGGGAATGCAAACTGGTGCAGCCATGATGGGAAACAGCATGGAGATTTCTCAAAAAACTAAAAATAGAAATACCATATGATCCAGCTATCTGACTGCTGGGTATTTATCCAAAGAACATGAAATCAACAATTCAGAGATATATGCATCCCTGTGTTCATCACTGCATTATTCACAATAGCCAAGATGTGTAAGCAACACAAGTGCCCATCAATGGATGAATGGATAAAGGTGATGTGGTATATATATACAATGGAATACTACTCTGAAATTTAAAAAAAGATGAAATCATCCCATTTGTGACAACATGGATGGATCTTGGTGGTCTTATGCTAAGTAAAATAAGCCAAACAGAGAAAGGCAAACACAGTATGATTTCACTCATATGTGGAAGATAAACAAACACATGTATAAGAACAGATTAGTGGTTACCAGAGGAAGGGAGTAGGAGGAGGGCGAAAGGGGTAAAGGGGCACATACGTATGGTGACAGATAAAAAGCAGACTATTGGTGAATACAATGCAGTCTGTTCAGAATCTTATATAAAATAATATACACGAAATTTACACAATGTTATAACCAATATGACCCCAATAAAGTAATTTTAAAAAGTAGAGCAATCGGATAGAAATTTCTCAAAAAAAGACATCCAAATGGCCAACAGATACATAAAAAGATGTTCAATCTCAATAATCATCAAGGAAATGAAAAAAAAATCCACAATGAGATACCTCATTTCACACCTGTTAACATGGCCATCATGAAGAAGACAAGCGATAACAAGTTTTGGCAAGGATGCAGATAAAAGGGAACCCTTGTGCACCATTAATGGGAATGGTAATTGGTTCAGCCACTATGGAAAACAGCATGTAGGTTCCTCAAAAAATTAAAACTAGAACCACCATTTTATCCAGCAATTCAACTTCTAAGTATATATCCAAAGGAAATGAAAACAGGATATTAAATATATATCTGCACTCCTATGTTTCTTGCAGCATTATTCGCTACAGTCAAGATATGGAAACAACCTAAGTATCCATCAAGAGATAAAGGATAAAGAATATGTGATTATGTATACAACGGTGTGCTATTCAGCCATGAGAAAGAAGGAAATCCTGTAATTTGCAGCAACATGAATAGACCTTGAGGGCATTTTCCTAAGTGAGATGTCAGACAGAGATAGCCAAATACTGTATGATGTCATTTATATGTGAAATCTAATAAAGCCAAACTCATATAAAGAGAGAGTAGAATGGTAGTTATGAGGGACTGGGGGATGGGGGTAATTGGGGAGGTGTGGGTCAAAAGGTATATACTTGCAGTTAGAAGATGAATATGTTCTGGAGATCTAATGCACAGCATTGTGATTATAGCCAATCATACTGTACTACATACTTCAAAGTTGCTAAGAAACTATAGCTTAAATGTTCTCACCACAAAAAAGAAATGATAATTACGTGACATGATGGAGGTGTTAGCTTACTCTACAATGGTAATTACATAGCAATATATAAATGTATCAAATCAACAAATTGTACCCCTTAAACTTACACAATTCTTCTACGTCAGTTGTATATACTATATAAAAGAAAGTTGGTGAATTAGTGGGATAGTATAACATAGCTCAGCACAATGGTGACCTGCAAAGTCTCCAGAGCTAGACTGCCTTGGTTCAAATCCCACCTCTGCCCCTTAACAGATTTTATACAAGTTACTCAACTCTCTGAACTTCCCTGTCCAGTTTGAGAAGAAGCAAATAATAGCATATCATGAGGGATGCTACATGGCTTAAATGAGTTAATAAATGTAAAGTTCTTAAAACAGTAATTAAGCACATAGCAAGGGCTTAATATATTCCAGTTGCTGTTAGAAGAGAGCATCTGAGACATAGTTTGTGTCTTTTTTTTTTTTTTTTTGGTGAAGAAGATCAGCCCTGAGCTAACATCTGATGCCGATCCTCCTCTTTTTTGCTGAGGAAGATTGGCCCTGGGCTAACATCCGGGCCCATTTTCCTCCACTCTACATGGGACACTGCCACAGCATGGCTTGACAAGCGGTGCATCAGTGCATGCCCGGGATTCGAACCTGCAGACCCCGGGCGGCCAAAGCAGAACACTCGCACTTAACTGCTGCACCACCAGGCCAGCCCCCAGAGTTTTTATCTTTTAATACAAAGTGATTCCATTCACTTATTACAATTTTGCTAATCTGACCAATCATAAAGTTTTTCCTAAGGAGAGAATTAGAGGAAAAGTAGATGTGGGTCTGGCAGGTGAGAGTGCCGTGACCTTGATAGGCTCACATAGTGTGATGTTCTGGGATCTGGAGGCATTGAGTGGCTGGTAAAGGGGAAAAATGAAGAAATAATACAAGACCCAAAAAGAATTTTAAAATGCAGTATAGCCCTGTGTGGAACTGACTAGCCTCAATAAGTCACCAAAAAGACCGTGGTCCCTTTCTAGTAGGTGAACAGAAAGAGACTGCTGGAAACTCAGAGAAATGTTCTAAAGCAAAAATAACATTCAGGACTTTTAGACAAATTTTGCCTTTAAAGAGAACCTTCTTTAGAAATAATAATTGTACTTTTCCAAAGCATCATTTTCATTGAAATAGCATGCATGTTAAAGAGAACATAATCTTCTGGGTAAAAATATGCCTTTGTTCCCAAAATTTCTCTTATTTGAGTGAGTGGGAAGCTCTGTTCTGAAAGGAAAACTAAAAAGGAAAACATATCTACTTTCCTTCCAAACACACAAATCTACCAAAACAGGCACACGTACAATAGCCCCTATTTTACTACATTCTCATGACCTGGTAAAAGTGTTATGCAAGAATTAGACAAAACAAAAGAAACCGTATTATACAAAAATTTGGCATGGTTGACATCAGTTATTATAAAACTTTTAAGTGAAGGTATCAACTCATTTTAACTTTCTCCTATTAAATTGCTGTGTCCCTTACTTGTGTGTTTCACTAAAAACATTTCCAACCATGGGTGTGTGTGTGTGTGTTTATCTCTTTTGGCTGGATCTACCTATTTCTTTGAGAATCACAGCCTGGAATGCCAAGGAGCTATCCTGCTATTGATTTTTACAAAAATGTGAGGGTGAGGTATGACTCAGATCAGTCTTTTCTAATAAATTGACATTGTAAAGTGTTTGGTTTGGTTTTGTTTGTCATTGGTTCCCAAATTTAGTTGGTTTAAGGGTCAGGCCAATCCTCTAAAGCCCTAATATAATCTATATGATATACTTTTAAAAATTATTAGAAATATATTGAAAATGAAGAAAACTCATATACTAAAACTCTTCTCAGGGAGAGAAATATGTGATTGGGAGGGCTAATTTGATCATTGATAAGGAGGGAGGGATGGTCGGCAAATGATGAAAACTTCAGAGGGCAAACCCCTTCCAAGATGGTGGTCTGGGTAATTCAGGGGCTTTTTATTATGCTAGACAGGGGTTTTTTATATGGGCTGGAGGCCAGAGCTGCTCTGCTGCTGTGTAAAGCAGCTGCTTAGAACAGAGATAGGCACCTCCAGGCCTCTTCTTTCTATCCTTCCCCCCAGGTCTGTTTTCTAATAAACATTGAATAAATATTTGAAAGAGTTCCAAATTATAAGCCTGCGCAGGTACCTATGCTTCAACGTGTCCTAAAACATCTCCGTCAGTTTCAAGGGATGTAGTAAAATGCCCCAAAAGTCCAAAAGATCAGGTTAAATTTACCAATTAAAACAAAAATCTGTGTGTTTTTTACAGCACTTTTAGGAAAGAGGAGAAAATTATGAAACTTGATAAACCATATCAGTCCTCAAGAAAGTGGGCTGGGTGAAAATACAAGCTGACCTTTGAAATTTAGCAATAGAAAGACATCTCAGCCTCCCACACATCTGTTTTCTAAAGCATTTGTATCTTTCTTCAATCAACACTGAAGAATGCCAGTCTTTCAAGCAGGCACTCTTCAGAGACTCAACCATGAATTAATGTCGAGCCAGCCCTTGCCAAAGGCTTGCTTGAGACATCTGATATTTGAGAGAGGCAGTTTAGCATATGCACTAGCTACCCATTCCTAAATGCTAACCTTTTCCTTGTAGTAAAATATCAGGAAGCAACACACCTGGATCACATTGTTTTAACTCCTTCTGTAAGTGCCTTCAATGAGTTAAAGCTTAACATTTTTCACTTTCTTATCTCATTTTCTTCCCTCAAGCTACATGACAAAAATATTTTTTCTATCTATAGCATCAGCTTCAGCTGTATTTTCTTCTTCTTCAGCCCGCAATTTCTTCCTGATAATTAATCCCAAGTGAATGCTTCTTTATCTTTTGCACATTGGAGATGAAAACATGGCCTAACATGGTACTCAATGCCTTTGTAGACAGGTATTTATAATAGATTGATCCTTGCATTCAGTTTCAAAAAATTTTTGAAATTTTTTTCTATAAATAAAATTGTTTTATTTCAAAAAATAAAAACTATGTAATCCATATTTTAATTTTTTTATTGCTTATTGTGATACTGAGAGCTAAATTTAGTGCACATTGTCAGTAAATAGCCCATTTCCCATTGAACTGAGGAATATTACACACAGATTGGTGCCACTACAAATACAAGGCCTCTGCACTCTTTGGAGCCTACCACACTGCCTGGCAACTCAACTATTTTCCTAATCAGCTCTCTTCGTTCCATAAAATTTGAATCACTTTCCTCAATCTGCGTAGCCCAACATTATCTCCCTGCTTGCACACTTCTATTTCTCAGAAACAAAACAGCTTCAACACCCTCAAATTTGTCCTAGCACCTTGCCACTCACCCCTCCTGCTTCCCTATTTTTATGACAGAAGAGGGGTTCCTTCTCCTCCTTCAGGCTAGCCCCTCATCAGTACTAATGATAATACTAAATATTACTCATCGAATACTTAGGAGATGCAGGCTGTCAACCTACAAAAACAGAAACTAGTTTAAGAAGCAGAGCATTTATTTAGGATCAAAGAATTGCAATTCAGAAATCACAGATTAAGACAGAAACCCAAATAGTGTCCCGATTACAGGGTGAAAGCAAGAGTTTTTTATGAGAAAAGGAAAGAAACAATTACATGAGTTGAAAGAGGAAAGAAAAAATTTCTATTGGTGTTAACAAGCTAAGCTGTTCTTAGTTATACATCAATTGGCTATTGATTCTGTCTTCAGAAGGTCCACAATCATCAGTCTTTGTGATCAGAATGTCCATTTTCCTGCTGACTTCCCAAACAATTGCTTGTAAAACAATTGCCTTTTTGGCCCAGTCCAAAGGTTTGGTCCAGTCCAAGGTTTAAGACAAGAAGACCATTTCTCTGGAAAGGCAGCTCTGACTCCATTTTAAAATGGCTCCATTAAAGTCAATTCTGACATTTCTCCCTTTTGATCAAGAGCTTTCTTTAAAAGCATTACTGATCAACCATTTGAAAGCATTGCTGGTTTGTTATTGGAAAATCATCATTGATCTCTCATCACTAAGTAGGCTTATGCCTGGTTTGTCATGTTATAGTTGATTCTTTGTTGCCAGGAAGGCTTATTCCTAGTATGTTATGTCCCACATAGGAGTGAAAGTGGTTTCCTTAGGAGCCTTAGGCCACATTTGGGCAAAAAGTGACAAAACAAAGAAAAGCCTTACCATCAAGTTCTTTTAACGGCAAACATTGTCTGTAGTTCTTTGAAGTTTCTCAGGTGAAGGCTCATGAGACTTAGCAATCATTTTAAAGCACTGAGTGATCATTATCTGAGAGGTGATTTTATAACATTAAGCTATACAGAGGAGACGAAGTATTACAACAATGAGGGTTCCTACAATAACAAACAAAATGCTGAGTCTGAATTGGAGAATAGATCAACCAGGAGGAAATGCCTGAGGGTAGCCAGCCAGAGAGATCAAAGGACTATGTGATGTCAGTGGGCACTGCATTTAACCACTCAGCTTGTGCCCTAATTCTCTCTAGTTCTGTCTCTGCTTTGCCAGAGGTGTTTACCCAAGTACAAAAAGAAGTATTTACAACAATTACAAATGTTACCTCTTAACTCTCTGGAGATTTTCTTGGTTAGGCAAGGAGTTCTAGACATTTAGCATAAGAAGCTGGGGAAGGATTGGTGGAGAGATTGGTAATTAAATGTACTAAAGGATCTCTGGATTCACAGACAGAATGAGGCTTCTGATGACAAACCCAACAGTCAGAAAGAATTTTATAATAAATTAGGAGATGTGGATAGGAGCACTGTCTTTCCAAGAAAGAGAGAAAACAAATAAACTAAGAATAAACAGCAAGTAAAAGGTGTATAGGCCTGGTCTGGCCACCTTGGGAAAGTTGTCTGCCTCAGACATCAGCTGCTTCTCATTCTAGTCAATTTGATTTGGAGGTTTCCAGCATTTGTACAGCACTGGACATCAGGTGGAGTCTTCTTCAGCTATGAGATGTATCTCCAAGGTTTAATGCCTTCCAGTTATGCAATAGTGTCAGTGGTCAGGAGCACTTGGTAAGGTCCTTTGCAATGGGGTTCAAGGGCTGTCTTCTTCTGGTCTTCCAGAATACCCAGTCACCAGGCATAGACTGTGACCAATAGGATCCTTTAAATTGGGATCCAGGAAATCTTCTTTAACCTGTTGATGATGGGCTTGAGCATAAGACATTAGAGACATACAGCAGTTGGTCGTACTAGCATAAGATAACAAAAGCTCAGCAGAAGATTGTGTAACAGCAGACACTGATCTGCCAGTGAGTATCTTGTGTGGAGTGAGTTTATGTTTTCCAAAGGAGGTACTGAAAATATTCAGTGAGACCAAAGACAATATTTTGGACCAGGGGAGTCCGGCCTACAGGTATATAACAAAACCTCAAAGACAATTAACAGGACTAGAATCTAATATCTACAAAGGTGCAAACATAATTTTTTCCTCTATTATTCCTTTATTTCCCATAATTTTTTCCTCTATTATTCCTTTATTCCCCATTTTAACCAAAGATAATCACAGTAAAACCAGTTGATTTATATTAAAATTTGGCCTGATTATTTGTATAAGTGAAAATAAGAATACTCACTGAGAGTTTCTGAATTTTGGCAGGATTAGACAGAGATAAAAAGTAAATGTTTGATTTTTATTCACAAAGTTATCTTACCAAAGAGAAAAAATTTCCTTAAATCTGGACAAACAAAACATTAAAGCATTCTCCTCCGTTCATGCAGTCCCATGTAATTAATACTTGTTCTGCTTGAATCCACTTTTTCCATTAGTTTTCTCGACTTTGCCTAATGATTGAAGGTGATAAGTACAGTGATAATTCCAAGATGTTTGTAAGAATTTGTTAAGACTATTATAATTTGCTCAGTGAAGTGGATGCCTTGATCACTGAAGATTGTGGAAGGTATACCCCAGATGGGAAACATGTTCTCTAACAGTTTATTTGCCACTGTGAGGGTATGAGCCTTGTGGCAGGGGAAGGTTTTAACCCATATGGAGGACAGGCATACAATAAAAAGAACATATTTTTAAAAAAGAGAAAAAGAACATATTGGTAACTCAAACTAAGTGGCAGTGGAATAAAATCCAACTTCAGGTGTTCAAAGCTTCCAGAGGGAGGAGGTCTGAGGCCTCTAGGGACAGAAATAGTTTCACATAATGCACTATGGTGAATGAAGAAATGCAAAAACCAAAAAGTGGGGTTTTCCAGGAAGCCAAGAAATGCCAAGCAGCCACCTTGGGTTCTCATAGCCCATTGCTCATTAATTTACAGCCATAGTCTACTCATATTAATTTCTCTGATTGAGGAGCAGACTGTTGCCATGTTACAAGGACATCAAGATGGCGAAAAACTGACAATAAGGGGCTATTCTTTGCTGAGGCAGAGTGAACTTCATCCACACATGCCATAATTTTTATAGATTCTGTTGTTGATGTCACTGCATGAAAGTCAGCTAAGGCATTTTCCTGATACTCAGATTCAGTCCTTTTAGTAAGCCTCAATTTTGATGACAGAGACCCAGTTCAGTTTTATGAGTTTCCTTTCTATGAAGCATTTTTGCAAAAGCATCAGAGTAACTATAAATGACATAAGACTTAAAATGGTTCATTATAATGCAGTTGACACAGAAACTGGATTTCTGTGACATACAACCTTTTAAGACAACTAGAATTATGACTGATAATGTTATACAAAAACATATCAGACTTTTAGAAATTTCACATAATTTCTTATATACTTATATACCTATGCAAATACAACATAAAGAAGGCTTAATGTTACTTCTTATTTGACAATGCTTTGCATGTAATTTAACATGTCAAATAAACTTAATTAGTTTAACAAATCTTTTGGAATGTTCCAGGTCAAAAATGATTTTATTTAGAATCTGATTTTGGAAAGTTTGTCAAAAATATCAAAAAAAAAGTGTTTTAAAACACTTGCCTAAATAGCATTACTAATCATTATAAAGCTTGATAATTAATAAATAATTATCTAACCAAAGTGACAAAGATTTTCAGGCAAATACAGAAAGTTAAATAGTTGTAAGAAAAACCTTGGCTCTGGTAAATAAACACTTGATAAAAACAAAACAAGAAATTATTTTGATAAAACATAAAATGCCTACCTTTTTTGTAGATTACTCAAAAGTAAAGAAAAACCTTTCATAATCTCTTTATCAGGAGCAGACTCAAAGCTTAAAAAATCTTTGTCCTTTTAACAGAGAGAAAAGTGGCAGTTGCCAGCTAATTTTGTACCAGCTTACTTTTGATATTAAAACTCATTGACTTCATTAAATTCATTCCAATCTTAGCCAGCTTGGCAATGCATGAAACTCTTTTTGCAAAGTTCCTTTGTCACAAACCTTCTATTTCTTTCTTTTTTACATTCAGAATTTGTCCTTTCCTCTTTCCCATAACTAGTTTTACTTGAAGACAAATTTACTTTCTTAATAAAAACATCTCCATTCCTTATATCTTCTTTTACATACATTTTTCTCATAGCATAAATTTTCCAATGTGGAGCACGATATGTTTGCTAACAGACTCAAACAGTTTTTTTGTTTTTCTGTAATAAAAAGCCAAAAATAGATAAACCTGTGTTTAATAATTAATGTCTAATATTTTATCTTATTTGGAAATGATCTAGATACTCAGTAAATGTTTATCATTTACCTTAATTCAGCACACTCTAAGGTTTCAAGTTACCAAAAGTTTTGAAGTTATTTTTAAGTATGTGCACGATAACACACAATTGTTTTTTAGTGTTAAAAAGTTCACCTAAAAACCTTTTATCTTACATCTATTGAGTTTACTTGTTCCCAATAATCGGGTTTAGATTACCTACAAAAAATTCATGAGACATTAGACAAAGTTAGTCGTCAATTTTTTGCTGACAAATTTTTTAACAGAAATAACATGAATTTGTTTGACTTTTAGGTAGAAAAGTTAAAGTAGGTAGAAACAAAGTTCTATATTTAATGCTGATAATTCTAAAGTCACAACTATCTTGATTAAATCAACAAACTTAAACTAGTTTTAATACCAAATATTTTCCTAGATCATGTGATCCTGAAATTCATTTTGATTAGGTTTTATTACGTTTTTGAGAGTATACTCAATTTATATAGTACCTGTTTGTTTTTAAGCCAATTAAATAGAGCTCTCTACAAATTAATTTTGATAATATGATTTTGAGGTAGAAAAATATCATACATTTACAACACATATATATATAGAGAGAGACACACATACACAGAGATCCCAGAACTATGATTTTAAAATTACTGCCATGAATCAGGTACAATAATACAAAACTCACTAGTTATGAAAGAATAGTTGGATCCAAATTTTGTTTTGGCAGTTGAAAAAAATATGAACTTTATCTTCCCAAGTGACTAAAGCTTTTTACTATTTGTGGAGAAAATTTTTTAAGATTTATATTTGCTTTAGACAAGTAATCTTTGGGCAAGAGAGCTTTTCTAGCAGCTTGTATTTTTAAAATGACCATTTTTCCCTTTTTTTTTTCTTTAGTCTTAGAAATCTTGGATGGCTTTATAAAAGAGTTTCTGAGAGGACAACAGTAAATCTTTTATATCTCAAAGGAACAGGGAAAGAATGCAAATGTCTCCAAGAAGGACTTTGTTTTCTTAAGGCCAGGATACTTACAAGCCTTTTGAGATAAATTTATGAAGTTATTTGCTTATCAAAGGACTGACATACCCATCTAACTACATTTTCTCTAATTTGTTTCTTTCTCTCTGGGTATATATTTATATTTTAGCTTAGTGGGGGGAAAACCTAAAAACATTCCTATAAAGAATGGACTTTTGTTTGCCATCATGTAGTCTTGTATTTTAGGTACCTCTTGTATCTTTAATTTTTCGTTAGCTTTTTGCAACAAAACTTTCAATAAAGCTTTCTTGGAATTTTGAAGCCTTTGCTTTTAAGTGCACTTTTTAAATGATCTTGTCTAATTAGAACATTTCTTCTAATGACCATTGTAATTTCTTTGAGGGCTGGTAGCAGTTTGGTAGGACCCTGGCCACAAATGGAGTTTAACCCCCATCTGCCTAGCCATATCTGGCCATAAACGAGATGCAGCCCACATTTTTTTCCAATCATATTTTGGGACTCCAACCTGATGGTTACCAAAGTAAGCTCTCAGAGTATGAAACAAGCTTAGTAAGATTTTTCCATTTTTGTAAATATGTATAGCCTCTGGGACCATAGTTCTTAAGTAGGTGCACCAGAAAGTGGTGGGCTTAACTCTTTAGAAATTAAAGATTTTATTTCCAGCCTTAAATCCACAGTTCTCAAGTCTAGTGCACAAGAAGACAAGTGGCCACCATAACTTTAAATCATCCTTAGTACTTTTGGTCCATTGAGATAGAAATTTACAAGAGAAGACGCCATAATTTTTGATCACAAAATCAGCTGAGGTTCCTAAGGGAGGAATTTGGGGGGGATTTTTATAAATTGAAAATCCTATATTAAAGAAAAGTGTGCAACAAAGATAAAAATAGGGGTATCCCTACGAAGGGGAGTTCCTTTAATTTAGTCAAAGTACTCACCAAATAAATAGGGAAACTCTTCTAGGCAGCAATAACCATGAGCTGTCATGAACCAGCCCAAATAGGGAAACTCTTCCAAATGGCAACAGCCATGAACCAGCTTTGACACAATTGTCTCCTGGTCTATTAACCCCATATTGGGCTATTGCCCCCAAAATCCCAAAAAAGGGCAATAACTTCAACCAAAAGGTTGGAGGTCAGAACCTGAGAGGACTCATAGTCAAAGGAGGCAGCAATACACAGAAACAATGAGCATGAAGGGCTCATGTAGGTATCATACCTGGTTCCAGAGGATGCTGGTTTTTGAAGGTGAGCTTGCTTCAGCTCTCACTTTCTGACTCCATATGTCAAACTACAAAAACAGAAACCAGTTAAGAGGCAAAGCATTTATTTGGGATCAAAGAATGCAATTTGGGGAGCACAGATTCAAATAGAAACCCAAATCTTGCCTTGATTACAGGGTAAAAGCAAGGGCTTTTTATGAGAAAAGGAAGGGGATAATTATGTGTGTTGAAAAAGGAAAGAAAAAAATTTCTATTGGTGTTAACAAGCTAAGCTACTCTTAGTTATACATTGATTGGCTATTGATTCTATCTTCAGAACCCACAATCATCAGTCTTTGTGATCAGAATGTCCATTTTCCTGCTGACTTCTCAAACATTTGCTTGTAAAACAACTGCCGTTTTGGCCCAGTCCAAAGGTTTGACCCAGTCCAAAGTTTAAGATAGCAAGACAGTTTCTCTGGAAAGGCAGCTCCAACTCCATTTTAAAATGGCTGCACTCAAGTCAATTTTGACAACGCCAATATGTTAAGTATTTTATAAGTATGATCTTATTGAAATTTCTTAAATATCATGAAATTGTGGCTTACAGAGGTTATTTCTATCCAAGATTACACAGCTAATCTATGAAGAATCTAAGAGTTGAACCTAGGCCACCTATCTCCAGAGCCTGGGTTTTTCACTCCTATGTTATGCTGCCGTTCTATGCTCTGGATCCCACTTCCTCTCGTCTTCTCAGTGTAAGACTTAATTAACAATCCCCTTTCTCCTATATCTTCCTTTCTTATAGTTCCCACACATATGTTATGTAAGGTGCTTAGATGTCTCTTTAATCATTAACACAGTATTTTCCAGCAGTGATTAAATATACTCACATATCCCATCCTAAAAAGAAAATGTTTTCTACTCTAGAAATTAAAGTAAATATCTTCTGCACACTCCCTCCTTCCCTCCACAGACATCGTATTGAGAGGATCATCTGTACTTCCTGACATTCTGTTCACTACTCAGACTAATACACTCTGCTTTCTACTCTCACTACTCCATTGAAATTGTTTATGTCAAAGATTAGCAAATCTTTGTCTTTAAATCTGGTGGATTTTTTTCAATTCTTTTCTCACTTGGTTTCTCTATAGCACTTGACATTTTTGTTCACTCATCTTGAAACATTATTCTTCCTTGTCTTTTATGCTCCCGTAGGTGCCAAATGTCTTCTCTTTGCTCTCCCAGATCCACTCTCCAACCTTCTCTACCTTGCTCTCTGCCACAGAGGTTGTACTTTATGGACCTCATTAAGAGGTTCGCTTGCCTTCTGGCTTCCAGTTAGGTTCAGCCAATGGAGAAACCTGACAGGAGATTGGAAGGTTAGAGGAGAGTAAGGTTGTGTTTATTCCACTGACTCTTTTAAATACAAGAATTAACAATAAGAGGCTTAATTCTCCCTGTTGAAAATAAGGGAAGAGATTTCTCCCTCTTCTCTTTTTAGACCATTTAGTTTAAAAATCTGTCAGTGTAGGTTCTTTCTCTGTATTTTTGAAATATGTGTAAGTCATTTTAGAAGCTAAATAAGCCTCTTACCAGCTTTATGACCCAGGAATGCCTTTCTTAAGGACCTGGGAGCCATTTCTTTAAAATATTAACATCAAGCAAGATAGTACCCCTATCTCCCAGTTTCTGTGAGAGAGTAGAAACCTAAATTCAGTGAGTGCCTTGCTCCAAGTTGCAAAACTACCTCTTGTCATAAAGATATGAGGAATTTGTCTTTTCTCTGGATAAAGCCAATTAGCTAACAAGATGGTCACCCCAATTACCAGGTGAATCCAAGATGAGCTAATTGTGATAAGCGGTGCTGTCAAGTCTTCTTACTTGAGGACTAATAATTGTTTATCTTGAAAATATGTATGTAATGGGTTGTATCTACTTGGCTATGGAAAAGGGTAAGATTTTTTCCCTGTCTTTACAATCTCTTAGCAGATTGCCTGTGATGTGCATCATATTCTGGTTTAATGCTTATTTGATAATAAAACTATTTTCTTTCTCTACTACTTTTATGGAGAGGTTGTCTGAGTTAGAAGAAAATATTGTTTTCAATTATATTTCCCCAATGATCTCTTTTTGCAGAGTCACCCCAGTCTGGATGAATCCCTCCACCTGGAATACCAGCTCCTCTCAAGCCCTCTTTACATGATGACTTTTCCTCTGGGTTCCTGTAGCCACTTCTTTCTTGCCTATGGTCCAAGGAATAGTGACAGATCCCCGTTATGAGCCCTGGGGTAATGCACTATTCCTTTTAACTGCCTTTTGTCTTGCTCACACTTTATACATAGTTCTTTTACAAAACCTTCCTTGAATTATCTTAATTTGGATGTGTATTGCAGGTTAGGTTCTCTAGAAGCAGATATTGAAAAGGAGTTTGGCATCTAGTATATTTATTAGGCATCCACATCTGTGGAAGTGATGAGGAAGAAGCAGGATTGAGGAGAAGAAAAGAAGAGCTGCATTGCAGGTCTAAAAAGTCTAAGTAAGGGCCTGCTCTGTGGCTTAGCGGTTAAGTGCGCACGCTCCACTATTGGTGGCCCGAGTTCGGATCCTGGGCACGCACCAACGCACCACTTCTCTGACCATGTTGAGGCCGCGTCCCACATACAGCAACTAGAAGGATGTGCAACTATGACATACAACTATCTCCTGAGGCTTTGAGGGGGAAAAAAAAAAGGAGGAGGATTGGCAATAGATGTTAGCTCAGAGCCAGTCTTCCTCAGCAAAAAGAGGAGGATTAGCATGGATGTTAGCTCAGGGCTGATCTTCCTCACACACACAAAAAAAGTCTAAGTGAGCCCCAGGAAAGCACATACCAGCCATCAGAGTTGTCCTGCTGTGAGCCTAAATGTCTGAATATTTCTACTACTGCCACTATTGATCATTGGCCGAGGAAGGGTGTGCTCTTGGATGAGGAAGCTCTTTGCTGCTGAGGCAAACTCTGAAGGAGCTTACAGCTGAAATCTGTCTACTGACAGTGTTCCCAGGAACTTAGCAACAAGTCCTCCCTTAAAGTGGGATCTGGTGGCACATTGTCAGGTCCACTAGAGATCACCCCTTATACCACTCAATTTCACTTCTTTATATACATTTGGAGAGAAGCTTTTCCAGAATCTCAAAGGACTTCTCCTCATGGTCTCATAAAAAGAAAGGTTAACAGGACAAATTCCAGACCTCATAACTGATCCTAGGGCTATATCACTTCCTGACAATGCTCAACATCTCCCTCCTGCACTATTCATTCTATATTCCCTTCACCTTCAACTAATCTGGGTGGCTTACTTGATAGCATGATCCAGATCATTATCCCAAAGGGGCCTAAGCCCTAATCACCATGCTTTTTTCAGGCTACCCTGGCTTAACTTGTTTCTTTACCATCACAATTGGGCATGGGAGTATGAAGAAGCACCCATGTAGAGCATCTGGATACCACATTTATTCCTCTCAGTCACCTTGTTAAAAAGCAACTCTACCTTTTCCTAATGATAATCCTTAAATAGAAAGAATACATATTATTTATAAATGCTATTTGTATCTCAAGTTATTACATGGCAGTGACAATTCAGAAAGAATAAGATATGGATCATTTTTTTTTATTTAAAAATAGTTGTTCAAATCTTAGGATGCCTGGCATTGAGAATGTCCCTGCTGTCCATGGATTTTATGAGGGTCCTGTATTCATGGCTTTCTTAGAGTAAGAAGCTTTTAGGAATATAAGATTTTTCCTGGCTATGCTGGCTTAGCCTTAACATCACAAGGTCAAGATATCAGTTTTGTTTTCTGATTCTCTCTACTTAATTATCTCTTACTCTCAAGGTGAAGAATAGACCAAACAAGTTTGTTCAGTGGTTTTCTTATTCAGTATCATCATTTTAATGCTGACTAATACACAAAGACGTCACTGTTGTATGGCTAACAAAACTAACACAATACTAAGACTAAAGAATTAACTTCTGTCTGGGAAGATTGCAAAACACCTAGTCATATTTTTCACCCTTTCAATGTTCCAGAAATATTTTTATTGCTCCTCTCAGCTTGTTTATTTGAAGTCTATGAACCTCCAATTCACCTCTACTAAGTTTCAACTTCAATATCTATAACTGTAGGGATATCCCTCTTTCTTCAAGATCCCCAGAGTTTGCCAGTGTTCCTGGCTTATAAGGCTGGGAGTCCATAAATCATAGTTCAAGTACATAGTTCAAGTACGAGGAAAACTTTGGACACGTAACTTCCATATATGAAGTGCATTTCTTGTTCTTTATAAGTGAACGTCTTACTTTATTAAGAATAATCTTCAATGTGACATTTCTAGCATGATCATGATTATAAATTTGGTTTATTTAATTATATTCTTGTGGAGAAATAAAGGACATATTCCTATTGAACCTTTACAAATATCTACATGCCATCAAATTTAAGGGATTCTGTGAAGGCAACTTGTACAATATTTTATCATTATAAGCAGTTCTGAGGATAAGGAAAACCTAAAAATGTCATATTTTCTACAGAATCATGTTATATTCTGCCATTGGTACTATCTCCAAAAGGCTTGTTTACATATATTTAATAGCTAGAATAAGTCAAACTTAGCTCCATGTCTGCTAACAAAAAGTAATTGTGATTTTTCTGTCTTGTCCATTTTAAAATCATTTGTCTGAATCCCTAAAGTCATCAATGCTCTCTAATGATTTATTATTTATAAATCCATATTCAAATTTCTCTTAGAATACTTTCTCTGAATTCTGAAAGGTCAGCTGTAACAAGATACCAAAGACAGTTTTATTCCCTTTTGTAGACGTATAACTTACTAAACTGAGGATTGAGGATCATCAAGAAGAGAGACAAAGGGTTTCTTTATATGCTCATCAGAAAATAGAATGGTGTTTTTAAATAAATAGCTACAATTCTTGCACTCTTATTCCACTGACCTTAGAAAGCAGACAACTTTACTGATTAATCATCTTGGTGACTAAAACAATCCTGGGTATCCTGCATCATATATACCTTGATATGGTCTGTCAGGTGTCCACTCACAGTTGCAAATATATTAGCTTACACTTGGAAGACTATCCATGAGTTTATTCTCTACAGTACAGAAAGTCAAGAGTGTCTGATGCAGTCCTTTTTATTAAGGATCTTAGGCTCTCATTCTTTTGCTGTTTCTTCCAGAAGTTCCCATTTTTGACATGTACCTTATTGCAGGAGCCTTTGCACAAGTGTGAAGGAAGATTAGAAGTCTTCTGTTGATGACAAGACTGAAACTACTTCTAGTGTTATTTTTGTATTTGTTTAGTAACCAATAATATTAAATGGAAGAGAGTGGACTACTCTATTGGATATAATTTTTAAAAAATAGTTTAAGTGACTCAAATAGAGGCTAGAGACTTTTTCAGCTAATGCACATCAGAGAGTCCCTAAAGACCAGACAACTCCATGAGTCAGAACAGAATTGGGATTTTATAAGGTGAAGAGATGAGAGGAGTAAGTGTCCTTGTAGTTTGGCTCAAGTAGCAGTTTTTGTTCCTAATTGTTGTAAAATTTATAGTTAGAACAGTTGGAGATTGTCCCAGTTTTTGGTGCTTCTTATTCAGAATCATTAGTGCAATCTCATCTCAATAGCTGTTAGAACTGTTTTTTCAAGAGCCATTTTTGTGCAAATAGTATTTTTTGTTGGTGTGGTAGGCAGAATTCTAAGATGGCCCCTGAGATTCACACCCCCAGGTGTATATACACTGTATAATCTCCTCCACTTGAGGGTGGATGGGACCCATGAATAAGGGAGGTGTCACTCCTGTGATTAGGTTATGTTACACAGGCATATACCACATAATGATATTTCATTCAATAATGGACTGCATATATGATGGTGGCCCCATAAGATTTTAATAGAGCTGAAAAATTCCTATCACCAAATGATGTTTTAGCCATTGTAACGTTGTAGTGCAATGCATTACTCACATGTTTGTGGTGCTGCTAGTGTAAACAAACCTACTGCACTGCCATTTATATAAAAATATAGCACATATGATTATGTACAGCACATAGTACTTTATAATGATAATAAATGACTACATTACTGGTTTATGTATTTACTATACTATACCTTCTATTATTATGTTAGAGTGTACTTTTTCCACTGATAAAAAGTTTACCATAAAAGAGTATGTCAGTTATGCCAGCAGCAGCCTCATACATCTCATGTTCACCACATCACTTGATTGCATCATTTTCTCTTGTGCTTGATTAATTCTTGTGTTGCTTTGTTTATCATGGCCCCTAAGTGTACAAAACCAATGCTAATGTTGCCAGCAACAGGCCACATCAAGTGATTGTCCTGGAAATGAAATTTAAAGTGATTAAGGACCATGAAGGTGGAAATCAGTGATGGCTATTGCTCACCAGTCAGGTATGTCCCATCTATAGCTACAATCTTGAAAAACAAAAACAAAGTGATAGAAGTTGTTAAAGGATATATTTCATTGAAGGCAATGAGACAAACAAAAATCTGAGAAAGGCGTATATCAGAAATGGAGAAACTTCTAATGACTTAGATTGTTGACCAGACACAGAAGCACATCTCTCTCAGTACCAGGATGATTGAAGCCAAAGCAAAAAGTTTGTTTGCGATGTGGAAAGAAAAGGCTGGACCCGACTAAAATGTTGAATTCACTGCTAAATCTGAGTGGTTTAAATGATTCAAGAATTATTTATTACATAACGTAAAAGTAAGTGGTGAATCTGTGAATGCTGATGTGAAGGCAGCCTAAGACTTTTTGGAAACTATATATAAGCTGATTGTGGAGTAAAATTACTTGCCAGAGAAATTTTCAATATGGTTGAAACTTACCTATTCTGGAAACAGATGTCTGAAAGGACTTTCATTGATAATGAGATCAAGTCAATGGCAGGTTTCAAGGCTTTTAAAGACAAAATAACAGTTTTGATTTGGGGCAATGTTCCAGGCTACAAATTGAAACCCTTTATGATCTGGCAGAGTGAGAACCCAGGGCCATGAAACATATCAATAAGCATGCATTGCCAGTGTACTACAGAAGCAATAAGAAGTCACGGATGACCCAGCTCCTCTTCCAAGACGCCCTCCTGAATTGCTCTGCCAGTGAAATGGAGAAGTACTATTTGGAGAATAACATACCTTTCAAGATTTTTCTTATTGTTGATAATGCTTCTGAACTTCCTTCTTTTATTGATAAGCTTCATACCAATATCAAAGCAGTGTTTTTCTCTCCAAATATCACCTCTTTGATCCAACCACTGGATCAAGGAGTTATCACACTTTTGAAGGCCCCCTACATGAAAAGGGCCTTTGCCCAGGCTACTGCTGCAACTAAAGAAGATACTGATGCAATTCTGGAAGGATAACAACATCTATGACTGCATCAAAAACCTTGCTTGGGCTTGGGGTGATGTCACCAAGGAGTGTATGAATGGCATCTGGAAGAAGACACTCAAAAGTTTCATCCAGGACTTCAAAGAATTTTCCAAGAATGAGGAGGTTTCAAAAATTAACAAGGCTGTGATTGAGGTGGCAAACAACTTTAACCTAGATGTGGATGAAAATGACATTGAGGAACACCTAAAGATGGTTCCAGAGGTATTGACCTATGAAGAGTTGTTGGAACTGGGACAGAAATGCATAGCTGAAGAAGAAGTAAGAGAAAAGGAAACTACAGAAGAAGAAAAAGAAGAACTCCCAAAAAAATTCACAGTGAAAGTGTTAGCAGAAGCTTTTGCAGACCTCAACAAGTGCCCTAAAAAGTTTGAAAACATGGAACTCAACATTGAAAGGTTTTCATTAATAGAGAAGAATGCTCATGATACATTATAAGCAAGTCTATGATGAAAAAATAAGCAAACTACCATGGACATATTTCTGAAAAGAGTGATGCATCCTCAAAAAGAGCATAAGTCCTTCAAGAGGTATTCCAGAAGAAGGTATTGTTATCAAATTAGATGAAATCTTCCTAAGTTTTATTGCCCCTGAAGGCCTTCCAGTGGGACAAGATGTTTAGGTGGAAAACAGTGATATTGAAGATCCTGACCCTAGGTAGGCCTAGGCTAATGTATATGTTTGTGTCTTAGTTTTTAACTAAAAGCTTAAAAAGTAAAATTAAAAATTAAAAAATGGAAATCACTTAGAGAATAAAGATATAAAGAAAGAATATATTTTGTATGGCTGTATAATGTGTTTATATTTTAAGCTAAGTGTTATTACAAAAGAGTCAAAAAGTTTAATAAAACAAAAAATTTATAAAGTAAAAATGTTACAGTAAGCTAAGATTAATTTATTATTGAAGAAAAACACTTTTTATAGATTTAGTGTAGTCTAAGTGTACAGTTTTTATAAAGTCTACAATAGTGTACAGTAATGTCCTAGGCCTTCACGTTCATTCACCACTCACTCACTGACTCACCCAGAGCAACTTCCAGTCCTGCAAGCTCCATTCGTGGTGGGTACCATATACAGATGTACCATTTTTAAAATCTTTTATTCCATATATTTATTGTACCGTTCCTATGTTTAGATACACAAATACTTACCATTGTGTTACAATTGCCTACAGTATTCAGTACAGTAATATGTTGTGAAGGTTTGTAGCCTAGGAGGAATAGGCTATGCCATATAGCCTAGGTGTGTTGTAGGCTATACCATCTAGGTTTGTGTAAGTACACTCTAAGATGTTTGCACAAGGACAAAATTGCCTAATGACATATTTCTCATGACTATAGTAAGAAGGTGAAGATGGTTATGAAAATGACTGAAGCTCCTAATCAATTGACTTTAGTTTAATCAAAAGAAAATCATCCTGGGTAGTCTGACCTAATCAGGTAAGCCCTTTAAAAGACATTGAAAACAGGCAAGATTCTCCTGCTGGCCTCAGTAATTAATCTGCCATATTATGAGAGGAACTATGGAGTTAGCCATGTGGCAAGGATGTGACAGTGGATTCTAGGAACTGTGAGAAGTCCCCACCTGACAGCTATCAAGAAATGGGGTACCTCAAGGACATGCCCTCAAGAAAGTGAATTCTGCCAACAAACTTGAATAAGTTTGGAAGCAGAATCATCTCCAGTAAAGCCTCCAGCTAGAACTGCAGCCAAGCTAACACTTTCATTGTAGCCTTGTGAGACCTTGAGCAGAAGACTCACTGAAGCTGTGCCTTATCTCCTGACCCAAAGAAACTGTGAGACAATAATTAAGTATTGTTTTAACTGCTGTTTGCAGTAATTTTTCATTCAGCAGTAGAAAACTTATACATTTTGGGAGTAAAGATTCAGGGGAAGGCGATGTAGGTAGAGGTGAGGAGAAAAAAGAAAAGGTGGCAAAGGTCAAAGGCATGGATGACTGGAGATCTTCTATCATTTCTGTTTTAATCTTTTCACATAATACATAACTATTTCATAATTATTTGATCAAACGTTACCCTGAAAGCAAGAACATATTTGGATTAGTGAAGGCATTAAAAAATTCCCAGGACGCTCTACTCACCTGTAAAGTTATGATTACCACTAATTGACAAGGACATTTTAAATCTAGAAACTAAGTATTCTTGGAAATCTACTTTTTGACACCTATTGTGCTAGTATTTGCCTGTGAAAATGATGATGCATCTAACATTTTGAAAGGTACAAAACAACTGAAGTATAATATTATTAAATCATTTACCTATGTAATATTAACCAAGAATACATTGAGCTTCTTTTTTGGATTAGATAGAATTTTCACATTATAGGCTTGATATCAGGGTAGCTCTAACACTGTAAGAGAGCTAATAAAAAATACAGAATATAACAGACAAACCTATTTGTTTTTTGCATCTCTCTTAGCTCCTGAGTCTCAAACCACCAAGCATTACAAGGTGAGGTTGTAAACTTTTGGTGCTATTCAAAATTCATCTTGGAAACATTATTCTGAATTGGGGACATAATCTTAGACAAAGTAAGTATATAAAAAAGTTTTCAGATACAGATACAGGTACCCAAGAATAACAAACAGCAATTGCCTTGGGTGTGTTATTAACCAAAATTATAATACTTTATAAAAATTACAAGAGAAGATATTATATATATTATATTATATATATTATATATATAACATAGTAGATATTAAGAATTTTACCTTCTCTAGAAGCAAATAATGCTTTATTGTTTTCTTCTTATGCTTATCATTGTCTACATTTTGAAATTCACAAAAGCAGCACAAAAGCATAAAAAGATAATAGATACTTTTGAGAGTATACATTTGAGTCATTTGAGAATAAAAGATTTCTGCATTTGGGTAAAACATGCAGAAAATAATAATCATATTTTATGATATATGAAAACAGACCATTTTTATTTTGAACTATTGTTTCTTTTCTCTTTATAATTCATAAAATCTTTGTTTTAATAATTTTATGCCTTTATATGAGTGTGTTTAAGTCCACTATGTAGTGTATAGGTGCAATAGGTGGGGCTTGGCATTCCTAGCCTGTAGGTGAGGGTATCATGGAAACAGGTTTAGATGGAGACACCTTAAGATTTAAACAGCACAGAATTCTAAGCCATATTATGGAACACAACTTTCCTCAAGAGTCAGGCCTTGAGCATCTGAGAAACTACTTGGCACAGCAACTCAATCAGAAAGCCTGGCAAGTGGCTGTGACCAACTGTAGAGTCAAGCTTGTGAACCTGTCTGGCCAGATAGTTTGGTGCACGGGTCAGCCTGATTATCTCCCCAAGCAAGAGTGTTTCCAGCTTTGGGTCCTGCTCTGTGGTCCTTGGGCAGGAAAAGTAATCCATAGCCCTGCCCACTGCTAAATATAGCCTCCAGCCCTGCTAACCAGGAAACCTAACAGCTCCTGGGAATGTAGGTAGCCCACCTGCAGCAAGATTAGAGTGGGACTTGAGTGGAGAACCCAGCCAGCATCTCTGCATCTGTAGAACAAAGACAGTGGCCTCATCTGTCCAGGAAGCTTAATGTGCAGGTTTGTCTGATTTGATTCCCAACCAAAGAGCCTTGCTGGCCCTAAGGCCTATTCTATAGCCCCAACAGAGAAGGAAATCTAATTTATGGTCACATTTAAAGCTGAACACAGCCTCCAACCCAACCCAACCAAGAAACCTAACCAGAGCTCCCAGAAATCTGTATACAGTGGCATTGGAATGGAGAACCTGGATCGTGACCCTACCTATCCGCCAGGTTAAGACAGTGGCACATGAGGCTTGGCAACTTGTTGTATAGTTCTGCCTAATTTGATCCACATGAGCCTTCCCAGGTTTTAGGCCTGTACAAAGGCCCTGCCTGGGCAGGGAAACTAATTTGTAGCCCCATCCACAACTGAACACAGCCTTAAGCCCACCTGATGAGAAAATCTAATGAGAGCACACAAGAAGCTGTGTAGCCATCTTACAATCCTGCTTGTAGTTGCACTTGAGCAGAGAGAATAGCCCATGGCTTCCCTTATCTGCAGAGCAAAATGGGTGGTTCAGACAGGTCACGGAATTCAGGGCACAGTCCTGTCTAATTCTGGTCCCCAAACAAGGAGCCATGTAGTCCTTGGAGCCTGTTCTGCTGCCCAGACAAGGCAGGTAGGATAATTCATAGCCTTTCCTACTGCTGAGTATGGTATCCAGTCCTGACCACATAGAAAGCCACAGCAGAAAACCCAAGTAACCGTGGAATCTATGCTACACCCTTGCTGGGGCAAATGACAAAGCCAGTAGTCCTATTCAACTATTCTCAGATAGCAGCACCCCCATACTTCAGAGCTTGGGTGCTTTGGTCCAAAAATAGACCCTGCTAGCTAGCCCTGCTGATCCAAGAACATTACCAGCTGACACATTCAGAATGCCAACCTGAGCAGATTGGTAAAGAATAGTCTCTGAAAAAGCAAACCTGTAAAGTCTGGAAAAGAAGATTGCTTACCCAAATGCACAGATACCAATGTAAGGAATCAAAGAACACAAAAAGATAAACATGACACAACCAAAGGAAACTAATAAAGTTTGAGAGATGGAGATCTATGAACCGTCAGATAAAGAATTCAGAATAATCCTCTTAAAGTAGTATAGTGAACTGCAAGAACACACAGACAAACAACTGAATAAAATTTGCAAACAATGCATGAACAAAACAAGAAGTTCCATAAAGAAATAGAAACCATCAAAAAAAAAACCCACAAACAGAAATCCTAGAGCTGAAGCACACAATGGTTAAACAAAGAATTCAATAGAGGATTTCAACAGCAGACTTGACTATGCAGAAGAAAGAATCAATAACCTAAAAGACAGGATATTTGAAATTATCCAGCTGGAGGAGAAAAAGGAATGAAAAAGTGAAGAAAGCATACAGGATTTATGGGAAACACTCAAAAGAAACAATATCCACATTATAGGAATCCCAAAAGGAGAAGGAAAAGAGAAAAAGACAAAGTATATTTAAAGCAATAATGGCTTAAAACTTCCCAAGCCTGTAGAAAGAAATTGGTATTCAGATTCATGAGACACAAAAGGCCCCAAATAGATGGAACCCAAGGAGACCTACCCTGACACACATTATAATTAAACTGTCAAAGTCAAAGACGAAGACAGAATTTTAAAAGTGGCAAGAAAAAGGTGACAAGTCCCATACAAGAGAACCCCCATAAGCACATAGGTGGATTTCTCAGCAGAAAATTCTCAGACCAAGAGAGAACGGAATAATATATTCAATATATATATTGAAAGAAAAAAACTAGCCACCAAGAATTCTATATGCAACAAAGCTGTCCATCAGAAATGAAGGAGAGAGAAAGATTCTCCTGAAAAAGAAAAGCTGAGGGAGTTTATCACCACTTGACCAGCCTTACAAGAAATGCTAAAGGAAGTTCTTTGAGTGTGAGCAAAAGGGCATTAATTAATGTCATAAAAACATATAAAGGTAGCATAAAACTTACCTGTAATGGTAAATATATAGTCAAAGTTAGATTCTGTAATATGGCAATGGTGCTGTGAAAAGTTAAAAAGCAAACATATTAAAAATAATCATAACTACAATAATCTTTTATTGGATACACAATTTAAAATACTTGCAAACTGTATCATCAATACCCTAAAATGTGAGAAGGAGGAGAAAAAAAGTATAAATTTTATGAATGCTATCAAAGTTAAGTTGTTTAAAATAAGGGTGTCATAATTTTAAGATATTTTATGTACGCCTCATGGTAACCACAAGGGAAAAACCTGTAGTAATAATGCAAAAGAAGATGATAAAGAAGTCAAAGCACACTGACACCAAAGATATCAAATAAAAAAAAAAAGACCATAGGATAAGAAGCAAGAAAATGGATCTAAAAACAGTCAGAAAACAATTAACAAAATGGCAACAGTAAGTCCTTACCTATCGATAATCACTTTAAGTGTAAATGGATTAAATTTACCAATCAAAAGATATAGAATGGCTGAATGGATAAAAATACAAGATCCAATGACATGCTGCTAAAGCAAATCACTTTAGCTTTAAAGACACATAGACTGAGAGTGAAGGGAAGGAGAAAGATATTTCAAACAAATGGTAACAAAAAAAAGCAAAGGTAGCTATACTTATCTCAGACAAAACAGATTTCATGAATTATTAGAAGAGAAAAATAAGTTCATTATATGATGGCAAAGGGGTCAATTCATTGAGAAGATATAACAATTATGAAAATGTATGCATTCAACCCACAGCACCTAAATATATGAAACAAAAACTAGCAAAGCTAAAAGGAGATCTGTAAGAGTGTTGCTTCAAGTATTCAGGAGAGTAATAATCAATGCACGCATGTGAAGAAAATACTTGAGACTGGAGAAAGCATCCCCCAAAAGGATTAGAAGAAACAGTACCCACAGCTCACACAGGGCTATGAGTAATAGCTGTTCCTAAACAACAGTCTGAAAAATCTGATATCTCAAGAGGAATTTGCTAGAGTAATTAGAAGAGTCTTACTTTGGAGAGTAATTAGCCTTACACTAAATGTTGCTCAGGTCCCACCTAATATATCTTAAAAACTAGATACAAATGTACCAAACAATTTTCAAGTAACCAAACTGCATCCCAGAACAAATCTCAAGAATATTTACAGGTATGCAAAAATATGCAACACCCAACAAGGCAAAATTCACAATGCCTCACATCCAATCAAAAATTACCACTCAAACTAAGAAGCAAAAAAAATATGACATATCAGGTGTAAAACCAATTGAAACTTACTCAGAACTGACATAATATTAGAAGAGAGAGGCATTAAAACAGTTTTTATAACTGTAGTTCATATGTTCAAAAGACTACAGGAAAGATTAAACATGTTAAGTAGAGACATAAGACATATATAAGATCCTAATTGAACTTTTAAAGAGGAAAACTACAATTTCTGAGATGACAAATACCCTGGGTGTGACTAATGTCAGTTTAACATTACAGAAGTAAGGAAGAAACTATCCAAAGTGAAACACAAGGACACAACAAACTGGAAAAAAGAAAGAACAAAGCACCAGTGAGCTGTGGGGCAATTAGAAGCAGCCTAATATATGTATAATTGGAATCGCCAAAGTAGAAAAGAGAAACAAGGAGACAGAAAAATATCTAAAGAAATAATCATCCAAAATATTCCAAATATGACAAAATTGTAAACACACATATCCAGGAAGCTTAACGAATCTCAAGCAAAAGAAACCTGGAGAAAACTACAAGGATTATGATAATCAAATTTCTCAAAAGCAGTAATAAAGAGAAGTCTTAAAGGATGCCAGAGAAAAGACATAGTACATACAGAGAAACAAAAATGAAGATAAGCGCAGACTTCTCATCAGAAACAATGCAAGTCAAAAGACAGTGAAGCAACATTAGTTAAAGGACTAAATTTAAAGTACAAATTGTTAAAGTACTAAAAGTAATAAAATTGTCAACCTAGAATTCTATACCCAGTGAAAATATTGTTTTACAAATATATGAAAAAATATACAAAAGCTGAAATAAGTCATCATCAGCAGACCCACTGCAAGAAATGTAAAAAAAAAAAAAGTACTTCAGGGAGAAAGAAAATAATACCAGAAGGAAATATTGATTTACCAAAAGTAATGAAACAGCACCAGAAATGGTAACAACTTGGGCAAATATATGATATTTTGCTTACTATTTACGTGTATGTGTTTGAAAATACACAAATACTCGTACAATTAGGTGACAATATTTAATATTTCAGATTTACTTTTTAAACATAATTAGCCTTAGCAGCATATTATAAAATAGTGCATATATCACAATTAATTTTAAAATATTGCATGCTATGGATATTAGAAGACAATACATATACCACAAATATGTTTTCATATAAACAATGTTATATGTTTGGGGATGGCTTGTATTGTTGCATTTTGTGTTGATGCTTTGCAGCATTGTCTGGAATTCATAATCAATATTCACTTTTTTCTATAAAGGCAACCCTTATTTTAATTCTATTTAGTTGAATACATAAATTTATATTCTTGAAGCCTTAAAGGTCATCCACACTCAGCCATTCCCATTGAACTATCACCTTGACTTTTCCTGAGTTGACAGTTTCTGTGAAAAGCTTAGAAACTTTTTTCTTAAAAGCCAGTATCTTTGAAGCATTAGGAATTTAATTTCTCCTTTTCTATGAATTCTTATTTTTATCTATCATACATTTACATTAGCATTTATTAATTTCTATAAACCAAAAGAACAAGAATCATTTAAATGTAATTTTTAATCCTTTCAAGAGTAGACAAAGGTATGAACTGTTTGGTCAGAAAACATTTTATATTCACAGAATGGAGGAATCTTTCAAATTTATGAGAAAACTAGAGAACTCTATAGGAGTTTTATGGTTGAACTAGTTCACCTCTGTTTTATTATGTACTGTTTTTGATTGTGAACACAGCTAGTGTAACTGCAGGCCCTCCAGGATCCATTCAACTGACTCTATCACATCAAAAGAGTAAATATGAGTGGTTTTTCAGGAACTGAGACCCCTTGTCCAGTTCGGGCTGGTTTAGACCACCAACCTCTCAACTAGGCCTGTGAAAATGCTCAATAAGTGACCTTTTTGACCTCAAGGTCTAAAAACTCCACCCTCAGGTCATGGTAATGCCGCCATTTTGTGAACATGCATCCTATGAAGAGGCATGAAGATTGACCATGCTCCTGCAGATCATCAATTACCTCTTCTCCTTACCTCCAATCATCTATCTCCACACTTCAGACCACCCTGCCCTTCATCCCATAAATGGTGCCCCAGGCCCTGGATCAGGGAGACATATTTGAAGGCACAGACCCGCTGTCTCCCTGCAGATCAATCTCACAGAATAAAGCTGATTTCTTTTCCCAAAAGCCGATGCGATTATAATTGGCTTTTTTTTTTTTTAATGTGCATTGGACCAGAGAGCCCCATTTTTGTGTGGTAACATTAAATGCTCAATGCCAAGGCTGAACACATTTTGTTGACTCCTAAAATTTCCCTCTCATCTTAACTTGGATCATTTGCATGTTTCTATGAGATTTTCTTATTTATCTTCAGAGAGAACGTTATGCATTCAGAAGCCATTTTATTTCTTGGGTAACAGTTATGAAAGGTCATGAATCTCTGATCCATGTCAGAAATGGATTCATAAGTTACCTTCTCATATACCCATTACATCTTCAATCCTGGATTTAAAACATTCAGGCTTGGTGCTGACCAGGTGGTGTAGCAGTTTAGTTCACACACTCTGCTTCAGCAGGCAGCCCAGGGTTTGCATGTTCGAATCCTGAGTGTGGACCCATGCACCGCTTATCAAACCATGCTGTGGCAGCATCCCATATAAAGTAAAGGAAGATTGGCAACAGATGTTAGCTCAGGTCTAATCTTCCTCACCAAAAAAAAAAAAATCAGGATCATTCATACAATTACTATACAAGCCAGACAAGTCAGGTGAGACTTCTTAGAATTCAACATTCTCCATTCTGTAAGCTAAGAAAAAAATTTTAATTTATCAAATATTTGCAAACATTTTGTTCACTTTCTTGATAGAACTATTTGCATTAGATATCCCTAGATTGTGCACAAATGACAGATTACCATGATTAATTAATCTCCAAGAGTGTTTTCACAAAAGTGACCACAGACACAGAAAGCAAAAATCAATCAAACATTGTAAAGGACTAAATTTCTTCCCTTTATGAGATCATGGTGGAAATTTTTTCTCATTTAATGACACAGTGATACAGGGAACTAGCATTATCAATTTTACAATTTCAATCACAGGTCAAAAGCACATATAGACACATAGAGTAAACAACGTCTGGACAAAACATAAATCCTCATGGGTAATAAGAGCCCTGGTGATTGATATTTTCTTATTCAAATTAATTTAAATAGAAGTAATCACCATTTCTTAGACCTTATGACAAACTATTGTGGATCTATCATTTCTCTCCCATCCACTCAATATATTGTGCTTCCCATCTCAAGCCAACAAAGATTTTTTTTGTGAGGGAGATCAGCCCTGAGCTAACATCCGTGCTAATTGTCCTCTGTCTGCTGAGGAAGACCAGCTCTGAGCTAACATCTATTGCCAATCCTCCTCCTTTTTTTCTTTCTTCCCCAAAGTCCCAGTAGATAGTTGTATGTCATAGTTGCACGTCCTTCTAGTTGCTGTTTTGTGGGACGCAGCCTCAGCATGGCCGGAGAAGTGGTGCATCGGTGCGTGCCCGGGATCCGAACCCGAGCCGCCAGTAGCAGAGCGCGCGCACTTAACCGCTAAGCCACCGGGCCAGCCCAAAGATTTTTTGTTTTGCTGAGGAAGATTCACCCTGAGCTAACATTTGTTGCCAATCATCCTCTTTTTGCTTGAGGAAGACTAACCCTAGTCTAACATCTGTGACAATCTTCCTCTATTTTGAATGTAGGTCACTGCCACAGCACGACTGCCAATGAGTAGTGTAGGTCCAAACCCGGGAACTGAACCTGGGCTGCCAAAGCAGAGCACACTGAACTTAACCACTAGGCCATGGGGCTGGACCCAACAAAATTTTTTAACAAAAGAAACTTTTACAGTCACTTTCATGTGAATTATTTTATTCTACCTTCTATGAAGCTTTCAAGAGTGCACAGGCTCAAGCCAGTTGTAAAGAGACAGGTGCCTGAATCACTCATCCTTCAGACACAACACAAACAGCCCTTGCAACCCAGTGGAGAAAGACACAAGTATGAAACACAAACAAAGTAGCCACGAATCTAAAATAATTCAGAAAGTGATTCAGACAGATAAAGCTTAACTGCTGTGTGGTGAGACTCACTCTTGGAGCTGAAGAAGGTTTTCCTAAGTGCAAAAGGTTCATTAGGTGAAATCTCAGGCAATTCAGTCAGTGGTCTCCAGTCAGTGAAATCACATGGGTAATATTGGCAGGAATTCCATGACAACTGTCAAATAAAATTCAGTTATAAATGAGTGCTGTGAAAGCATGTTACTCCTCTGCCTGCAAGGGAGTCAAACTTTCAGAAGTGACTGATCAAATTGAAAAAGAGTATTTACAGTTCAAAATATTACATGGAAGTTGACAATTCTGATTGGATATGGTTGGGTCAGTTTTGATTTAAAACAAAAACATATTTTGTATCTGTTCCTGGTTTTCTTTTCTGAGATTCATAGATTTTTAAGAAGTATATATTATTCATCCTTTATCACAGAATGCCAGGTTTTTAGGGCTGTAAGTGTTTCTCAAACTATATAAAGTGATGAGTTCTCTGTTAAGACTCATAATGCTAGCAAGTCAATATTAGTTTTTCTTTCTCACCAGTGAAGAATTCTGAGTGAGGAAATCACACATCAGGATTGTGTTTTTTTATTGAGCATTTTGTCAAGGAGGATGGATTGTAATATATTGACACAAGAGACAGGAATATTCATCACAAAGATATTTAATTGTTCAGGAAAGAGCTTATAAGAGCCAAAACCATGACATTGCTGATAAGGAAGGCATGGGGGAGATAAATATGAGATATAAGAGGAAAAGTCAATAGAATTTGATAATTGATTTGATGTAAGTGAAAGCATCAGATTTATCCTTGGACAACTGGTTGGTAATCTCTAAGTATGAAACTATAGGATGGGAAAAATTCTGGCAGGGGAGGTTGATTTTGTTTTTGACATATAATTTGGATCTGATGTCCCTGTTCAAGAGGTTAAGGGAAGCAGGTTAAAGCAGCATGTTACTCAAACTGGGAAAATCAGTTTTACGTAGTAATTTTGTATGTGGAAGTGGTAGAGATGATCATTCTTTTCCTCTAGGAACACTAAAATATGATGCTGTAGATCTGTGGTGCCTGCAGTCATTTTCTCCCAATACCTACCTCTCATTGTCACTATTATATAGAGAAGAATTGGTTAATTAGTCAAAAGGACTCAAGATAACAAATTGAGCAATAGAAATATATAGAAGTGACATCGCTGAGTTGGTGACATAGGTCATTCATCACTTCACTCTCCCTCACAAGAAAAAAATCTAACAATTATTCATGGACAAGACACCACTGAGAGAACCTTAGAACATGGGAGTGAGGCTGAAGCACCCCCTGCACCACATAGACCAAGACAGACTGTCTTAGAAGGGTAAGAGAAGTGCCCACATGCTGATTTCATTGCCTCTCCCACAGGCCAGCACAGCACCATGTAGAGAGGTCTCCCTGGAGCCTGTGGTCCCTCCAGTGGGAAAAGAGAACCCAGGAGGACAACCAGCCTCCCTCAGCATTGTGAGTCACTACATGGGTGCCCCTACTCTGGTCTTGCCCCACGTGGGTTGCAGGGGAATCTGCAGGGCTCAAACACTGGGAATCTGATGGTGATAGAGAAGGGGAGAGGGACTTGCAACAACTGTCACTTGGACATTGGCATACTGAGTTCATACTTACAGAGCCCAATTAGTAGTCCCAACTATTGGCTTTGTTCATCTGCAGAACCAAGTTGATGTTGTACGCTGACCAGGGACCTCAGTGGAGTGCAGGTCTGCCTGATTAGGGTCCTCAAGTGAAAAGTTTTTGCCTGGCCCAAGAGCCTGGTTTCCCCATGCCCACGAAAGGGAGCTGAGTCATAGCCCTACCTACTGTTGCAGAGCATGACCCCTGGCCTCATATGATTAGAAGGTCCAGTGAGAACACCTGAAAGCTATGTAACCTAGCAATGCTTGAGCTGGGAGGTGGGTAGGCAGAGCTGGTTGCCCCCAGACCAAAGCCAGTACTGGGCATGGAGGTTTCCTCTGCTATGCCCAGGCAGGGGTGATAATCCACAGCCTTACCTGAGGTTAAGGGTAGCTCCTGGCCCCTCCTGACTGGAAAGCCTGTTCAGAAAAATTGAGAGCTGCCTGGAGTTGTCCCTTCCTATCTCGCCCAGGCAGGCAGCTGAGTCATAGACTCATCCACTGTGGGATGTGGCTCCTGGCCCCATCTGACCAGAAGAGTTGGCAAGAACACCCAGAAGCTGTGCAATCCAGCAATACTTGAGCTGAGATATGTGTAGGCAGAGCCGATATTCTTCAGAGAAGGGCTGGTGGCCTTGTCCAGCCAGGGAACTTGGGGCATGGGTCAGTTTGAGTTAACACCACAAATAAAGAGACTTACTGGCTTTAGAGCTGCTTCTCCTGATGAGCCCAGGCTGGAAAACTAATTTGTAGACCCATTCATTGCTGAATACAGCCTTCAGCCTGCCCGATCAGAGAATCTAATCAGAGCACACTGGAAGCTGCATAGTCCACCAACACCCTTGCTTATAGTGACACTTGAACAGACAGTACAGCCATGATATTTCCCATTGAGAGAACAAAACTAGTGGCCTTACCTGACTGGAAAATAAGTGTACACTCTTGCCTGATTTTGAGTCCAAACAATGAGCTGTACAGGCGCTGGGTCTTGTCCTGCTGCCTTGTCAGGGTAGGGAAGCTAATTCATAGCACCACCTACAGCTAAGTATAGTACCCAGTCACAACACTCTAGTGAGCCTGACCAGAGAACCCAGGCAACTATGGAGCCCATCCTACAGTCTCATTTGTGTAGCGAATGAAGCCAGCAGCTGTATTCAATTGCTCTCAGCCAGTGGCACACCCCTCACTCCTGAGAACAGTTGCCTTGCCCAAAAATAGTCTCTAACAGCAGGCCCCACCTGCTTAAGGGCATTACCAGCAGACACGCCAGAAACCCTAATGAACTGACTGGTGAATAATTGTCTCTGCCAAAGCAAACCTGCAAAGTCTGGAAGAGGAACCTACTTAACCAAATGAGCAAATACCAATATAAGAAATCAAGGATCATTTTTTAAAAATCAGGTAAATATGACACCACCAAAGAAAAATAACAAAGTTCCAATAGCCAACCCTATAGTAATGGAGATCTATGAACTTTCAGACAAAGAATTCAGAATAATCTTCTTAAAGAAGTTTAGTGAACTACAAGAACACAGAGACAGACATCTAAACAAAATTAGGAAAACAAATGCTTGAGCAAAATGAAAAGTTCAACAAAGAAACAGAAACCATCAAAAAAGCAAACAAACAGAAATCCTAGAGTTGAAAAACACAATGACTGAACTGAAGAATTCAACAGAGAGCTTCAAAAGCAGACTACCATGCAGAATAAAGAATCAGTGACCTGGAATATAGGACATTTAAAATTATCCAATGAGAGAATCAAAAAGAAAAAAGAATTAAAAAGAGTGAATAAAGTCTGTGGGACCTGTGGACACAAGGAAAACAAACAATGTTCTATTATAGGAATTCCAGAAAAAGAAGCGAAAGAGAAAGGGACAGAAATTATATTTAAAGCAATAATGGCTTAAAACTTCCCAAACCTGGTAAGAGAAAAGCACATCCGGATCCATGAGGCACAAAGGACTCCAAATAGGTTGAACTTGAATAGGTCTACATCAAGACACATTATAATTAAGTTGTCAGAAGATGAAAACAAAGAAAGAATTTTTAAAACAACAACAGAAAAGAGATATGTTGCATACAAGGAAAGCCCCATAAGACTACTGGCATATTTCTAAATAGAAACTTTCCTGGCTAGAAGAGAATTAGACGACATTTTCAAAATATTGAAAGATAAAAACTGTCAACCAAGAATACTACACATAGTGAAGCTGTCCTTCAGAAATAGAGAGGAATAAAGATTTTCCCAAACAAACAAAAGCAGAGAGTTCATTACCACTAGACCTGCCTACAAGAAGTGCTAAAGTTAGTTCTTTGAGTAGAAGTAAAAAGACACTAATTAATGTCATAAGAACATAAGAAGGTAGCATAAAACTCATTGGTACAGTAGTCTCCCCTTGTCTGTAGTTTTGCTTCCACAGTTCCAGTTACCTGTGGTCAACCACAGTTCAAATATATTAAATGTAAAACTCCAGAAATTAACAATTCATAAGTTTTGTGTTTTACTCTGTTCTGAGTAGTGTGATGAAATCTCATGCCATCCCACCTTGGACATGAATTATCCCTTTGTCCAGCACATCCATGTTGTATACACTACCCACCTATTAGTCACTTAGTAGCCATCTGAGTTATCAAATTGAGGGCTGTGGTATCATAGTGCTTGTTCAAGTAACCCTTATTTTATTTAATAATATTCTCAGAGCACAAGAGTAGTGATGCTGGCAATCAAATATGCCAAAGAGAAGCCATATGTGCTTCTTTTAAGTGAAAGAGTGAAAGTTTTTTACTTAATAAGGAAAGAAAACAATTGTATACTGAGGTTGCTAAAATCTACAGTAACTTTTACTGTTATAATTGTTCCATTTTATTCCATTTAATTCCAATTATTGTTGTTAATCTCTTACAGTGCCTAATGGATAAATTAAACTTTATCATATGTATGAATATATAGAGAAAAACATAGTATATATAGGATTCAGTACTATCCCGTGGTTTCAGGCATCCACTGGAGGTCTTGAAATGTATCCCTTGAGGATAAGGAGAGACTACTGTAATGGTAAATGTATAGTCAAAGATAAATTCTGTAATATAGTAATCGTGGTGCATAATTCACCTACAACTCTAGTTTAAAAGTTTAAAAAACAATCATATTAAATATATCCATAACTAAAATAATCTATTAGTTATAAAATATAAACAATATGTAAATTATAATATCAATAACCTAAAATGTGAGGAGAAGGGAGAAGTGACAATGTAAAGTTTAGGAAGTCTATTGAAGATAAGTTTTTGTTTAAAATAGAATGTTATAATTTTAAGATATTTTACGTAAGCCTCATGGTAACCACACAGGAAAAACCTATAGCAGTTACACAAAAGAATATGATGAAGTCAAAGTACACTGATACCAAAATACATCAAAACATGAAAAAAGACAGCACAATAAGAAAAAAGAAACAATGGCTCTACAAAACAACCAGAAAACAATGAATAACATGGCAATAGTAAGTCCATACCTATCAATAATTACTTTAAATGTAAATGGATTATTTTCTCCAATTAAAAGACATACAGTGGCTAAATGGATTAAAAAACAAGATTTGATGATATGCTGCCTAGAAGAGACTCACTTTAGCCTTAAAGACACACATAGAGTGAGAGTGAAGGGATGGAAAAATCCATTTCAAGCAAATAGCAATCCAAAAAATATCAGAGGTAGCGGCCAGCCCCATGACCTAGTGGTTAAATTCAGCATGCTCTGCTTTGGTGGCCCACTTTTGGCTCCCAGATGTGGACCTACACCACTCATTGGTGTCCACGCTGTGGCAGTGACCCACATACAAAATAGAGGAAGATTGGCACAGAGGTTATCTCAGGGCGAATCTTCCTCTAGCAAAAAGAATAAGATTGGCAACAAATGTTAGCTCAGGGTGAATCTTCCTCAGCCAAAAAAAAAAAAAAAAAGCAGAGGTTGCTATACTTATTTCAGACTAAACAGATGTAAAATTAAAAATGATAAAAAGAGACAAAGAAAATTATTACATAATGATAAAGGGCTCAACAAATCAGGAAGATGTAACAATTATAAATATGTATACACCTAATCAGAGCACCTAAATATAAAAGGCAAAAATTAATAGAGCTAAAAGAAGAGATAAACAGCATTACAATAAGAGTTGAGGCATTACAGCATTACAATAATATCTCACTCTCAACAATGGATAGATAATCCAGACAGAGAATCAATAAGGAAACAGCAAATTTGAACAACACTATAGACCAAATGGACCTAACAGACATCTACAGAACTTTCTAACTAACAGCAGAATACACATTTTTCTCAAGTGCACATGGAACATTTTCTAAGATAGACCATGTGTGAGGCCACCAAACAAGTCTTGGCAAATACAAGAATATAGAAATTATACCAAGTATAATTTCTGACAAAATTATAAACTCTGACAAAAATGGCATGAAATTAGAAATCAATAACAAGAGAAAAATGGATAATTCATGAACACATGAAGATTAAACAACTCTTTCCAAAAAACTACTGTATCAAAGGAGAAATTAAAAAGTTTCTTGAGGCAAACAAAAATAGAAGCACAACATAGCAGAACTTATAGGATGCAGTAAAAGCCATTCCAAGAGAAAAGCCCATAGCAATAAGTGCCTACATTAAAAGCAAGAAAGATGCCAAATAAACAACCTACTTCTATACCTTAAGGAACCAGAAAATGAAAAGCAACAGGAGCCCAAATTTGGCAGAAGAAAAGTAATGATAAAGATTAGAGCAGAAATAAATAAAATATTGAACATAAAAACAATAGCAAAAATTAAACAAACTACCAGCTTGTTCCTTGAAAGGTAAACAAAATTGACAAACCCTTAGCTAGTCTAACCAAGGAAAAAAGAGAGAGGCCCCAAATCAACAAAATTATAAATAAAAAAGGAGACATTACAACTGATACCACAAAAATACAAAGGATCATATGAGGCTACCATGAACAACTAGATGCCAACAAACTGGGAGAAAAGAAAAATTTTTAGAAACATACAACTTACAGAGACTGAAATCAACAAGAAACAGAAAATTGGAATAGACCATTTCCTGGTAAGGTGATTGAATCACTAATCAAATATCTCCCAATGAAGAAAAGCCCAGAACCAGATGGCATAACTGGTAAATTTTACCAAACATTTAAAGAAGAATTAACACAAATCCTTTTCAAACTCTTCCAAAAGTCAAAGAGGAGGGAACACTCCCAAAAATTTTATGAGGCCAGCATTATCTTGATACCAAAACTAGAAATGAACACTACTAGAAAAGGAAACTACAGGCCAATATCCCTGGTGAGTATAGATGCAAAATTCTAAATAAAATACTAGCAAACTGAATTCAGTAGCAAATTAAAAATGTCATTCACCATGATGAAGTAGGGTTTATCCCTGGGGTTCAAGGATGGTTATACTGATATGCTAATTGATCAATATATGTGACACATCACATTAATAGAATGAAAAAAAGAATCATATAATCATTTCAACAGATGCAGAAAAGCATTTGACAAAATTTAACATCCATTCATGATAAAAAAAACATTTACAAATTAGACATAAAAGGAACATATCTCAACATAATAAAGGTCAGATCTGACAAGCCCACAGGTAACATCATACTCAATGGTGAAGGTTGAAAACTTTTCCTCTAAGATCAGACACAAGATAAGGGTGACACTTACTACTCCTATTCCACATACTACTGGAAGTCCTACTAAAGCAATCAGGCAAGAAAAAGAAATAAAATTTACCAGAATTGGAAAGGAAGAAGTAAAATTGTCTCCATTTGCAGATGACATAATTTTAGGTATAGAAAATCCTAAAGACTCAACCAAAAAACTTAAATCTAATCAATGTATTCAGTAAATTTTCAGGATACAAATTAACATACAAAAATCAGTAGCATTTCTATGCACTAACAATGAATTTTCTGAAAAAGAAATAAATAGATTGATCCCATTTACAGTAGCATCAAAAACAATAAAATACTTAGAAATAAATTTACCTAAAGAGGCTAAATATCTCTACTCTGGAAACTACAAGACATTGAAAAAAAATCAAAGAAGACACAAATAAATGGAAAGGTATTTCATGTTTATGGATTGAAAGAATTAATATTGTTAAAAGGTCAATACTACCAAAAGCCTTCTACAGAGTCAGTGTAATTCTTATCAAGATTCAAATGGCATTTTTTACAGAAGCAGACAAAACACTCCTAAAATATACATAGAACCAAAAAAGACCCTGAATAGCGAAAGCAATCCCAACAAAGAAGGACAAAGCAGGAGGCATCACACTCTCTAATTTCAAGCTATACTATAAACATATAGTCGTCAAAACAATATGGTACCGGCATAACAACAGACAGATAGACAAATGGAACAGATTCAACAACCCAGAAATAAACCCAAGAATGTACAGTCAACTAATATTCAACAAGGCAGCCAAAAATACTAAATGGTAGTGAGACAGTCACTTCAATAATTGGTGCTGGGATAATTGAATATTCACATGTAAAAGAATGAAACTAGACCCCTATCTTAACCACTCGCAAAAATTAATTCAAAATGGATTAAAAACTTAAATGTAAGACTGAAACTCCTAGAAAATCCTAGAAGAAAACAGAGGAATAAAACTCCTGGACATGGGCCTTCAGAATGATTTGTTGAATATAACACCTAAAGCACAAGTAACAAAATTAAAAATAAGCAAGTAGAACTACATCAAACTAAAAAGCTTCTGTACAGCAAAAGAAATCATCAGCAAAGTGAAAAGACAACCTACATAATGGGAAAAATTGTTTGCAAACCATATGTCTGATAAATGTTTAAATCTAAAATATATAAAGAACTCGTACAACTGAATAGCAAAAAAAATAATAATAATAACCCAATTAAAAATGGGCAAAGGATCTGAACATTTTTCCAAAGAAGATATACAAAAGGCCAACAGGTAGATAAAAAGATGCTTATCATCACTAGTCATTAGGGAAACGCAAATTAAAACCACAATGAGATATCACCTCACTTTTTGATAGAATGGCCATTATCAAAAAGACAAGAGATAACAAATGCTGGTGTGGATGGGGAGAAAAGGGAACACTTGTGCACTGACGGTGAAATTGCAAACTGGTGCAGCCACTATGGAAAGCAGTATGGAGGATCCCCAAAAAATTAACAATAGAACTACCATATGATCCAGCAATTCCACTTCAAGAACATATCCAAAGGAAATGAAAACACTAACTCAAAAAGATATGTACACCACCATGTTCATAGCAGCATTATTTGCAATAGCCAAGACACTGAAACAACCTAAGTGTCCATTAATGGATGAATGGATAGAGAGTTGTGGTATATATATACAATGGAATATCACTCAGCCATAAAAATAAGGAAATTCTACCATTTACCACAACATGGATGGACCTTCAAGGCATTATGCTAAGTGAAATAAGTCAGACAGAGAAAGACAAACACTATATAACCTAACTTATAATGGAAACAAAAAGCAAAAACAAAACAAACTCCCTGAAAAATAAATCAGACATGTGGTTACCAGACGCAGAGGTTGGGGGGAGTGGGAATGAGAGGAAAGTGGTCAAAAGTCACAAATTTCCAGTTGTAAGATAAATAAGTATTAGGGATATAATGCAGAAAATGATGACTATAGTTAACACTGCTGTATGATATGTAGGAAACTTGTTAAGAGAGTTAATCCTAAGAGTTCTCATCACAAGGAGAAATTTTTTTTCTTTCTTTTTTTAACATTGTATCTATATGAGATGATGGAAGTTAGCTGAACTTATTACAATAATTATTTTACAAAACATGTAAATTAAACCATCATGATGTACACCTTAAACTTATACAGTGATGTATGTCAATTATTTCTGAATAAAACTGGAAAAAATTTCTCTCCTTGTCTTTAACTTTTGACACTTTAATTATAACGTGTGTTAATGTAGGTCTTTTTGGATTCAGGTTCTTTGGAACTTTCTAGGCTTCCTGGATCTATATCTCTGTTTTCTATCCAACACTAGGAAATTTTTCAGCCATTATTTCTTCAATTAACTGTTCTGCCCCTTTCTCTTTCTCTTTTCCTACTGAGATTTCTATCCTATAATGCAAATATTGGCCCGCTTGATGTTGTTCCATAAATGCCTTAAGCTATTTTCACTGTTTTTCTTTTTCTTTTTCTTTGTCTTTGCTGCTCTGATTGCGTGAGATCCACTGCCCTGTCTTCAATTTCATGATCCTTCTTCTGCTTCATCTAGTCTGCTGTTAAAGCCCTCTACAGTAGTCCCCCTATCTATAGTTTTGCTTTCCATGTTTTCAGTTACCCATGGTCAACTGCAGTCTGAAAATATTAAATAAAAACTTCCAGAAGTAAACAATTTGTAAGTTTTGAATTTCATGCCATTCTGAGTAGTGTGATGAAATCTTGCACTGTCCTGCCCCATCCTACCTGGGACGTGAATCATCACTTTGTTCAGCATATCCACACCGTATACATTACCCACCTGTTTGTTACTTAGTAGCCATCCCAGTTATCAGATCAACTGTTGCAGTATCACAGTTCTTGTATGCAGGTAACTCTAATTTTACTTAATAATGGTCCCAAAGTGCAGGAGTAGTAATACTGACAATTCAGATATGCCAATGAGAAGTCAAAAAGTGCTTCTTTTAAGTATAAAAAACATAGTATATATAGGATTCAGTACTGTCTGTGGTTTCAGGCACCCACTGGGGCTCTTGGAACTTATCCCATATGAATAAAAGGGGGACTACTATATTGTATTTTTCAGTTCACTTATTGTATTGTTAAGCTCCATGACTTATACTAGGTATGTTCTTTTATTTTCTATCTCTTTACTGAAATTCTCATTTTGTTCATACATTCTTCTCCTGAGCTTGGTGAGCATCTTTATCACCATTATTTTAAATTGTTTATTGGGTAAATCACTTATCTCCATTTCATTAAGGTCTTTTTCTGACATTTTATCTTATTCTTTTGTTTGGAACATATTCCTTTATTTCTTTGTTTACCTTGACTCTCTATGTTTGTTTCTGTGAATTAGATAAACCTGCCTCTTCTCCCAGTCTTGAAAGAGTTTCCTTGTGTAAGAGATGAAATTTTATCATTCAACCCTGCTGTTGGCCTTTGTTGTGTCTCAAACCTTTGTGATTGTCCAAGCAGCCTACTTTATTTTTACTGGATCCCAGAAGTTGAGGGTGTGCCAAGACCTGTCAGTGTTCCATAGAGAAGGATCTCAGTCAGCACTTAGATTCAAGCTGATTGGAACCCAGACTCTCAGGTGATAGCTTTTAAAGTATGAAGATTCCTCAAAAAATCAAGGATAGAATTAACATATGACTCAGCTATTCCACTGCTGGGTATTTATCCAAAGAAGTTGAAAACACCAATGCATAAAGATACATGCACCCTTGAGTTCACTGCAGCGTTATTCACAATAGCCAAGACTTGGAAGCAACCTAAGTGCCCATCAAGGGACGAATGGGTAAAGAAGATATGGTATATATACACAATGTAATACTACTCAGCCATAAGAAACGATGAAATCCAGCCATTTGTGACAACATGGATGGACATTGTGGGTATTATGCAAAGTGAAATAAGTCAGAGGGAGAAGGTCAAATACCATATGATTTCCTTCATTAAGTAGTAGATAATAACAACAATAAACAAACACATAGAGACAGAGTTTGGATTGGTGGTTACCAGAGGGGAAGGGGAGAGGGAGGAAGGTGAAAGGGATAATTCGGCACATGTGTGTGGTGATGGGTTGTAATTAGTATTTGGGTGGTGAACATGATGTAATCTATGCAGAAATAGAAGTATAATGATGTACACCTGAAATTTATACAATGTTATAAACCAATGTTACTGCAATAAACAAAAAATTAAAAAAATAATAAAGTATGTAAATAAACTTCTTTCAGGGGAAGACTCAGTGATGAATGTTTCTCTCTGCTCCCTCTGCATTGAGCGTTGGTGTGATAGCCGGTTAAGAACTGTTTCTTTTTTGCTACCATCCATTAAACTAGGAAACACAAGCTCCACTGGCCACCAGAGCCTGGCAACCAAACGGTGTCCTTTGGGTGGCAGCCACAAAAACTGGGCACCAGATGCATAAATTGTGTTACCAAGCACAAACACAGGTTCATTTACCTGCTGCACAAGAGGAGGCCAATAACTGGAATGCCAGGCTTGTGGCAAGGAAAGAGGTTTATTTCAGGTGATGTCAGCTGGGAGACAGGAGTAAACACTCAGATCCATCTCCTTGCAAGATGGGAGGCAAGGGGTTTTTAAAGTTGTGAGGAATGTGATTACGTGTAGGGAGGGGGTGGCAACACAAGGGAATCTGCAGGTGAGTGTCCTTGGTTGTCTGCTTCCATGATGGATGGTGGATTCTGGCGCCATGAAGCTGAGGAGCTGGAGTCTGGGACTTTAGCTTCTTGATATGCTCTGGGCCTCTGTTTTCCTGCAATAAGCTTCAAGGACCTGTAATTAGCCAAGACTTCAGTGTAAGGCCACCTGGGTTTTAACAATTTGTAACTTCTATATGCATTGTACCAGGAGGAGGTCAGTGCTCTAATCTCAACACTAGTTTCATGCATATGTGAAGCTCAGGGATACAAAGGTTAAAGAAATCGGTATTTGAATATGAATGTAACTAAAGAAGCAGGGACAGGGGATGGGTGCTTTTGGTTTTTTTCTTTTTGTTTTTGTTTTTTTCTGAGGAAGATTTGCCCTGAGCTAACATCTGTTGCCTATCTTCCTCTTTTTTTATATATGTGAGCTGCCGTCATAGCATGGCCACTGACAGACAAGTGGTGTAGGTCCATGCCTGGGAACTGAACTAGGGCCATTGAAGCAGAGCACGCTGAACTTAACCATTAGGCCACCAGGGCTGGCCTGGGTACTTTTGGTTTTAACTCCATATGTGCTGAGGTTAATGTGGGGAACTGACATCAGGGCAGGTATCAACTGGGAACCAGAAATGTATACAAACTCCTCTCTGTGAAATAGTGTCAGGCTGGAGCATGACAGAGGGAGAGTTAAAAGATAGCACCCACCCTCTGAGGTATCTGGAGAGGATTATAGCTCCCTGGGTGGCAACCACAAAAATTGAGGCTCCAAACAAAGGTACAAGCTCCTTTCTGGGAGATAGCAAGCTGAAGTGAGGCAGAGGAAGGGCACAATGATGGCATCCACCAGCCTTTAGGACAGCACCTAAGTAGGCCCCTAGATGTGTGCCAGACCAGAAGCCTGCCCCTCACATTGAAGACCCAGGACAAGCAAATAGGCCTCTTCACAAAAAGACTAGGGGTGTGTTTTAGTCTGCTGTCTACTTTGTGCCCTGGGCATGGGGGTGGTAACCTACCACAAACCTCTCCATTTGTTACCGTCCTAGGAGACCCACAAACGCAATCCCTGCTGGTCACCCGAGCCAGGGATCAAGGGGCATCCCCTGGGGTGGCAGCCACAAAATCTGGGGCACCAGCCACATGTACAACCTCCTTTCTGAGAGATACTAGTGCTCTGGAGTGTGGCAGAGGTAGAGTGTGAAGACAGGACCTGCCTTCCAAGGTCTCTGGAAAGGATTACTATTGACCCTTAGATGTGTTTTTAGTTAGAAGCCTGCCCCTAGGCTGTAGCTACAAAGATAAGCTAAATAGACCTCTTTCACAGAAATATTGGATGCCTTCATCCATTGCCTTTCTGCTGTGCCCTTGGGATGGTAGCCAGTTAAGAACTCTTTCTCCATTTGTTACAGTCCTGTGATATCTGAAAGAGAGGAAGCCTTGCTGGCCACCAGAGCCAGGCAATCTAGAGGTGTCTCCTGGGTGGCAGCTGCAACAACCTGGGTGCCAGATGAGTGTACAACCTCCTTTCTACTTGATATGGGTGACCTGGATTGAGGCAGAGGGAGGGCACAAAGATGGTGCCCGCTGGCCTCCATCTTTGGAGAGTATTTCAGTACACCCCTAGATGTTAAATTAGATGCCTGCCCCTCAGGTTAATGCTTTAAGATAAACAAATAAGCCTCTTTCACAGAGAGTCTGGGCATTTTTCAATCAGTTGCCTCTGCACTAAGCCCTAGGGTAGATGAGTCCATATGTGCATTCTTTTAAGATCTGTTTTTCAGTTTCCTATAACCTTGTGGGTCTTGTGGACACAAGCACAATTCACTTTCAAAAGTAGATGTTTTGAGGGTTCATCTCTCAGGTGCAGGTCTTAAAAGTTGGGGTGCCTGATGTAGGGTTCAAATCCTTTGTTCCTTAGGGAGAAATTTTGGTTGTTGGTTTCCCTCTTAACGTGATGGGTCAACATGTGAGTGTGGGGTTTATGGTGAGATTGTATCTCAGTCTCTCCTACCCACTTTGATGTGGGTTTTTTCTTTTTTGGTGGATGTGTAGGAGTTGCTCAGCTAGTTTTTGGACTTTTTTTCAGAGGAAATTGTTCCATAAGTAGCTGTGGATTCAGTGTGTCTCTGGGAGGAGGTGAATTCATGATCCTCCTACATTGCCATATTAAATCCTGCATATTTTGATACGTACTTCTTTCAATTATTATTGTTTGAAGTTGTTTCAATTGTCATTATTATTTTTTGAGCCATTAATTATTTAAATGTATTTTTTCAAATATCCAAATGTATGGAAGAGTTACAATCACTGTAATTTCTAATTTTATTATATTATTGTCAGAAAATGTGCAATGTATGATATACAATATTGGATTGCTTTGGGGCATAAAGTGTGGTAAACATTGGTAAATATTTCTTATTTGCTTGAAAATAATGTGTATTTCTAGATTTTGGAATATATATTTGTTCAAAATTTCCAAATTCTTATAAACTTTTTGTACTTGATCTGTCAGTTAATGAGGCAGTGTGTATACTAAACTCAATATTTTTTGCTGTAGTATATTTTTTGAGGCTATTAGGTATAAAAATTCAGAATTGTTACATCTTCCTAATGACTTTTACCTTTTATTATTCACAATGACCCTTTTATTCCTAATTATGTCTTTTCCTCTTAAAGTGTATTTTTTTCTGATACTAACATACTATACTGGCTTTTTAAAATGTGCCTGACATATGATTGTCTATCACTTTGTTTTGAACCTCTGTATTCCATTGTTTCAGTTTTAGCTCTTGTAACTATAGGTATAGCTGTATGTACTTATTTTTGATAATTTTAGATTAGTTTAGTCCAGGAGTCATCAAACTAGAGCCCACAGGCCAAAACCAGGCCAATGCCTGCTTCTGTAAAAGAGTTTTTGAAACACATCTGTGTCAATTTGTTTATGAGTTGTCTTTGACTAATTCTGCTGCACAATGGAAGAGTTGACTAGATGCAACAGAGACTATATGGCCCACAAACCCTAAAATATTTATTATTTAGCCCTTTTCTGAAATTTTGCCAACCCCTGGTTTAGTCTGTAAATATTAATAGTGATTACATTAATATTTATCAAACTAGATTTTATCCACCACCTTCTTTTGTATTTTCTATTTACTACACTTTTTTTTTTTCTATTTGTCTCTATAAGCTTTCTGTTGGATTAATAGTTTATTTTTTTATCTTTCCTATCTTCCACTGGTTTGAATATCATACATTGTATTTCTATTATTTTAAGGTTATCATTACATCTTTTTTTGAGGGAGATTGGCCCTGAGCTAACACTTGTTGTCAGTCTTCCTCCTTTTTTCCTTTTTTCTCCCCAAAGCCCCAGTGGATAGTTGTATGTCATAGTTGTACATCTTTCTAGTTGCTCTATGTGGGATGCTGCTCAGCATGGCTTGATGAGTGGTGAGTAGGTCTGTGCCCAGGATCTGAACCGGCAAACCCCGGGCCACTGAAGCGAAGCATGTGAACTTAACCACTACACCAGTGGGCCAGCCCCTATCATTACATTTTTAATATGAATATTTCATTTAATGATATCTAAAGTTAATCAAGATCTCCACTTTCTTCCTAAACAGTATAGTGACATTAAAATGCTTTAACTTGGATCAACTCTTTCCTGATTTGCATGTTGTTTTTATCTATTATTCTAGCTCCATGTTGTTTTGTATCATCATAAATTAGGCATTATTATTTCATACAGTAAAGGAGTATTTAGATTTACCCCCATGTTCACCAATTTCTGAACTTATTGTTGACTTTGCATTTTAATTCCTTTCTCTTGGTTTAATTCCTGACTGATGAAAGTATCTCTTGAGGTTCTTTCAATAATATTTTAAGAAATGAATTCTCTCAGTCTTCTTGAAAAGATCTTTATTTTTCTCTTACTTTTGAATATTTTACCTAGCTAGAGAACTGTAGATTGATAGTTATTTTTTTCACAGCACGTTTGAATTATACTTTCATTCTCTTCTGCCTGTCTACATTTTTTATTGAGAAATTATTGATATATAACATTGTGTAACTTTAAGGTGTAAAACATATTGACTTGATACATTCATATTGCAATATAATTGCCATTGTAGCATTAGCTAACACCTGTGTTGCATCACATACTTATCATCACTTTTGTAAGGGGAACAATTAAGATCTCATCTTTTATCAAGTTTAACATTTATAATACAATTTTATTGTCTATAATCACTGTACTGTGTATTAGATCTTCAAGACATTTATCCACTAGTTGCAAATATATAACCTTAAACAGCATCTCTCTCATTCCCCCAGCCCCCAATACCTAGTAATCACTACACTACTTTATGTTTTTTTTTGAGTTCACTTTGTCCTTCTTTGTCTGGTTATCTCACTTAGCATAATGTTCTCAAGGTCCATTCACGTATTGCCAATGGTAGGATTTTTTGTGTGTGTGGCTGAATAATATCACATTAGATAGATAGATAGATAGATAGATAGATAGATAGATAGATAGATAGATATAGATAGATAGATAGATAGATAGATAGATAGATAGATAGATAGATAGATAGATAGAGATAGATAGATAGATAGATAGATAGATAGATAGATAGATAGATAGATAGATAGATAGATAGATGCCACATCTTCTTTATCCATTCATCCCTTGGTGGACACTTAGATGGTTTCCATATCTTGGCTATTGTGAATATTGCTGCAATAAATGTGGGAGTGCATATATTTCTTCTTACTCTTGTTTCCATTTCCTTTGGATATATACTTAGAAGTGGAACTGCTGGATCCTATGGTAGTTCTATTTTTAATTTTTTTAGGAATCTCTCTACTATTCTCCATAGTAGCTGAACCAGTTGCAAATCCCACCAACAGTATACCAGGGTTTCCTTTCCTCCACATTCATGCCAATATTTATCACTTGTCTTCTTGATGACAACCATTCTTTTTTTCAAAACTTTTTTGGCTTCCTTCCCAGGTGGCCACAGTACTCTCATTCCCTGCCCCATTCCACCCACCCAGCCAGGCCACAGCAATAATATCCATTCTTACAGATGAGAAGTGATATCTCATTGTGGTTTTGATATGCATTTCCCTGATGATTAGTGATATTGAGTACCTTTTAATGTTCTTGTTGACCTTTTGAATGTCTTCTTTGGAAAACTGGCTATTTAGTTCCTCTGACCATTTTTAATCAGATAGTTTGGTTTTTAGTTATTGATTTATATGAGTTCTTTATAAATTTTGGATATTAATTGCTTATTTGATACATGCTTTGCAAATATTTTCTTCCATTCTGTAGGTTGTCTTTTCATTTTGTTAATTTCTTTTTGTAGTGCAGAAGTTTTTAAGTTTGATGTCGTCCCACTTGTTGATTTTTTTCTTTTGTTTGTGCTTTTGTTGTCACATCCAAAAAATTCTTGCCAAGACCAATGTCAAGGAACTTCTTCCCTACATATTCTTCTAACAGTTTTATGGTGTCGGGTCTTATTATTAAGTCTCTGAACCATTATAAGCTAATTACTGCGAGTAGTGTAAAATAAGTGTCCAATTTCACTTTTCTGCCTGTGGTTATCCAGTTTTCCCAACACCATTTGTTGAAGAGACTATCTTCTCCCCATTGAATGTTTGTGACTCCCTTATCAAATATTAGTTGACCATGTATGTAGGATTTAATTGTGGGCTCTCTATTGTGTTCCATTGGTCTATGTGTCTATTTTTATGCCAATAACATACTGTTTTAATTACTATAGCTTTGTAGTATACTTTTAAATCTGAAAGTCAGGATGCCTCTGGTTTGTTCTTTCTCATGATTGCTATCAAGGTCTTTCATGATTCCCTACAAATTTTAGGGTTTTTTTTTTTCTATTTCTATGAAGAATGCCATTGAAATTTGATAGGGATTGCATTGAATCTATAAGACTTTAGGTAGCATGGACATTTAAATAATATTAACTCTTCTAATCAATGAAAACAAAATTCCTTTCCATTTGTTTGTCTTCTTCAATTTCTTTCAATAAATTCTTGTAGTTTTTATTGTAGAGCTCTCTTACAGCTTTGGTTAAATATATTGCTAGGAATTTTATTGTTTTTGATGCTGTTATGAATGGGATAGCTTTCTTTAATTCTTTTTCAAATGTTTCATTGTTAGTGTATAGAAATGCAACTGATTTCTGTCTATTGATTTTACAGCCTGCATTTACTAAATTCTTTTATTAGATCTAACAGTTTTTCAGTTGAATCTTTGGGATTTTCAATATATAAGATTATATTGTCTGCAAATAATAAAAATTTTAATTCTTCCTTTCTAATATGGATGCCTTTTATTTCTTTGTTTTGCCTGATTATTCTAGCTGGGGATTCCAGAACTATGTTAACTATGTTAAATAAATCTGGTTCTTACAATAAGTGGGCATTCTTGTCTTGTTTCTCATCTTAGTGGAAAAGCTTTCAATTTTTCCCTGTTGTGTAATGTTAGCTGTGAATTTGTAGCATATGGCCTTTATTATATTGAGTTATGTTCCTTCTATACCCAGTTTGTTGAAGGTTATTTTCATAAAATGATGTTATATTTTGTCAAATGCCTTTTTTTTGCATCCATTGAGATGATCAAATGGTTTTTATTCTTCATTCTATTAATGTGGTGTATCACATTGATTGTTTTGTGTATGTTAAACCAATCTTCTATCCCGGGGATAAATCCCACTTGGTCATGGTATATAATCCTTTCAATGAATTCTTGATACAGTTTGCTAATACCTTGCATTTTAAACAGTGTTGAGAATGTTTGCTTCTATGTTGTCAAGGATATTGGTCTGTAGTTTTCTTTTCTTGCAGTTTTCTTATCTGGCTTTAATATCAGGATAACCCTGGCCTCATAGAGTGAATTTGGAAGTGTTCTCTCTTCTCTTCAATTTTTGGGAAGAGTTTGAGGATTGTTGTTAATTCTTCTTTAAATGTTTGTAGAATTTACCAGTGAGGCCATGTGGTCCTGGACTTTTCTGTATTGGGAGGTTTTTGATTACTGATTTAAGCTCCTTACTTATTATTGATTTCTTCATACTTTTCATTTCTTCTTGATTGAGTCTCATTAGGTTATATGATTCTAGGAAATTATCCATTTATTCTAGGTTATCTAATTTGTTGGTATATAATTGTCCACAGTAGTCTCATAATTCTCTGTATCTCTGCAGTGTCAGTTGTAATAGCTCCTCTTTCTGATTTTATTTGAGTCTTCTCTCTTTTTTCTTAGTCTCACTAAAGGTTTGTCAATTTTGTTTATCTTTTTGAATAATCAAGTCTTCATTTTATTGCTCTTTTCTATTGTTTTTCAGGTATCTATTTCACTTATTTTCACTCTGATATTAATTATTTTCTTTCTTCTGCTAACTTTGGGCTTAATTTGCTCTCCCTTTTCTTGTTACTTTGGATATAAATTTAGGTTGTTTATTTGATATCTTTCTAAATTCTTTTCTTTTTTTGTTTTGTGAGGAAGATTAGCCCTGAGCTAACATCCCTTGCAAATCCTCCTTTTATTGCTGAGGAGTACTGACCCTGGGCTAACATCTGTGCCCATCTTCCTCTACTTTATATGGGACACTGCCACAACATGGCTTGATCTGAACCTGTGGACCCTGGGCCACTGAAGCAGAGCATGCGAACTTAACCTCTATGCCACTGGGCCGGCCCATCTAAATTCTTAATGTATGCATTTATCACTATAAGCTTTATACTCAGAACTGCTTTTGCAGCATCCCATAGGTTTGGTGTGTTGTGCATCCATTTTCATTTGTTTTTAGATAATCTTTGATTGTTGTTGATTATTGCTATTATTTGAGTTTTTCTTCTATATTTTTGAAGATGTACCTGCTCTACTCTTCTTATTCCCTCTTGTGGCCAGATTTTTAAGCTTTTATGTCTTCTCTGGTTCTTATAATTCACCAGGCTGACTATTAAAAACCTTTTGTTTTCCAGAAGGTGGTGCTTAGCTCAAGTTTGTGGTTTTCCCCTTGCCCACTGTCCATGGCCTCTTTTCTGAGCACACTCCTTGTCTACCAGAACGTTCTCTCATGGATGCACTTAGGAGCTTACACAAGGAGTGGGCATAAAAGTTGGAGGAGGTGTGGGTTTAGCACTCAGTGCATTGGGGGTGCCCACAGACCAAGTAGGGAGATGCCCAGGGGTCGTACTCCCAGAGACTCATGGGTGGATTTCTTTTTGAGCACGCTCCCTTTAATGCCATTTCAAATTCTTATCTGCCTCTTTTACAATATCCTCCAACTCCTCAGTCATAGAGCTCCTACCTAGTAATCCAGGTGCAGGTGAAGAGAAATGGGTTTCTCCATCTGTGTCCCACCCAGTTGGGGTAGTTGGGCACTCATCCACTGCTTTCTTTTTCCCTCATGGGGCAGTTCACCACCACTAGTGAAGTCAGTCCTGTACAGTGTTTCCTTAGGGGTGGGGCATTGCTGGGAAAGTTTATCTTACTATCTCTGCTGCAACCAAACTCTTATTTGTCTTTTCTTCTTCAATTGTGTGCCGGAGTCTTCCTTCAGGAAGGCTAGACTTCTGCAAGTTCTCTCTCATAGGAGTGCCTGCCTGGATCAGCACTCACCTAATTTTTGCCTCAAAGTGAGGAGAGGGGTCTAAGCAGTTTCACTGGCTCTTCTGGTTCTGCAGCCCATATGGAGATTTTTATGTCTCTTTCTGGCTGCACTGGTGGGCAAGACTCCTTTCTAGGTACCAAAACAAAGGCACCTTTGTTTGTGTACAGAAGTCCAATTCATTGGTTACAAAAAGGATTAAAAGAAAGAACGTATTACGCTGCCATATTGTGGACCTGCCTCTCTATGTTTTTGAAGGATTTATTGATCATGTATATTCTCATCTTTCCTATTTATCTTTTCTGCCTTCCCTTCTCCCTTTTTGAAAGATCTGTTAATCATGGATAATCCATCTTTTCTATTTGATTTTAGCATATTTTTTGTCTTTGACATTCTTCAGTTTTAATACAATATGTCTAAATATAACCTTTTTTAATCCTGCTTAGTATTTGTTGTCAATCTGAGAATTCATGCCTTTCATTAATTCTAAATTATTAATAGCCATTACCTCTTCTCATTCTCCTTTTTTTTCTATCTTATTTTCTTCTAGAACTCTTATTACGTGTTTATTAGCTCTTCTTATTCTACCCATGCATGACTTTCTTCTCTCTATTTCCAATTCATTAATTTCTCTCTGCTGCCTTCTATTTAATTTCCTTAAAACTGTTAGTTCTCTAATTTTTCCTTCAGTTGTGTTCTTCTGCTGCTTAACCAATCTTTTCTTTCTTCTTTCTTTTTTTCTTGTGAGGAAGATCAGCCCTGAGGTAACGTCTGTCGCCAATCCTCCTATTTTGTTAAGGAAGATTGGCCCCGGGATAACATCCATGCCCATCTTCCTCTTCTTTATATGGGACACCACCACAGCATGGCTTGACAAGCAGTGCGTGGGGGCACACCTGGGATCCGAACTCTGGGCCGCCGCACTGGAGCATGCGCACTTAACCACTACACCACTGGGCCGGCCCCCGTTTAACTAATCTTTATTGTAGTATCTTTATTCCTATTTCTAGAAATTTTATCTAGAAATTTTCATTTCAGTTTTCATCAAATCTTTCTTTCCATAGGATATTATTTTTGGCTTAGGGTTTTAATTTTATATCTATAATCATTTAGATCATATCACTTTAAGTTCTCTTTCACAATATTATTAATCATATCAAGCTCTTGGGCTCTAATCTTGCCATTTGCTGTTTTCTAACTCTTATTTATGGTAGATTGATTCCTTATGTGATTTGTAATTTTTATTTCCAGTCTATCTTTAGTAGTGCTCACATTTTCTGTGGGAATTCATTGTGGCCTGGGTTAGAGAAACTTCATTCCAGGGTGAATTTTTGTTTACTTAAATTTTAGGATCTTCAGTGTTATTAGAGATATTAAAGCTCTTTATATGTTAAATTCTTGGCTTTGAATTTCTGGTAGTGTAAGTTTAAACCCCAAACTCGTAGGAGGTATAGTCTGATGATGCAAATTCTGAGAGTATCCTTTTTTTTCCAACCAGAGCCCAAACAAGCTTTATTGTCATCTTGCTTTACTAATGAAAAAATACATTTTTTCTAATCTGTGCTTTTGCTTAATTTGAAGCCCTTTCAATGTTCTAGCTCTAAATGTGGTACTTATTTCCAATGGATCTCTAGGTCCACACATGCATTAAATTCCAAGCACTTTGTTATCAAAACTAACACCTACCTTGTACACCTCTCTTCCCCAAGGGCATTTGCAGCATTAGTTCACAGAATTACTACTCTAGTTTTGAGTTCATAGTACCTGTGCAAATTAAGAATATATTGTGGGTTTTCATCCAGCATTTGTAACTTTTTCCTATAATTTTAGTAGGTCTCAAAGCCACTCAGCTGGAGACCACATTTCCCAATGTCCCTTGCAGCTGGATGTGGCTATGTGATTAAGTTCTGGTCAATGGGATGTGAATGTAAGTGATATGGGCTATTTCTGCCTTGCATTTTTAAGGAAATCTGTCCTTTATGTTCTGTTTTTTCCTCTTTCAGCTACCCAATATATTGCTATAACATGAGCAGCTGTCATAGTTCCAGAGATGAAGTTATGTGTTGAATATGATGTAGCTCTCTGGATCACTTGTCTGTTATTTGAAAAAGAAATAAGCTTCCCCCTTAATTAAGCCACTGTATTACTAAACTTAGCCTGTGATCTAACAAAGGCTCTGAGGGTCTATTGTTTACTTGCATCAGTCAGGTAAGATATTTTCAAAATACTTCACTTAGAGAGTTGCATTTTCACTCATCAACCTTCCATTTTAGACATTGGATTTGGCCCAGATGCTTCTGAATGATAACTTTAGAGGAATATGTGTCCTAGAACAAATAAACGGCACTATCTTTAATCAATAAGATTTTAAGCTTTTCTTTTGGGCTAATTATCATAAACCATTCGCTCATTGTGGAAGTAGCTGCTGTGAAGGTGATTCTTTAGGAAATATACCTCAGTCACTTTTCAGTTCTTCTATATATAAACTTACATGAATAAATAATTTTCATCTAGGAAAGCTAAGCTTCTCAAATGAGAATGATCACCTTAAAATGTTGTTCTCAAATAGTAATTTTAAATGTCCTTCATGTCCCTTCAAATATTGTGAAGGGAGTGGTGTAAACAGACTTGAAATAATATCACAGCCCTAAGTCAGCCAACATCTGGGCAGATTGCTTGTGAAATTTCATTTTGAGTGTTATGTTTTATATTTTTTTCTGTTTTTCAAAGAATCCCTTAGGAAATTTTCTTAACCATATTTGCAATAGAAGCATAGGAAGTTTTAATCTCAGACATACTCTACAAAGGGCCTATTCTGAATAAAAATGTCTGGCAAAGATGTAAATTCCACCCCTTTCTTCTATATTTTGACAGCTTCAATCTCCTTATGAGTTAATTCCAGCATAATATTTGAAAAAGTGATATTAATGTGGTCTGATTTATCTTAATTAAGAAAATGATCATCCTTGTCAAGTGCCTAGAGATTCACAGGTCTCTGGATGTCAATTCTCTCCCTCTCACTGTGACCCTACCATGATGACTCTAAGCACAATTGCACAGTAAGGTGTGCAATATTAGGGCAGGACCAACATTCCATGTTGACAACTAAGCCTCCATTTTTAGTGTGTACCAGAAAGAATTGCTCCTAGGGACTCATGTCTTTAGTTTAATCAACTTTCCCTCCTTTCTCCAACACACCCATAAACAGAACATCCAATATCATATTTTTTCGATCAAAAATTATATATGCTAATCTCAAAAAATGTCTACTTTGCTCTTGGCACTCTGATAAACTACTTCTCAGCATGACGTTAGAAGTAGTTAAAAATTTGATGCTCTGGTGTGAAAAGTTGTGTAACCCTAAAGCCATGTTTATAATCACTTAAAAAAAAGAGCCACATGACCACCTTATGCTCCATCAAGTTGCATAAAATACTCTATCACAGAATTAAAGCCATAGAGATATTTGTCCTTACCAAATATCTCAGCCTAGGTATCACTGAATTAGTATGACATCCTTTTCATGGCTAATATGAGCATTTATGGAGGGCTTTCTAGAAACAACTTGAAATGATTTATTTCTACTGCATTTCCACCATTGGCAAAATTTTTGGTAGCCAAACATCTGACACCTGCAGCTCATTGTTTCTTATTATTTTCAAAACTATGAATGCTGCAGTACATATTTATTGTCATCTCTTGAAATTCATAAGAAGGAACAGACGAAGAGAAAGAGTCTGTTTAAGAGCAAGATCCAACAAGCAATGTCCCAATCTAGAATGTGTCCTTGTCAATGTCAAAGGGGGAAACATATGTCCAGCCTTGGTAGGGCTCTCCTAAGGAGGGGTGAGACAAAAATTCAGAAAGGGACTTAACTTCTGTTTCATTTCCTTCTCCTATAATTATGCCATATTTGGAGTAATGTCCATACAGAAGAATATGTGAAAATTAATTATAAGCCAGATGTATGGAATAATATCTTAATTGAGGCTAAATATTTGCATTTGATTAGACCTCCATAAAGCATATCTGACGTGACAATAACAATATTGGCTGGTGCAAGAACACACGAGTGGTGCAGAATGCTCCTCAAGACACTTTCTTCTCTATTTTCTGGTTTTCCAAACAAAGCTGACAAGTGTGCAACAGGTATTAGCCAGCTCTAAACTGAGGATCTTTAATCTGGAGTCTATGGGTCCTAAGATTCTATGGATAATTATCAATATATCTATGGTTGTTATTCTAAGGAACAGGCCTATAGTTTCACCAGATTATTAAACAAACTGAGACACAATAAAATCTAAAAATGACTTCCTAAATGTTATACAGAAACAGAGTTGGTGACTTGCTCCCTACAATGATTTGAAAGTCATTGAATTAATCTGAGTTCTCCAGAGAAATTGAACAAATAAGAGATGATATAGATATAGATAGATACAGATATGGATTTAGGTAAGATAGATATAGAGCTCAAGAGATTTATTATGAGACATTGGCTCATATGATTATGGAGGCAATTCTGCAGTCAGCAAGCTGGAGATCTAGGGGACCTGATGGTATAGCTCCAGTCTGAATCTGACGACCTGAGAACAAGGATAGCCAATGGTGTAAATATTAGTCTGAGTTCAAAAGCAGGAGAAGAGTGATGTTGTAGCTGAAAGTCAGGCAGAAAGAGAAAAATTCTCTCAATCTGCCATTTTGTTTTATTCAGGCCTTCAACAGATTGAATGAAACCTACCCGCATTGGGGAGAGCAATCTGCTTTTCCCAGTCTACCAATTCAAATGTTAATCTCATCTAAAAACACCCTCATGGAAACATCCATAATAATATTTAGCCAAATATCTGGGCACCCCATGATGCAGTCAAGTTGACACATAAAATTAACCATCACGAGTCCACCTCTTGTCAACTTGGCACCCATACATATCTCCATGAACCATACTTAATCCTAAATAATGACAATAAAAAAGTCATAATTCCACCTAACATGATAAAAATATCCTGCATGCAAAATAAAATGCACTAATACCTTTCCCAGAAAGGAAGGTAAAGTACTCAAGTGATGTTTACTCTTCTCCTTAACATCCCATTACTTAAAAACTATGATGTAAAACTAACAATGATTAAATACCATGATATAAAGTCAATACATTTGTCAACATGATAAGAGAATAAGAGAAGGAAGAAAACAAATATATTTGCCTAATATATATATGTATACACATACACATATTCACAACAAAATGAGGACTATTTATGACAAATACAGTTCTCATTTCTATAACTGGTCACATGGTCACAATGGATATTTATAACTACCTTCTTTTACTCTCCATTCTGTTTTCTCTTTGCCCTAAGCAAACATCTCAGCTTGTTGTGGCTCTTTACCTATGGTGTAACCAAACCTTCATTCCTGAAGGGTCTGGACCACTAGTAGTCTTGCCTGGATTGGATTGTTGTAGTTTCCCATTGACCTTCATCACAGAGCATGGTAATGCTAAGAGAAGCCCTAAGGAATCTCCTGTATTCCAGACATACTTCTCTTTATCTCTATTGTGGAGTATCAGGCCACTTTTCCCTTGGAAATCAAGGTCAATTACTCTACCCAGTACTACAACCTTCTTCTTTGCCTATTGATTCAGAGGCATGAGTCCAACGTATTCAGATAGCAGTTTTAACTTACAGTTCAAAGCAATCATTGTATCTCCTGATGGAAGAATTTCCCCCTTTAGGGCTAAGACCTCAAGGCCAGCATAGCCTAAGGCTGTGGGAACAGGAACTAAAAATTTTGCTACTGTATCACCAAAGGTAATAGTGAGTGATGCCACTGCCATTTCCACCCTTTAATTCCTGGACTCGTGAATCTTGGCTATGTCAGTAAAAGCACCATGTGATGGACACTGATTCAGAGAATATACAGCATTCCAGAGAACTTTGCACAGCCCTGAATCTTCAAAAGCCCTTGCTACCATTTTATCAAGCCACCTCATCAGAATGGCAGGGAACATGGCAAGACCAGTAAATTTCATAAGTATGGGCCCACTGACATGCTTTTTTTGCTGTGGAATTTCTCGTTCAGAAGCAATGCTCTGTGGAATATCATGATGGTGGATGAAGAACTTTGTAAGTTAACAGATAGTAGTTTTAACAAAAGTATTGTGTGCAGGGAAGGCAAATTCATATGCAGAATAGGTTTCTATTCCAGTAAGAACAAAATGCTGCCCCTTCCATGATGGTAGCAGTCCAATGCAATCAACCTGCCACCAAGTAGCTGGCTGATCATACATTGGGAACTCAAGTGTTGGTCTCTGCTGCTGGCACATTAGGCACTCAATACTCGCCATAGCCAGGTCAGCCTTAGTGAGTGGAAGTCTATGTTGTTGAACCCATACATAAACTCCACCCCTGCCACCATGGCCACTTTGTTCGTGAGCCCATTGGACAATGACATGGGTGACTGGGAAAAGGCTGACTGGTATCTGCAGAATGGGTCACCCAATCCACTTGATTATTGAAATCCTCCTCTGCTGAGGCCACTCTTTGGTAAGCATTCACATGGGACAAAAATATCTTTAAGTTTTTCACTCTTTCAGAAAAGGCCTATGCACATACCTCTTCCCCAGACCTTCTTGTCACCAGTTTTCTAGTTATATTCTTTCAAATTATCTGACCACTCAGCCAAGCCATTGATCACAGCCCATGAACCTGTAACTAATCATACATCTGGCCATTTCTCCTTCCAAGCAAGTGAACGACTTGGTCCACTGATCGAAGTTCTGCCCACTGGGAGGATTTCCTTCACCACTGTCTGTGAAGAGAGGGTCTGTAGAGCTGCATCCATCCACGTTTTTGAGTTGTTATCTGACAACCAGGCCTGAGTCTTCTCTTCATCTGTCAACTGATCATAGGGAACTCCCCATGAGGCCATTGGTGCAGCCTGGGAAAGAGAAGGTACAGCAGCAGGAGTGGGGACCATGAACACAAGACACTTCTTCATGAAAATTACTTGTGACTTCAGGGCCTGTTCAGGCCCAGTCACATATATATCACTTCCACTGGATGATGGAGTGCTGCTGCTGCTGCTGCTGTAGTACACACTCAACTTTATGGGTGGGTCAGGTAACACCCAGTTCATGATAGATAGCTCAGGTCACATGGTAACTTGATCATCTATGATTAAGTGTTCAATTTCCCTTAGGGCCCAGTAGCAGGCCAAGAGATGTTTTTCTAAGTAGTTTTTCTGAGCTGATAGTTGTCCCTAGAGGATGGCAGCATTCTGCTCTAAAATTCTAAGAGCCTGTGCTGTGATTCACCTATACGGGCCTGCCAAAGGCTACAAACACTTCAAGCACTATTGGATCTACTGGATCATATGGCCCAAGAGATAGGGCAGCTTGCATGGCAGCCTGGATCTGTTGCAGAGCCTTCTCTTGTTCTAGGCACCACTCAGAACAAGCACCTTTTCAGATCATTCAGTATATGGATCAAAGAGACACACCCAAATGAGGAATATTATTGCCTCCAAAATCCAATGGAGCCCTCTAGGTGTTGTGCCTCTTTTTGGTGGTATGAGGGGCCAGATGCAACAACTTATCCTTCACTTAGAAGGTATATCTCAGCATTTGCCATACCACTGAACCTCTAAAAATTTCACCGTGATCACAGGTCCCTAAATTTTTGCCAGATTTATTTCACACTCTCTGACGTGCAAATGTCTTACCAATAAGTCTAGAGTAGTTGCTCCTTCTTGCTCACAAGGTCCAATCAGCATAATGTCATCAATGCAATGGAACAATGTGATATTTTGTGGAAGGGAAAGGTGATCAAGATTCCTGCAAACTGAATTGTGACATAGGGCTGGAGAGTTGATATATTTCTCAAGTAGAACAGTGAAGGTATATTTGGGGCCTTGCTACATAACATAAAACTGATTCTAGTGACAGTGGCTTCTAGTGGCTTCTAGTGGTCCGTAATGACAGAAATGGAGGAAAGTACATTTTATAGATCAATAGTTGCATACTAGGTACCTGGGAATGTGTTAATTTGCTCACGAAATGAAATCATATCTGGTACAATAGCTGCAATTGGAGTCACCAGCTGGTTAAGCTTACAATAATCCACTTTTATTCTCCAAGATCCATCTTCTTCTGCATAGGCCAAATAGAAGAGTTGAATGGGGATGTGGTGGAAATCACCATCCCTGTATCCTTCAAGTCCTTGATGGTGGCCTTACTCTGCAATTTCTCCAAGTATGCAGTATTGCTTTTGGTTTACTATTTTCCTAGGTAGAGGCAGTTCTAGTGGCTTCTGTTTGGCCTTTTCTACCATAATAGCCCTCACTCCATAGGTCAGGAACTAATGAGGGGGTTCTGCCAATTGCTGAGTATATCTATTCCAATTATGCATAGTGGAACTGGGAAAACAACCACAGAATTGATTTGGGGATCCACTGCATCCACTGTGAGATGGACCTAAACTAAAACTCCATTGATCACCCAACCTACGTATGACCATACCCTGACTGGAGGACCACAATGATGTTTTGGGTCTCCTGGAATTAGTGTCAGTTCAGAACCAGTGAGGAATTGTTCCCAAAAGTTCTGATTATTTCCTTTTTTCCAATGCATAGTTACCTTGGGAAAAGGCTGTAGGTCTCTTAGGGAATGCTTAGAGAAAGACTGACACTATAAATTTCTGGCCATATACTGGAGTCGTTCCTCAAAGAGACCTGACTTCCCTTTATTCAAGGCATTCTGGTTCTGTAAACTCTCAAGACTGGAAACTGATTGAGGGACTGTGATTCTGCTTTTACGATTCAAGTCAGACTTCTCTTTACTTGAACTTTTCTGCCTATTCAGATCAAGTAAGAATTTAGCAGGCTTTCTATCTATTTCCATTCTAGGAACACCAAGATCAACTAACCAACACCATAGGCCTGCATGAGTCAGGCTATTCTTATTGCTGCTTTGACTCTGGTGTCCATTATGGTAACCATGCCCACTGCCCACCTTGCCTGTAGCAGTTAACTACCACCACTTGGGCCCTACCACCCTGGGATCCAATTACTTCCATTGCATTTAGGTTTGTCAATTTAGTGACTACAGTTCCCATGGAAAGTTTTGGTCTACAAAGAAGAGTGATCATAGAGCTCTTCAAGGATGCCAGGGCTCCCCTCACAAATTTATTTCTCACAGTAGTAGTGAAATATATGTATTTTGGACTCTCTCAGTGTAAGTGAGTAGATTTTGTTTTGTTTTGCTTTTTTATTATTTCATTGAGGTCATATTGTTTATAACATTGTGTAAATTTCAGGTGTACATTATTATATTTCAGTTTCTGTATAGACTGCATCATGTTCTCCACCAACAGTCTAGTTTTTATCCATCACCATACATATGTGCCCCTTTACCCCTTTCACCTTCCTCGACCCTCTTCTCCTCTGGTAACCACTAATCTATTCTCCTTATCTATGCGTTTGTTTATCTTCCACATCTAAGTGAAATAACGTGGTATTTGTCTTTCTCCGTCTGACTTATTTCGCTTAGCATAATACCATCAAGGTCCATCCATGTTGTTGCAAATGGCATGATTTTGTCTTCTTTACGGCTAAGTAGTATTCCACCATATATATATATATATTCCACATCTTCCTTATCCATTCATACATTGATGGGCACTTGGGTTGCTTCCACATCTTGGCTATTGTGTATAATGCTGCAGTGAACACAGGGATGCATAAATCTCTTTGAATTGTTGATTTCATGTTCTTTGGATAAATACCCAGTAGTGGAATAGCTGGATCATATGGAATTTCTATTTTTAATTTTTTGAGAAATCTCCATAGTGATTTCCATAGTGGCTGCACCAGTTTTCATTCCCACCAGCAGTGTATGAGGGTTTCCTTTTCTCTACATCCTCTTCAACGCTTGTTATTTCTTGTGTTGTTAATTATAGCCATTCTGACGGGCGTGAGGTGATATCTCATTGTAGTTTTGATTTGCATTTCCCTAATAATTAATGATGTTGAATATCTTTACATTTGCCTGTTGGCCATCTGTCTGTCTTCTTTGGAAAAGTGTCTGTTCGTATACTCTTCCCATTTTTGGATCGGATTGTTCTTGATTTTGGTATTAAGTTGAATGTGTTCTTTATATATTTTGGAAATTAATCCCTTGTTCGATTTATGATTTGCAAATATTTTCTCCCAGTTGGTGGGCTCTTTTTTGTTTTGTTGATGGTTTCCTTTGCTGTGCAGAAGGTTTTTAGTTTGATGTAGTCGTATTTGTTTATTTTTTCTTTTGTTTCCCTTGCCTCAGTAAACATGGTATTTGAAGACCAATGTCAAGGAGTGTATAGCCTATATTTTCTTCTAAGAGTTTTATGGTTTCAGGTCTTATATTTAATCATTGTTAGTTAATTTTTGTGTATGCTGTAAGATAATGATCTACTTTCATTCTTTTGCACGTGGCTGTCCAGTTTTCCTAACATCATTGATTGAAGTGATGTTCTTTTCTCCATTGTATGTTCTTGGCTCCTTTGTCAAAGATTAGCTTTCCTTATATGTGTGAGTGAGTATGTTTTAAATGACAAATCCACTCTAACATTCCAATCTCCTTAAGCCTTTGAATCCCTTCCTCTACTTTAAATCAAAGGAAGTCTATCTTTTTTAATGCATTTGAGTTGGCCACATTTTGTCTTAATTTGGCCAACCAACAAGCAAACTGTTAAAGCCTTTCTTTACTCCCTGAGCTGCAACATTAAATACAGAATCTTTGCTTAGTTATCCCATATCAACAAATTTGGCCTGATCAAACTTTACATTCCTTCCATCATTATCCCACATCCTCAGTATCCATTCCCACACATATTCTCTGGCTATCTGTCTTTATATATTAGAAAACTCAAGTAGTTCTTTTGGAATGGTCCATACCTTCTCATGGGTCACACTTTGTACCTCACCTTTAGGGGCCTGCTGGGTCTAGTTATAGGTTGACAAGCAAAGAGAGGTATGTATTTCTGTGGATAATCAGCATTGTCATACCTGGAAATTGTTCCAGTCAATGCCCTCACTTTAACAGTAGATGCCCTGCAAGGCTAAGGTTTCAAGTTGTGTTGTAATACAGCCAGTCATAGGAAGAAATTCTACATTTGATTTTCAGGAACCTCAGCCCTGCAACTACAGGAGATAAGGGTTTCCTTTAGGGCACACATAGAACTTTCAGGTCATTACCACAGTGCTTGAGCTAGGAATCCAAATCCCGGGGCTCATCTTTTTCTTTCCCTACTTTGTCCAGCAATATTAGAAGCAACCAGCCAACCTCATTATAGTCATTAGTTTTCCAAAAATTTTTGAAAGTGTCATATAAATAGTCACCTAGCTCCTTGCTTCTTATAAGTGGGTGATTAGGAGTAAGTATACAATGGAGATATTTGAGTATCTCTACTGCCAGATCATGCCATGGACTATCTGTGCTCTCTTTACTACTAGAAAAAGAATCATTAGCATTTTCAAATCTAATCAGATTAGACAGCCAATTCCAGAAATTCCAGAAACAATTCAGAAAACTCATCCTTAAAGTTCTGTTCCCCTATAACCACTTCTGGTACCAAAATCTGTATTATTCTGGGTTCTTCATAGAAACAGAACCAGTAGTATATATATATTTGTTGATGCAAATAATCCATAATCAATCTATAAATCAAAATTGGGGTGAGTTTATTATGAGCCAAATTTTGAGGACCACATAGCCTGGGGCCTTTCTTCCGCAAGGAAGGAAGGCCACCAAAGAAGTGGGGTGTACAGAGCAGTTATACACTGTCAAAGAGCATGTATCACAGATGATTGTAATGTCCCTTTTACAATAGTCACAAGATCGCCCTGCCAGATTGCCCTGTCAGCACAGTGATTGATGGACACAGAGGGTAGCATGTCTGCTGTCTCCATGGGTGTGGCTGGTGGCAAGTCTGTTGTCTTGAGTTGGGTGGTCACAGGATGAGTGCAGCAATCAAATCCTAGCCTAGGGATAAATGCTTATCCTAAGGAAATGCCAAGGTGGGGGAAGTTGCATCCACATCTTAAGGGCATATGTTTTTGTGTTTGGGATATGTTAATTGCTTAAAGAAGATATACAATGAAAGTTCAGAGGCCACAGGTCCCTTTTGGATAAACAAGGTCAGACCGAATTCGTTTTACACCAAATGTCTTCCTCATACGCTCCAATATATGCTATTGCTTCCCATTTATTTATCATACTATATATACACTATATATATATATATATATATATATATATAACAAATTGGATCATGTATTATAGATGCTGAAAAGTCCCAAGATCTGCAATTGGCAAGCTGGAGACCTAGAAGAGTTGATGGCATAGTTCTAGCCCAAGTCCAAAGGGCTGAGAATTAGGGGAGTTGATGGTGTAAGTTCCAGTCCAAGAACAAGTCCAAAGGGCAGGAGAAGACCAATATCCCAGCTCAGAGGCAGTCAAGCAGAGAGAGAAAATTGTCTCTCACTCTACCTTTTTGTTCTATATTGGCCTACAATGAATTGGATGAGACACACACATGTTGGAAAGCGCAATTTTCTTTTCTCAGTCTACTAATTCAAATGTTCATCTTGTTCAGAAACACCCTCACAGACACATCCAGAATAATGCTTAATCAAATATCTGGGCACCCTGTGGCCCAGCCAAGTTAATACATAAAATTAGCCATCACAGTCACCAAAAGAGTGGCCTGACTCAAGTCCTCTCCCTGACTTAAGGGCTTGGCACTACTTGCTCCTGACTCATGTCTTAGAATTCTTACCACTAGAATAATTCCTTTTGGTTAGTATTGGGCAGGATTCATGAGAAAAGGGATTCCGTTTCTTTTTCTTTTTCTAATATAGCCTTAGCATCTAGAATAAAGTCTGGCTCATAGTAGGTATGTATAAGTTTTTTGAATGAGTGAAATTGGTTCTGGTGGCAAGAGGCAGGGTCCAGGCAAGAGGCTAGAGTTTGGGGGAATAATATTTCTTTTATAGGCTCTGGAAAGAGCAGGTCTGGGCCCTGGATAGGCTATGAGGATAGCATGCAAGATAGAGGTAGTTCTCGAGAACAAGTCGCCAAGTTCTAGAATTATTAACCAGAAAATCTTAAATTCTTCCTGCTTCAGGTCAGATTGATTCTAGAGCCTTTGGCAGGGCTAAACCTACTCGTGGAGGTCAGATGGCCCGGCTGTGGGTGAGAAGACCTGTAGAAGCTGGGACTAGCCCCATCCTTTGGGAGAACTCTGAAAGAAATGCTTAGGAAACACTAAAGAAAAATAAAAAATTTCATATTCACCCTAACACCTCCCTCCCCAGCAGGCCCTAGACTCATATTGACATAATTTCAAGTGAGAGGGTCTTGATATGTATCTCATCAGCCATCAAATAGCATTTTACTTCCTTCATAACCAGAGACAATGCAGTCACTTGCTGCCCTCACTCAGGCAATATATTGAAATACACACACACACACATATGCAGTTCCCTGTAGAAAACAAAACAGTGAAAACTGAAGCTGTAACATCTTTCCTGTTATCACGTCAGAGATTTTAGCAGAAAATGCATTTGTCACATTCAAATATTATGTCCTACTCTCTACTTTTTTCAACTTTCTGCCCAGAAATCTTTCTTTCCTGTTGAATATGTTTTGGAACTCTCAATAACCTCCCACCTCACTCCCACAAAATCCACATTCTAATGATAATCGATCTTTGGTTGTGATAATAAAGGTCATTTCTTCCACAGGTGTTACTCTTTGTCCCATACCTAAAAAGATTATATCTCCCAAAGCTCACGGTTTTCATTTTCAAACTGGCAATATTCCCTACTTAAAGGTTGTCATGAAGATAAAATGTATGCAAAAGGGCTTTATATTACATGCTATGCAAATGTAGGTAACTGTTATAATGACAACATTTAGCATGTATAGAAACATAATAAAATGAAGGAAATACTGATGACTATTTTGCCAAAAAAAAAAAAAAAGAAGAAGAAATAAGTAGTAAAGAACACGATACTGCTCTGTGTGTAACATGAAATGGACATGTGCACCTATATAAGGTTGAATATGCACAAATAGTTTCTGCAAGGTTACAAAAGATAAGAATAGCAGTTATCATCTCTGGAAAAGAGGACTGAGGTTTAAGGTGGGAAGGAAACGTAATTTTCATTGAATAACATTTTTACTCAATTGTCTGAATTTTTATTACATAGATACATTGTTTTCCCAATTTAATATAGTTGTTCATAAAATATGATGATAAGATGCTTTATTAAAATTATAATAGAACCTGATAAATTTTTATTAATTTTTTATTTTTTGTTTTTATTAATATCAGCCCATGATTAGGTACTGACAAGAATGTAGTTCATGTAACAGAATGTCTATTAGAAACTGTGGTGTTTTAACCTGTGATTTAGCACTGGAATGAAAAGGCATCACCGGAAGCTTGGAGCGTATTTGCAGTTGCCTGCAGGCGCCTGTTGTTAGGTCAGCCACAGATAGTAGAAAGAAACTGGCACACAGGATGAAGAGACTTCAGTTCAAAGTCTGACTCAGCCTCTTCCTGCGAGGCTGAGCTTAGGCAGTCATTTTTCTCTTCTTAAAATAGAATTAATTGTCCCTGTCCTGCCTATTACACAGGGTTATCAGGAAGATCAAATGAACGATTCCCCTGACAAGACCGTTTGTATCTCTAAAGCATTTATCACAAGTTTCTGCCCATAGGGAAGCTTTCTCTTTGAAAATAGTTTAAGAATAATACTAGTATTTTTATAGAGCTTTACTGTTTCAAAGTGCTTTCACAGGCATTGTCTCACTTGATTTTCATTATAGCCCTATTTAATGTATATTATAATTGTCATACACATTATATTAAAAAAAATAAGCTTGAGTTTAGAGAGGATAAGTGACTTATCCTAGTCACCTTAGTAATTGCTGAGTATGGAACTCAACACATATAGTCTGACACAAATCCTGTGTCCTTTCTCCTGCATCAGGCCTCCTGAATAAATTCCATGGTTAATCATTAAATCATATGCTTTGCATATGTTCCCATTTAATTGTCTTTAAACTCTACAAAGTGTGTAATAATATTTCCCCCATTTTACAAATGAAGAAACTGAAGCTTAAAGAGGTAATAAAATGTGCCCAAAGTCATACAATTGCTCAGTGGTGGTACTGCTGTTCACAAACCTTAAACTACCCTACTTCCCAAAGATAGATTCATTATCTCCAAGAATAAATACTATCCTCTCCATATTTGAACCCATTCCACATAGTTTGGCCAAGTGATCTTGAAGACTCCTAATATATCCCTCCCCTAATCAAAAACCTTCATGACTCCTTACTGTAATTTGGATAAAGATGTGATCATTTTGCCTGATATGTGAGCTCTGTCCCTATTGGATTGCAACCAACATTTCCAGCCTCACCCTCAACCACTTCTCATAATCCAAACAGCACTATCACCTTTCTTTGTGCCCCTTATGCTTTCCCACATCTATTCCTTTGCTCTTAATGTTCCTGCTGTCTTGGGGGCACTGCCCACTTCCATATTCGTGTGCCAGCTAAACACCACACCTTTAATGAAGACTTCTCTAATCTCCTCAGTTATCTTACAATGACATTGTAGAAATGGCATGGGTTTTGAAATCACACCTGAGTTGAAGCTCAGAACCACTTCTTGCTCTTTATGTAATCTCAGGTCTCAATCTTAGTTTTCTTACCTGTAAACATGGAAATAATAACCATATCCCAGATTGGCTGTTAGAATTGGGTAACAATACCTGCCTGAGAGTGGATGCTCAATAAATATTAATTTCCTTTTCCTTTTCTCACCTCTGAACTCTATAAACCCTTGATCTATAACTTCCTAGTTGTCACTTTGTATCTTTTATTGCAGTTAGTTAATTATGTGTCTTATCTCATGTCCAGAGTGTAAGATCCTTGAATGCAGTGTGTTTATCTAGGAAATATCCTTAACACCTATTATAAAGCCTTACTCAGAGTGGGAACTCGGTAAATATTTTCAGGCAATGGAAGAAAACAGAGTCAACAGAGAACGTATACTCCAAAAGGTCATTTATATATTATTGATTTACTAGATTCTAAAAAGGGATTTATATATACACACATACACACAATAGAGAAAGAGAAAGACAGGAGACAGAGAGGTGATAAGCAAGTTGTCTGCATTGGGTTGGTTTGCCAACAGGTAAAATGTGGCAGGTGGATAACAACAGTAGAGATTTGAGGCATAGGCAATCTGTAGCAGCTCAGAAATGCTGAAAGTGTTCACTGGCATCGTTTGTCAGCAAGTAGAAGGGCCCTAGCAGCAGACTTGGAGTTCAGGGGCAAGATTCTTGGGGGTAAAGAGGGGAGAAGGATTAGTAAGACAGAGCCTCAGTCTCAAAGTGCCTGGATTCTCACACAGGTTACCTAGACTCCTGTATTAGACCCAAACTCAAGAATCAGACAGAACTGACTTGCTGAGCAAAGGACTATGTCCTGATCTGAAGTCTTCCAATTTGGATGGGTTCATTCTCCCTCTTATGGGTTTGCCAAAACTTAATTTCAGAAGTTCTGTTGGGAATCTTTACTTTCCTTTTTTTATCTGGATCCTCTCAAGACCCTCCAAAATTTCTCTTGAAATACAGATCTTCATGTGGTAAACAGAATGAATCACAATGTTAAGTAATCTGAGAGAATTATTTAACTACCATTTTTATCTTATTATTGTTTTTAACAATAAAACATGACTAGCAGTAGTCTCGTGGACCAATAAAATTGATATATCAATTTCTGCTAAACGTATCCTTTAGGCATACCTAATTAAGCGGATATAAACCATCTAAAGTGCATCCCCACATTCTGGATCAGCCCTAGGCATAGTATAGGAGTACAGTGGCTCCCTAGCTCCCACAGGACAGAGTCTGAGCTTCTTAGCTGGGCACTGAAATTCTGAATCCATCCAATTCTAATTCTTCACAATTCCATAATTTATATACCTTTCCATCTTTATTATCTGCTGCTTTCTTCTATCTACTTACTGCTCCAGCCAAGCTGGTTTCCTTGCTCCCTAACCACTGCTGCATTACCTGCCATGGTTCCTATTTTCCCCATATGCAATACTGAGTCCCTCAAGGCTCTCTACTAGCAACCCTCCTTTGAAATCCCACTGCAAGTCCTGCCTATGAAATCACCCCCAGTTGACTCAGTTCTCAGAGATTGTTGCCAGCTATGAGATGCCAGAGCTCTCTTTTGGCACATGCCTTTGCTACTTAAAGTGTGACCAGCTGGACCAGCAGCAACAGCATTAGCTGGGAGCTTGCTAGTAAATAAATGTAAATTGTTATTAAATCAATCTAAATTTTAACAAGATCCAGGTGATTCATATGCACATCAGAGTTTGAAGAAGACTGGTCAATTCCCCCTTGCTGTGTTAGTTACCTTTTCCACAGAGGTGCTGTTTTAATCAAACTCGTTGTCCTCCAGGTATCTCTACAACTCACCACAATCCTCTGAACGTGGTAGAGTTTGAATGAATTTTTACTGATACTGATCAAGAAGTCTCATAAACACCAGCAAACTGACATCTGCCTGTGACTTGACTCTGATTTTGGTCCTGTCATCTCTCTGTTAGTAGAAAAAGGAATAAGCTACACTTTGCAGATTTCTGAGATAAAGATCTTAGTCAACAACCTCTTCCTTCCAAGATCTATGTCACCGAGTGGTAGTCTATCAACCTAAACAACCAATAGATAACACAATCTTATATCTTGATGAAATTAACGTGGGATGGAGTCTGCAGTAATTTCCTAGGACTGCCGTAAACAAGTACCACAAACTGAGTGGCTTAAACAACAGAAACTTACTGTCTCATAGTTCTGGAGGCTAAAACTCTGAGATCAAGGTGTCATCAGGATTGGGTCCTTCTGAGGGTTGTGAGAAACAATCTCTTCCATGCCTCTCTCCTGGATTCTGGCGGTTGGTTGGCAATCTTTGGTGTTCCTTGGCTTGTTGAGGCATCATTCTGATCTCTGCCTTCATCTTCACATGACATTCTCCCTGTGTGCGTCTGTCTCTAAATTTCCCCTCTTTATAAGGACACCAGTCACATAGGATTACTTCTGTAAAGACCCTATCTCCAAATAAGGTCACATTCTGAGGTACTGGGTGTCAGGATTTCAACATTTAAATGGGGGAGGGGGAGCGCAATGCAACCTATAACAGAGTCTCAAAACTTTCTGAATGTTAGATGGTGTGTGTGTGCGTGTGCGTGTGTGTGCACATGTTTCAGATCTCCTAGGCTCATTAGGAATCTGCTGGAGAACACGGAACAATTAGTTTAAAATCCTGGCCAGAGAATCCAGCTGGCAAATTTGAAAACTAAGGACTTACGCAGCAAGACAACCAGGAAACTCTAGTCATATTACCCTGAAAGTGTCCTTGGCAGCAGTTGAGCACTGTTAAGTGTTTCTTCTTTGATCTATAGGGAAGCACAGCCCTATTTTGCCTGGACACTACCACTGATTTTAGAGACCTAGCACTCACTCACTTTAACAGGACTGCCTGTAAATTGCCAGGAATGAATTAGGGAGTTCATAGTGAGATTCCAGATCCTGGAGGTTCAGTAGTTGCTCACCATTACTGTTTCCCCAAGGGTTACACCAAGAGTAGCTTTAGTCATAGAATAAGGATGGAGCATGAGGAAGCCATACTTTTTCATGTAGTATCAATTGAGTAAACATTGAGTACGGATATGCATACAGTTAACTGGTACTACATGTCAGATGATGTCTCTCTGATAGCCAGTTCTCACATAGAAAAAGATTGATGAGAGGCTAGTAATCAAGGGAGACATGGGCAAAATCCCAAGAGACCTTAAGCATATTATTTTTCTTCACTATATTTGGGAGGTTGAGTCCTACCAAAAATAAGCACATAAGCATATTTATCTTTAGGAAGAAAGAGATGTTGATCAAGGAAGAATTTTCAAGAATTACTTGGTTTTCTCCCAAGATCTGTAAATATTAGAGCTCTGAAGGATTAAAAGTGTTCAAGTAGTTTTCATTCCATTACTCTAAAGGCAGTATTTCTCCCACCTGGTTTAGGATGTTTTTTATTATTATTATTTTCAAGTAAAGATATTGTGAGACAGTTTGTAGTCTTTTAAATCACAGAAACAACCGTTCAGCATATTTTGCTGCATTCAATATTGGCTAAGCATCTTTTATTATGAAATTCTATTTTTCATTCTTAAAAAAGGAAAAAAAAAATGACCTAGGTCTCTTTCCCATCTGCTTCTACAGAAGGAGGCAGAGTTTTATGAGTATATTGGTTGACTGCAACTCAAGTGGAAGACATTAAGTGCTACAAATTTCATTTGCTTTTGCAGAGTTAAACTTTGCATAGCAACCTGTCTTCAGTGCTGGGCTTCCCCTCTGTGCTCCAGGATTCTCACATAAAGCAAGAGAATTGCAGCAATAATTAATGCTTCCAAGAGTCAGAGAAACTGACAATCCAGATCAGACAAGATTTACCAACCTACCTCTGGTCAATCTCAGGCTTCTTACATTACACAAGGAAAAGAAGTCCAACAAGATTTGTAAAATTAAATGAGGAGAATTTGGATTTATAAGCAAAAGCATTGGATTATGATCTGAGGGTCCCTGGAATAATTCCCAGCTAAGACTCTATGATTCTCTACATCTTAATTTCCTTTGTGAGTACACAGGTAGAGTGCTGACTTCTAAATATCTGCTTGCAGATTAACTGCTTTCAGCATCATTCATGTTGATCATTTTAGGAAATATTTTTCAAATTGTCCTCGACAGACCACCTGCATCAACATCTCCTGGGATGATGATTAAAAATAAGATTTGGGGCTGGCTCCATGGTGTAGTGGTTAAGTCCGGCAAGCTCCGCTTTGGTGGTCCATGTTCACGGGTTCGGATCCCAGGCGCAGACCTACACCACTTGTCAGCCACACTGTGGTGGTAATCCACATATAAAGTAGAGGAAGATTGGCACAGATGTTAGCTTCAGGGCCAATCTTCCTCAACCAAAAAAAAAAAAAAAGAGGAAGGTTAGAAACAGATGTTAGCTCAGGGTGAATCTTAGCAAAAAAAAAAAATATATATATATATATATACACACACACACACAGATTTGGGGGCCCCTCCCCTACACCTACTGAATAAGAATCTCTGGGAGTGAGGCTTAGATATCTGGGGTTTTAACAGAAACCCCAGTGGTTCTTACACACACTGAAGTTTATAAGCCACTGATCCAGGATCTCTTCCTTCAATGGCCAGGTTCTGGGGCAAGACTTGATGCTAAAACACTCAGGTAAGGATAAAGGAAGAGGACACTGCTGTTGTCAACCCTGGACCTTGGGCATCCCAGCACCACTACTTCTACTTCCCCTGGAGCCAGGATGTCATTGTCTGTAGCTCCATTGTCTGTGCTTCTTTGCCTCACTATTCCAGGCAGGGAATCTGTTGGCTGGCCCTAGCTCACACACCACAGACCTGGGTAAATTAATACACCATGTTTTCAGCTTTCTATCATGAGAGGGAGAGTTTGCCTCCTAACAAGATTCATATAGTAAAGGATTTCTCAGACATAGGAAGAGGATTGTCAGATTTTTGTGTGTGTGTGAGGAAGATTATCCCTGAGCTAACATCCGTGCCCAACTTGCTCTACTTTATATGTGGGACTCCTGCCCCAGCAAGGCTTGATAAGCCGTACGTAGGTCCGCACCCGGGATGCGAACCTGCAAACCCCAGGCCACCGAAGCAAAGCATGTGAGCTTAACCACTATGCCACTGGGCCAGCCCCCAGATATTTTTTTTTTGATGATAACGGGAGTGTGGAGAGCAATACATGAGAGGTCAGCCACACCCACTACAATCATTATGGCAGGAAACAAAACCTTGGGAGTTGGAGCACTGAAACCAGTGAGTCCCTCTTGATGAACCCTGAGGACTGATTAGAAAATCCCTCTAAAGTGTCCCATAGAACTCTTCCTTGATGATCTCTCTCAAAAAGCTTCTACTTAAATCATCTTTGTTCTTACTATTAAGTCCAAATTGTTGACACTTGAAATGTTTTAGTGGTCCTGTGTCTCTAGCCCTTTAACTTTTCATCCTAGGAGTAGTTTTAGACTTCCTAGGTATCTTATCTCATTCGCCTCTGTGTTGCTTCTTTGACTTTCTGTGATTCTTTTACAATTTTATATGACCATTCTAATTTTGCAAGTCAAGAGAAGCGCAGAAATGGTGAATAAAAATCAAGGTCATGTAGCTAACATGGCACAGTTGAGTTATGGATGTTTAACCTTCTATAATAAGCCCAGAAAGACAATTCACTTTCTAGGCCTTAGGCATCCTTGGTCATTTTTATATACCATCTCCACATACCTGTATTTATATGCCTCATCCTGCTCAGTTGGATTACATTCTTTTTAGAAGCTTTAAAACTTCCCATAGAATGAATTCTTTCCATGTTATTTCCTGTAGGTAAATTCAAGCTAGACTTGCTTTCCTAATAACTTGTATCGAGTGTCTTGTTCTAGATATTTACCAGCATATCACTTAATCTCAGCCTGGCTGATATTTTCTCAGAGCTGCACTGTAGTCTGAGACTCTTCCTATCTAATCCCTCTTTCTTTTTCCTTTTCTTTCACAGGTGTCAGACTTGCATCATGGTCTGAAGGCTCTCTCTGCTTTCTCCTACTCCCTCTCCTCTTCTCTTTTCAGACATTTCTCCCAATAAATATCTTACAACTCTAATTCCATCTTAGAGTTGGCTTCCAGAAGAACTGAACTGGCAGAGTACCTCTCCTCTGTGTTTCCATCGCATAACTTTATAATGGCAGTTTTCATGATAAAAGTGTAAGAGTGTTCTTTAAAAAAAACAACTTTATTCAGATATAATTCACATAGTATACAATTCACCCATTTACATTGTACAATTCAATGGTTTTTAGGATATTCATGGGTATATTCAACATTCACCACAGTTAATATTAGAACATTTTCATCACATCAGAAAGAAATGCCATACTCTTTAGCTGTCACCCCTGTATCTCAGTTTCTCTGAAGAGTGGTTCGTGCTGTCATGCCAGAAGTCCCTCCTCTCACGGACCTGTAATTATCTTTTTAATTAACTGTTGCCTCAACTAAACTATGAGCAACATAAGAACATGGATCTCATTTATATTTCCCTAATAGCATTTATTAGAACTTGTGACATTTTCTTTACTTATTTTCTAGCTATTTGACCCCCAAGATGGTGGCAACTTTGTCACATTCACCCTTATAATTCCTACAAGGGTGCCTCGTAAGTGCGTAGCACAATACTTGGTACATGTAAGGAACCCAACAAACCTTAATGAATAAATGTATAGGTTATTGTTGGTCATGACAAATTCAATCCATGGAGCTAGTCTATCATCCTCACCTCATGGTGGGATTACATCCTAATAAACCCATTGTAAGTTGAAAATATCATAAGTCCAAAATGTATTTAATACACCTAACCTACCAAACATCATGGCTTAGCCTAGCCTACCTTAAGCGTGCTCAGAACACTTACATTAGCCTACAGTTGGGCACAATCACCTCACACTAAGGCTATTTTATAATGAAGTGTTGAATATCTCATGTGATTTATTGAAGACTGTACTGAAAGTGACAGCATGGCTGTCTGGGGACAGAATGGTTGTAAACATATCAGTTGCTTACCTTCATGATCACACGGCTGGCTGGGAGCTGCATTTCACTAGCACTGCCCAGCATCATGAATATCATACTGCATGTCAGTAGCCTGAGAAAAGATCAAAATTCAAAATTCGCAGTACAGTTTCTACTGACTGTGTATCACTTTTGCACCAATGTAAAGTCAAAAAATTGTACATCAGATACCATCTGTATATGCTTTCTGCCACATGAGACAGGCACTTTGGCTACACCAAGGCTATTCGCAAGCCCCTCCTCCCTTCCCACTATAGAAGCTTAAAGACCAAATGCTCATTTCCCAACCTCCTTTGGAGCTTGGGGTGACCATGTGACCAAGTTCTGGTGCATATGAATTAACCAGAAATCTGCTAAGATGGTGAGTGGGGGACTTCAGGAAAACATACTGTTTTCCTGATAAAAAGGAGTAAAAAGCAGGAAATCCTTCCTCCCACTCTGCCTTAAAAGTAGATTTGATGGCTGTGTCTGTAGCAGGTATCATGTGACTCTGAAGAAAAGGCCATGAGAATAGCAGAGATACTTGATCTGTTGAGTTACTGGACCCATGCCAGAAACTACCTACCTCCAGATGTCTTATCATGTGAGAAAGATAAACTTACTTGTCTGAGCCACTATTGGTGGTATTTGGCTAACTAGAGGCTGAACATAATTCTAACTAATAAACCACAGTATGGAGGTAGGGTACATAGCAAATAAAGTTATACTTCACCCATCCATTTATTCATTTATTCACTATTCATTGAATGGGCCCTACTATTTTCCAAAAACTATTCCAGCCAGAAAATAAGAGTAACCATGTTCTCAAGGACCTTACATTCTAATAGGAGAGAAAGACAATAATAAAACAAATAAATACAAAATGTAGTTAAATGTTAGATAGTGATATGAAGTACAAAGAAAAATAATATTGTCAAGGTCTATTCTTTTAGATAAGGAGGTGGGGGAAAGCATCTCTGAGGTGGACAAATTTGATCAGAGACATGGTTGAAGTGCTGAAGTAAGGAAGGTACGGTAAGAAAATATCCATGAGAAGAGCCTCTTCTGGCAGAGGGAACAAAGATCACATGTTGATAAAGTGCTTGTGCTCAAAGAAAATCAGAGAGGCCAGTGCATGGGAGCCACAGGCAAGGAGAGATTAGTGAACAATGAAACAGAAAGAAGACAGAGCATCAGATTACATGTGGCTGTATAGCTCATAGTGAAGAGCTGGATTTCATCTAAATGTAATGGGAAACCAATAAAAAATCTGAATAGATAAGTGACACATGTCACATTTTAAAACACTCTGGGGTCTATGTGGAGAATAGATTATAAGAGGAGCAAGAGTTGAAGCAAGGAGATGAGTTAAGACCTAACTCAGATGAATGGTAACTATTTGAGTTGATAGAAGTGTTAATTAAGCTGATTGTGGTAATCATTTCACAATATGTACACTTATCAAGTCATCATGTTGTACACTTTAAATATACACAGTTTCATTTGTCAATTATACCTCAATAAAGTTAGAGGAAAAAAGTTAACAATTTCTTAATTCTAAATGTTTATGCTCATTTACTTTGATTATTAACTCCTTGTTTTTGCATTTTATGCTTGAGCAATGGGGTTTGTGAAATATGTAGATTGTTTTCTTGTAAGCTGTTTTGAACTTGTATGCATGCTATAATTCACTTTTGTTATTCAGGCTAGGATTTGGGGGGATTTTCACCCCTATAATGGCATACAGATTTGACCTCAGCCTGCTATTTCCAGAAAGTGATTGATTAGCTGATTGTTTCATGTAATCTTAATTATTCAAAGGTCATGATTTTGACATGAACCAATTAGTTTATTTTGTTTTGTTTTTTTTGCCATAGCAAATCATTTTTAAAAATAACTTACAAATTATAAAATTAACAATGCTCATTATATAAAACTAGGGAAATGTAGAGACATAGACAGACGACAAATCACAATTCTATACCTCTTAGAGGCAGCTAATGTTAACATTGTCTGCATATGCAGTGTTATGCTCATAAATGTTTAACAAGCGGCTCTCTGAATGTAATTCCAGTACGAATGTTGGTTGATATTTTTGTTTACACTAATGAGTAAGATGAAAGTGAAACAACCAAAACATATATCAGAGTTTCCACTCATTTGTCACTGATATGAGCAACTTCTTGGCTGATTCAGATAACAATTTTCAAATACTGGAAAAATGTTTCCTCAATTTTTTGTGCTATTCAAAATGTAACAGCTACAAGCACAACACACTTTTAAGTTGAATCTGCATAATTAACATTTTCTTTGTTCTTTTTAAAGTCTAGACAATCAATAAAACCATATTTTTTTTAAAAAAAAGGACATGATCCAAATGAGACAAGACCAGGGTGTGGGAGCAGTAAAATGTTAAAGGTCCGTATGTATTTTGAAAGTAGAGCTCACATGGTTTGCTGATGGGTTGTAAGTGGGTCGTGAAAAAGAGAAGTTAAAAATGATCCCCAGGTTTTTGATGCAAGCAACTGAATACACAGTGATACTAAGATGGGAAACAGAAGAGGAGCAGGTTTGAGGGAGGAAAACAAAATGCACTGCTTTCAGACATACTTAGTTTAAATTTTTAAGTGCAAATGATCAGTAGGCCACTGAATATACGTGTCTACAGTTCATAGGAGAGGCTAGGGCTGGAGTTATAACTTTGGGAGTAATCATATACAGATGGTACTGAAAGTCTTTAGATTGGATGAGATCAACAAGAAAGTATAATTAGAAAAGAAAAGAGATCCTAAAACTGAAATGGGGTAGATGAGGAAAAAACAGCAAAGGATACTGAGAAGAAGGTGCCACTGAGGTGAGAAGACAACCAGAAGAATGAGTTACCTCAGAAGCCAAGTGAAAGGACTGTTTATGAAGAAGAGAGTGATTAGAGCAGACACTGTTGGTGCCCATGCACCTTTCCTCAGCCTGCATAAGTAAAGAAACCACAAAAATAAATAGACATTAAAAAGGGCACAAAACTACCGTAATGGCAAAGGTTACAAAGATATTATGAGAATGTAGTGAAAAATAATGCCAATAAATTTGAAAACTACTTAATAAAATGGATAAGTCCTGAAAAGATAAATTAACAAAAATGAGGAAAAAATTGAAAGCCTGACAATTCCTATAATCATATAATTGTAATCATTAGTTGAAATCTTCCCTCACAAATAAAGCAAACAAAAAAGCCCAAATGGTTTAACATATGAAAGCTGTTAAACTTTCAACTACTTGATAATTTCAGTCTTATGCAAGTTTTCCAGAGAACAGAAAAAAAAAAAAACCAAGCTATTCCTCAACTCATTCTATAAGGCCAGAGGATCCTTATCCCCAAAAATCAAATGAGGAGAGTATCAGAAAGAAAAATTATGAGAGGAGAGAGAATTAGTCCTATGAGAAGATGAAGCATGAAAGCACTGTTGCCCTTGAAGTCTTTTATGAAAGCCCAAATCACTTGTACTTGGTCATGCAGCTATGCTTTAGATAGCTGTTTATGCTTCTGAGAAAGGAAGACAAGAATCCATCTCAGTAGTCCCATATAATGCTTTAGAAAAGAAAAATTTGGAGGTTTTGGTCACTAAGATGATTGTCTCTGTTGTATTATTTTAGCAACTGTAACTCCTACCGTAAGTCTTGTCATGTCATAGACTCTTGAAACTGGAAGGGTGTGTAGAAACCTCATTTTACAAATTAAAATAGGTGATGTCACCAAGATGGGAAAGTAAGAGACCATAGCCTCCATCTCCCCCAAAGATCAACAATTAGACAGCTATCTCCAAACAAAAACAGCTCTAGGAGAGCTCTAGAGTCCACTTAAGAAGCTTCAGCAACCCAGTGGAACAAAAAACCTGAGAATAAATGCACTAAATGAGAAGGAAGACAGCTTCATTTTTCCTGCATCATCCCATCTGCAAGCCAGCATTGCTCAGCACCAACAGGGGACTCCCCAGCTAGAAAGATTTCCCTTCATTGGGAAAGGAAGAGTAGGGTAAGCAACCAACTTCCCCAGTCTTTGGAGACACTGCAAGAAGATCCCACTTCTATTTCTCCTTACCCAGACCTGCAAAGCTGAGGTGTATAAAGATGGCTAGGAACAGGAAAGAAAAGCAGGGGCTACCAGTAGCAGCCATGCAGCAGGAATGGTTGTGGTTCACAGTGACCTGCTCTACAGATAAACCCAGCAGCTTTCACCACTGAAGGAACCAACGCCAGTACAGCTGCCACAGACCTCCTGCAGGTTTCAACAGCTTTTACCTCACAGGTACTTACATTCATTGATGCCAGCCCCCTGAGCTCCTTCCTTCCCTTCCCACCCTCCTGCCCCAACCAGGGCCTGACAACCACACCAGCAGCCACCCCAGACCTCTGTAGCTGCACAAGGGCATGCCACCACCTTGCACCCCCACGGCTGACCCTCACTTCCATGCACATGCTCAGAACTAGCCCCTCCAGCTGTGCACTAATACACTGTTGGACTGATGTCCATCACCAGCCTCTGCTGTTGTGCTCACACTGGAGGGGAGATTGTGTAGCCATGGGAGAGTACACTCAATAGCCAGGGACCCTACAGCTGCTTGTGGGCCCAGCTCAAGCCCTGTTTTCTGTCACTTGCCTGTACCACTGTAATCAACTATAGCTAGCCTCTCCAACTGTATACCTGCATGCCCCTAGCCTGACCCCTGTCCCTGGCCTCCACTAAATGGGTTTTGGCAAGACACAGCAACCATGGTAATACATGCAGACAGTCAGGGCACCCACAGCTACCAGAGTGCCCACAATTAGCCCGATCTCTTGCTGGCTTGCCCTAGCCCCCACTACTACATGTGTGTTTACTCCATGTGTTGCCCCTAGCACTACACAGGCACCTGTAGTGGGCCCCTACAGCCAAGTGTGTACACACCACTGGCTTGGGCTCCACTGCTGCCTGCCCTGGTTCCTAGATGCTGAACCTGGAGGTGTTGCTGAGGGCCCCAAGAGCCCCTGCGGGCACTGCAAACCCTCCACAGTGCTCGCCAAGGACCACATAATTGTTGATACTGTGGACCCCAGTGGCCTGAGCCAAAAATATATCATGCCCCCTAGACCTGGTGCCACCACATGTCCCCACACTTGGTGCCATGCACCACTAGACCCAAGGTCACAGCATGCTCCAGGCATGCCCCCACTTGCAGGTGAATGTCTTCTTATACTGAAATCAGTCCATAAAGTCTAGAAGAAGTGACTGCTTCTACAAAAGTGCAGACACCTACACAAAGCTACAGGGATCAGGAAGAATCGGGGAAACATGACTCCACCAAAAGAATACAGTAAATCTCCATTAGCTGCTCCCAAAGAAACTGTGATCCAGGAATTACCCAACAAAATTCCAAAATAATTGTTTTAAAGGTGTTCAGAGAGCTATAAGAGAACACAAATAAACAATTTAATGATATCAAGAAAATAGCACAAGAACAAAATGAGAATTTTGACAAAGAGATAGAAAACATTAAAAAGAACCAAACAGAAATTTTGGGAGTGAAGAATAAATGACTGAACTAAAGAATTCAAGAGTGCTTCAACAGCAGACTTCATGGTGCAGAAGAAAGAATAAGTGGGCTTGAAGACAGATCAATCAGGGTAGCGAAAGGAGAAAATAATGAAAAAGAGTAAAGAAAGTTTATGTGGTCTGTGGAATACCATTAAAAAATTGCAAGTTATTGTCGTTCCAAAAGGAGAAGAGAGGGAGGAGTGGGCAGAAAGCTCATGTGAAGAAATAATGGCTGAGAACTTTCCAAATCTGGGGAGAGTTATGGATATCCAAGTCCATGAAGCTCATAGGTCACCAAATAAAATCACCTTAAAGAGATGCTCTCCAAGACAAATTATAATAAAACTGTCAAAAATCAAAGACATAGAATCTTAAAAGCATCAAGAGAAAAAAAGCTTGTAACTTACATGGGAACCTCCATAAGGTTATAAGCAATTTCTCAGCAGAATCTATACTGCCAGGAGAGAGTGAATAATATGTTCAAAGAGTTGAAAGAAAAACACTGCCAACCAAGAATACTCTACCCAGCAAATCTATCCTTCAGAAATAAAGGAGAGATAAAGACATTCCCAGAAAAACGAAAGCTGAGGGAATAGAGGACCACTAGAACTGCTTTATAAGAAATGCAAAAAGAAGTTCTTCAAGTTGAAATAAAAAGACACTTATTAGTAACATGAAAATATGTATAAATATACAGCACATTGGAAAACTTTAAGTATGTAATCATATTCAGAATACTCTAATACTGTGATATAATGGGATGTTAATCATATAACTCTAGTATGAGGGTTAAAACAAGAGTTAGTAACAAGGTTACTACAAATAAACAAGATTTAACAAGAGTTAGTAAATAACTATAGCAACAATAATTTCTTAATGGATACACAATATCAAAAGAGGTAAGGGGGCTGGCCTGGTGGCGTAGTTGTTAAGATTGCACACTCCACTTCCGTGGTCTGGGGTTCACAGGTTCAGATCCCGGGCGTGGACCTACACACCACTTGTCAAGCCATGCTGTGGCAGGCATCCCACATATAAAGTAGAGGAAGATGGGCACGGATGTTATCCCAGGGCCAATTTTCCTCAGCAAAAAGAAGAGGATTGGCAACAGATGTTAGCTCAGAGTTAATCTTCCTCACCAAAAACAAAAAGGGTAAATTGGGGTCGGCCCCATGGCATAGTGGTTAAGTTCCATGCATTCCGCTTTGGCAGCCCAGGTTCACAGGTTCAGATCCTGGGCGTGGACCTACACCACTCGTCAGCCACACTGTGGCAGCAATCCACATATAAAGTAGAGGAAGACTGGCACAGATGTTAGCCGAGGCCTAATTTTCCTCAGCAAAAAAAAAAAAAAAAAGAATTGTGACTTTAAAATATAAAGGGAGGAGAAAGAGAGTAGAGTTTTTTATGCGATTGAAGTTATCAGAGTAAAACAGACTGTTATATCTATAAGATGTTTTGTGTAACCTCTAGTAACCATGAACCAAAAAGCTATAGTAGATTCACAAAAGATAAAGAGAAGGGAATCAAAGCATACCACCATGGGAAATCATCAGCCCACAAAGGCAGGCAGCAAGCAAAGAAGAAAGGAACAAGGGAAGTACATATAGCCAGAAAACAACAATATGGCATTAGTTAGTCCTTACCTATCAACAATAATTCTAAATGTAAATGGATTGAATTATCAATCAAAAGGCATAGAGTGGCTGGATATGTTAAAAAAAAAAAAAAACAAGAAACAAGATCCTACTATACGCTGCATACAAGAGACTGACTTCAGCTTTAAGGACCACATAGACTCAAAGTAAAGGAATGGAAAAATATATTCCATCCAAGTGGAAATCAAAAGAGAGCAAGGGTATCAGACTTACATCAGATGAAATAGACTTTAGGCTAAAATGGTAACAATAGATGAATAAGGTAATTATATAACGATAAAAAACTCAATCCAGGGCCAATCCAGTTGCATAGTGGTTGAGTCTGCATGCTCCACTGCAGCTGCCCAGGGTTTGTGGATTTCAATCCTGGGCATGGACTGGCGCACCACTTGTCAAGCCAAGCTGTAGCAGCATCCCACATAGGGTAGAGGAAGATGCCCACAGATGTTAGCCCAGGGCCAGTCTTCTTCAGCAAAAAGAGGAGGATTGGCAACAGATGTTAGCTCAGGCCTATCTTCCTCACACAAAAAAAGAAAAAGTCAATTCATCAGAGTATATAAAAACCATAAATATGTATGCACACAACATTGGAGCACCTAAACCTATTAAACAAATACTAACGGATCTGTAGGGAGATATAGACAACCTACAGTAATAGTAGGGGACTTCAATATCACACTTGCAACAATGTATAGACCATCCAGACAGAAAATCAACAAGGAAACATTGATCTTGAACCATATTTAGACCAAATAGACCTAACAGACATATGCAGAACATTCAAGCCAATAGCAGAATACATATTCTTCTCAAGTGCACACAGAACATTCTCCAGGGTAGATCATATGATAGGTCACAGAACAAGCCTAAGAAAATTTCAGAAGACTACAATCATACCAAGTATCTTCTCTAACCACAATGGTATGAAACTAGAAATTGATAATGGGAGGAAAGTTGGAAAATTCAGAAATCTATGAAAAATAAATAACACACTCATGAACAACCAATGGTTCAAAGAATAAATCATAAGAGAAATGAAAAAAAACTTGAAACAAACAAAAGTGGAAACACAACATACCAACCCCAAGGGATGCAGCAAAAGCAGTTCTATGAGGAAAATTTATAGCGAAAATGCCTACATTAGGAAAAAAGAAAAATATCAATTAAACAACCTAACTTGACACCTCAAAGAACTAGAAAAGGCAGAACAAATGAAGCCCAAAGTAAGCAGAAGGAAGGAAGTAACAAATATCAGAGCAGAAATAAATGAAATAGAGACCAGAAAAACAATAGAAAAGATCAATGAAACTAAAAGCTAGTTTTCTGAAAGATAAAGAAAATTCACAAAACTTTAGCTAGATTAACTTAAAAAAAAAGAGAGGACTCAAATAAATAAAATCAAGAATAAAAGAGGAGATATAACTGATACCACAGAACAATTATTATACCCACAAATTGGATAACCTAGAAGAAATTGATAAATTCACAAAACTTACAGCTTACCAAGACTGAATAATGAAGAAATGGAACATCTGAACAGAAAAATAACAAATAAGGAGATTAAATCAGCGATCAAAAACCTCTCAACAAAGAAAAGACAGGATTTAACTCATGAATTCTACCAAATATTTAAAAAAGAATTAACACCAATCCTTCTCAAACTCTTTCAAAAAACTGAAGAGGACAAGATGCTTCCCAACTCATTTTATGAGGCCAACATTACCCTGATAACAAAATCAGACAAGGACATCCCCAAAAAAGAAAATTACAGGCCATTCTCATGGATGGACATAGAAGCAAAAAACCTCAACAAAATATTAGCAAATTGAATACAATAATACATTAAAAGATCATACACCATGATCAAGTGGGATTTATCCCAGGGATGTAAGGTTGGTTCAACATGAACAAATCAATCAACATGATACACCACATTAACAAAATGAAGAATAAAAATCACACGATGATCTCAATAGATGCAGGGAAAGCATTTGAAAAGATTCAGTATCTGTTTATGACAAAAACACTCAATAAAAAATGGGTATAGAAGAAAATTATCTCAACGTGATAAAGCCCATATAAGACAAACCTGCAGCTGACATCATACTCAATGGTGAAAAACTGAAAGCCATCCCTCTGAGAACAGAAACAAGATAAGGATGCCTACTCTCACAACTCTTATTTAATGTGGTACTGGAAGTCCTAGCCAGGGCAATTAGGCAAGAGAAAGAAATACAAGGTATCCAATTTGGAAAGGAAGAAGTAAAACTGTCACTATTTGTAAATAACATTATTTTATATGTAGAAAATCCTAAAGAATTCATTAAAACAACTTAGAAATAATAAACAAACACAGTAAAGTTGCAGGGTACAAAATCAACATACAAAAATCAGTAGCGTCTCTATACACTAACAATGAACTAGCAGAAAGAGAAATCGAGAATACAATCCTATTTACAATTGTGACGAAAAGAATAGAATAAATTTAACCAAGGAAGTGAAAGACCTATACACTGAAAACTATAAGACATTGTTGAAAGAAATAGAAGACAAAAAGAAATGGAAAGATATTCCATGCTCATGGATTGGAAGAATTAACATAGTTAGAATGTTCATAATACCTAAAGCAATCTACAGATTCAATGAAACCTTTATCAAAATCTCAATGACATTTTTCATGGAAATAGAATAAAGAATTCTAAAATTTATATGGAAGAGAAAAAGACCTCGAACAGCCAAACCAATCCTGAGAAAAAAGAACAAAGCTGGAAGTATCACAATCCCTGATTTCAAAGTATACTACAAAGCTATGGTAATCAAAACCATACAGGGGCTGGCCCCATGGCTTAGCGGTTAAGTGTGTGCACTCTGCTACTGGCGGCCCGGGTTTCGGACCCCAGGCGCGCACCGATGCACCGCTAGTCCGGCCATGCTGAGGCCACGTCCCACATACAGCAACTAGAAGGATGTGCAACTATGACATACAACTATCTACTCAGACTTTGGGAAAAAAAAAAAAGGAGGAGGGTTGGCAATAGAGGTTAGCTCAGAGCTGGTCTTCCTCAG